>NW_026526721.1:81133404-81675904 GCF_024362965.1 Panthera pardus
TGGCGGTAAGGTCTATTATGATTTCGAAGTGAATGTTGGCTTCTCAGTCCCTCTGCAAAGCAATTTTAATAGGAATTGTTACCAGAGGACATGATCTAGAAATAGATGAAAATCAGAACCAATGTTCATCTGCAACACAAATTAAAACTCGTTATCTTGCAGTCAGTCAAAAACAGATGCTAAATGAATGTGGACACTGATCCCAAGGGGGTTAAGCTTTCCATCAACAATGAAGCTTGAAATCACAGTCTTTTGAGGTTCCTTAAAGCATTGTGGCACAGTCCTCAGGACTGAAGGATCAGCTCTTCAATTTCCTGAGCTCTAAGATTCAGCACTCTTCAGAGGATGTGGAGCTGTTCTCCAAGAAACACACACGGATTCAAAATTGTCCTGGTTAGCTCAAGGCAGGCAGTGAAGGGCAAGGCTGGGATAGAGAAGGCATTTCTCTTTTTAACCTAGACTATTTTTAACCTAGACTTTTCTGAAGCCTCTCGTCACTTCTACTAAAAATAAATAAATAAATAAAAGGGTTCAATGTGGAGCTTTATTCAACTCTCAACAATACAGTGAATGACTCATGATTCAACACTGTCTACTACCCTAACATGCTTATAACAGTTAACCCAGATAGGTATATGGCATTATCATATTTGGGAATTCAAAAAACATCAAAGTTATGAGGTATCAGGTGTGGGTTTTCGAGGAAGACCATCACTGAAAGATGTAAGACAGAAGCTGACCCTCCTGTTTCCTTTTGCCACTACAGGTGGGCAAGAACTGGACGAGCTAAAGTGTGTTTTATGGTGGAGAGAAAGGGGACATAGACTTGTTCCCAGAAGAAATGAACCAGAGAGATTCATAGTTTAGTGTGGTCTGAAGTCTCAAGAGATGAACTCTCAGTTCCCAGAAGAAATGAACCAGAGAGATTCACAGTTGAGTGTGGTCTGAAGTCCAAGGATGGAAAATATGGCCTTTTAAGGTACTTTTCCGGCCCGATCACCCTCTAAGTGAGTAGGCCTCCTTCTAGAATGCCTCTAGTCTTATTACGGGATGACATCATAGCTAGGCATTTTATGTCAATGTCATGATATACATATTCTTTTTGTTTGCTTGTTTCTTTTTATGTTTCCCTGCTACTCCCAGCCAGGAGAAATAAAAAGCTGGTACTATGGGACCTGGAAAGAAGGAGATGACAAACTGTGCTGCCTGCTCTTGAATCTGCCTAACCCATGGGCCCCGGGCAGCAACTCTCAGGTCGGCTCCTCCCAGGGGACTAAATAATTCTCTTTTTGCCTCTAATGTAGTCCCATGATTTTATTTCTTAAGAAACTTGAGAAAGTTTACAGCTTTTGAAGTATTTGTCCATCCACTCAGTCATCTGCCCACCCGGGAGCTTTCAGGATCAAGTCAAAGCCACAGTGCATCCACTGGCCTCCAGGGCAGAACCCGCATCCTCAGATGATTGTTGTTGCACACAGAAAATGAGGGAATACAACTAAGATGAATACCAGGGAGCTCCCAAATGGCAGTTCCATTTTCATTCCTTCATAAAAATCATAAAAACCCATAATTATTCATGGTTAGCAATAAACACAATCATTGTGCTACACTGTAAAGCCACACCTTCTGATCGACAGAAAATGAGAATGATAATTATTATAAAACAAAATAACAGTGATAATAATGCCATAACTTAAGATCTTTCATGTAGTCCAGCTACAGAATTTATACAAAATGGAATAATTTAATGCAAACAATACTGCTCTCTGTATAAGTTAAACATTTTCCTTCATCTTACCTAAGAGCTATAAATTATAGACACTAAATTTTAAATCAACGACTCAACATAAAGTGTAAACACATGGAGGGATCAGACAAGCAAAGGAAGTGCTCTAAATTCCCTCCACCTTTCCTTTTTGGCTGATGCAATCGGCGACCCCCAGCGGAGGGCAACGTTTTCATCTTTGTTGGAAATAGTTTAATACCTGTAATGTGTAAGTCTTTCCTAATGTCCAACGTGATGCAGTGTCAAAGAGTCAAGCCATGTTCTTCAGGTCTTGAGCCTAGAGAGGTTGTTTGACAGTAACCTATCTTGGAGACAGAGATGGAAACTAGGCCAACACCCGTTTTTATATAAAATTCTAGATAAAAATTTCCTTGAAGCTGAGGCATGATGAAATTCCTTGGGATGCTTTTCAAAGACTGTGACCCCAGAGACAAGCCAGGACCTCATGTCTTGGACAATGTAAAATCTCTCTAATTGCTGCTCAGCATCAGTTGTTCTTTCTATAAATTTCCAGATTCAATTATTCTAACTGCATTGATCCAAAGTGCAGTAAAATACACTTTACCAGTTGCATTTAACAAAAATGCTACTGTAATGTGGGAGGGGTTGACTTTTACAAGTTGCTTATGCTGCCTTTATCCTGATAGTGGTAGCCAGGCACTAAAGCTTCCCAGATAGAATGAGTTAATGAATAAATACAAGGGGGTGGTTCGGGATTGGACTTTGGACAGACTCACACACACGCTAGCTGCCTTCAAAGTCTGTTCTGTTTGAATCAATATGACTCTAGTAGACAAGTAACCTGGTTCCACAGAGGGGTGATCTGATCTTCTTCACGTAGCTGAACTGAGACATTGTGAGAATGCGCTTTCACAAATTCCACATTTGCTTTTCTAATACTGTTGTAAATTTCCTTTTTCTCTTTTTGGCACCCCCTGCCTTTTTTCCTAAAGGAAGTGGTCAACAGGTGGAAAGGAAATAGGCTATACGAAAATGGCACTTGAGTCTGAAAAATCAACACATTGGTCAAGGTAACACATTTGTCAAGGTAATGACAATGACAGCATTAAAAAGGGAAGCATTTGTCAAAGACAAGGCTTGATGCTATCTGTAAGTCTCACTACCAAATGCTGCTTCAAGTTCTTAAAATGAAATCAGCTTCCAGATGTGTAGTTGTCTATTTTCCTCCTAGAGGAAGCACATGCCCTCAAGGACCTTGGGTGCAAGTATCTGGTCATCAGTCTCTTCTAGATCATTTCCATCACCCATGTGGGCAAGCTGGTTGAACTTAATGTGGTCTGTTCACAAGTTACCTGGAATTGCTTTTCTTTGTTTTCTAAAATAATCAGTATGTCTTGCTCTGGCTCTTCTTCGTCTCTTATGGCCAAAAGAACTGGTCCCCATTGTTCAAGTAGCAATAATATCTCCTGGCCCCACAAATTCCCAACGATGTTGCTCCTAAATTCCACTTCTTTCTTTTTTTTCTTTCTTCCTTTATCTCTCTCTCTCTTTTTGCAAGAAATTATTGTGTCTGTCTCTATATCATATATAGTTCACTCTTTACAGTACAAAGTGTTAAAATGTCAAACAAAAATAAATATCAATGTTACAGTAGCTAGAATATTCAATAAAATAGATCCCTGCCATTCTTGATTGAAATGTTCAGTGAGACTTAATTTCATTTGGATATTTTTTTCCAAGAGATTTGCGAAGTCTCATGTTCCTGTTATTGCAGCTCATTTCTAGGGGTAAGAAAGAGGGGGCAGCTCTCTTCCCAGACGAAAAAGCAGGGAGAGAGTGGGAAGAGTCTGGGGGTGGGATGGATCTGAAATGCCAGTATAGTCATGAGATCTTCAGGATGGGTTTTCTTTCATTACCAAGTAGCAGAGTTGTAGTGTTTATTGGTCCTGACTGTGGCATCAGAACACTCTCCATCTGAAGAGTCACAGTCCGATTCTTCAAACTGCATAGGATTCTGCAAAGTTGAGACAAAAGAAAACCTTAATTTGTTTGGGAAATCACTTAGTAAACATGTATGGAACACTTCCCAGAGGACAGGCACTGTGCTGGGTTGCTGGCTATGATACATGAGACCAGGTCCTGTCCTTGCAGGGCTTCTGGAGAGACAAGACATATAAACATGACATGGCCTTATATGTGGAATTTAAGAAACAAAACAGATGAACAAGGGGAAGGGAAGGAAAAATAAAATAAGATAAAAACAGAGAGGGAGGCAAACCATAAGAGGCTCTTAACGACAGAGAGCAAACTGAGGGTTGCTGGAGGGAGGTGGGTGAGGGATGGGCCAAATGGGGGATGGGCTCTAAAGAGGGCACTTGTTGGGATGAGCACTGGGTGTTGTATGTAAGAGATGAACCACTAAATTCTACTCCTGAAGTCAATACTAAACTACTATACTATATGTTAACTAACTGGAATTTAAGGAAAATCTTGGAAGAAAAAAAATGATGATGTCGATGATGATAGCAATTATAGCAATACCACCTCAGCCCCATTTACATAGTGTTCACTATGTGCCAGGCACTGCTGTAAGTGGTTTTCATCTAGGGAATTCATTTAATCCTCACAAGCACCCTAGGAGATAAGTGCTGTTAATCACTCCCACTTTACGGATAAGGAAACTGACCTACAGGGAGGTTAGTAGCTTGCCCAATGCTGCGGTCAGTCAGTAAAGAACTCAGGCTGGGACTGGCATCTAGGCAGTCAGATTCCACGTGTAAACTTACAACCACTCTGCTATCCTGCCTTCAAAGGCAGCACTGGACAGGCATTGAAGTGTTCCCTGTACTATGAGAGCATCATCCAGGGGACATGGAGAGGGGAGGCTCATACCCTTAACCACAAGGGAGATGGGGTCAGGAGAAGGAGATGTTTGAGTTAAATCTTAGAAGAAAGGATGCCCGAGCAGTTCGATGTTTGTGCCTCATTTAGGAGAACTGCCTTTATTTCAGGGAGCTCTGTGGATCTCTGCACTTCTACTTACTTCCAGGAGGCAGTTGTTTTATCTTATACCCTAAATGACTTGAGTATGCTCTAAACCCAAAGAGCTACAGTGATCAGAGGAGAAGGGAGGAGAAGCCCCACCTCGTAGCCACGTTCCTCCGCACACAGCTTGCCCAGAGACATCTGCGTCTTCACGCGGCGCACGGCGCACTCCTTGTCAGAGAGCCCATCTGAATGCGAGGATATCTCAATGGGGATCTCTGGCGTCTGGGACAGCAGATCATCTAGCTTCTCCGCCAGGCGGTCTTCCAGTTTATCCGCTAACTCATCAGGACTGTTGGAGTGGTCGCTGGTATTTCCCTCCTCTCCATCAGACACAGAGAAATTCTCAGAGCTAAAGGTTGAATACGACTGGCAGCTGCTGATACAGCGATGGGGCCTAGAACCACAAAAAACCAGAGGACCTTAATCACAGGAACAGCTACTGTTCTTAGACCATAGCCTTGGTGAGAGGTTTTCTAGGTTCCTCCCTGCCCCCGAGGGAGACTCAAAACTCCAGGTGGATAGACACTATTATATTTTATAAGACCAGTGCTCTAACCCCTGAGCTATGGAGCCAACACTATTAAATTTTAAAGCAAACGAGAAGGAAATTTGCATTTCCTGTTCACTTGGTTTGTATGTTTATGTGGCTAAACAGTACACTCCACTGTTGATGGCTACTACTGGTCTTTGAGAAACTCAGCAGCTCTGATCACAGTTGTGTACACGCATGCATGGTATGGAAAAGTTCAAACTGAAATTCAGCTGCTTATACACAGACCTCCCAGATTCTTACAGGTAAACGAGTCTTGAGAGATTCTTTGGTCTAACTCATTTCTCAGGCCATAACACTAGAGCCAGACAAGGAAAGTGACTTGTTCCAGGCCACACCATCAGAGAAGGCAGAGCTGCAGCTTGGGCCGGGTCTACGCATACCCTGCTCAGTGTCATCCTCTACCAGCTGCATTTCCCACTGGGCATGGCGGCTGTGGAAGGCCACGTGTGTCCGTCCTGTCAGCCAACCCCCAGTGCAGATGAGCTTGGAAGGAACGTTCCCTCTGCAGCTATGGCCACTGCCTAGTCAGCTAATGACTGATTCCTGTTAACATGTGGGTTTAGCTCAGATGAGGCAAAATCTGCAGGGGGTGGGGAGCAGAGGGAGAATTTGCAAAAGTTCTTCAGTTTTTCCCCATTGTTTATAAGTAGCCTAGCAAATAAGAATGCTGTTAGTTCACTTTGGTTTCAAAAGAAAACAAATAATAAAAAGAAGACTGACTTTTTCCTCTGTCATTGTCAGATCTTTCTGTATCTCTTAGTACAAAGTGATTTTGATGGCATACGATCTGAGCCTCGCCAATGACAAGGTCAGGTGATAGGCTACAAGGCTGGGGGGATCAAGGACACCTGAAAAGAGCCTGTGGGAGAAGGAAATTAAAGTAGGACTTACACAACATCTCAAGGCTAGGAATCCAGAAAAGAGATAGGGAGCAAAATGTTATAAAAAGGAAAACCATGCAGTAAAAACATACATATAATTTGCATCATGGCCAACAAGAAAGGCGGGAAGCCATTAGGTGGGCTGAGTGTATGGTGTGTCATGGGAACAAAGCTGGGAGTCACGTAATTGTGATGTCGGTAGAGTGAGTTCAGAGAACGAAAAGACATTTTACTCAGATTCAATCTCACTGCATAGGAGAAACCAAGGAGGCAATAAGGCAGCAATAGCAATGTGGCAGGAATAGCTCAGGGGATGAGAACAGATTTCAATTCTTTGTACAGCGTTGGGACCCAGAATACAATTTACCAAAGGAATCCCTTGGTTTGCAGAGAATTCCTGTTTCTGGGCAGGTACACAAACCTTTCTGGCAGATTCTTAGAGCCATATTCTTCAAGAACAGAATGCCTAATTGCAGAAAAGGCTTTCTTGGAGGAAAACTACCTTCCCCACTCCTACATAAGGGCAGCTCTTTTCTAGAAGTAGGGGGATGTAGTACTTCTTTAATTTACAATGACTATTTCTGGCTAAGCACGAAGCTATTTTTAAGGCTGGGTTGAAGGAGGACTCAACCTAATTAATTATACTTAACTTGAGGCATAAAATCCAAGGCATGGAGAGTGCTATGGACTGAACTGTGTTCCCTCCCACCTCCACCCCAATTAGTATATTGAAGCCCTACCCCAGTGTGACTGAATCTGGAGATAGGCTCCTAGGAGATAATTAAGGTTAAATGAGATCATAAGTGCAGGTCCAAAATCCCACGGGACTGTGATCTTATAAGAGGAAGATATTTTCCCTTCCCTTCATTCCCTTCTCCACCTTCTCTGTCCCATACTCCCCCACCTCAACCCTGTAAGGACACAGCAATAAGGCTGCTGTCTGCAAGCTAGGAAGAGAGTCCTCACCAGGAACCTTGATCTGGGACTTCCCAGCCTCCAGAACCGTGAAAGATAAATTCCCATTGTTTAAGCCACCCAGCCTGTGGTATTTTGTTATAGCAGCCCAAGAGACTAATAAAAGGAGGTACACCAGAAACGAATGATATTATCCACAAAACAGCATGGCCATCTCTCATAAAATTCCCACTACATTCTCAAATGCACATTGAATCCATATTTATACTCCTCATCTTGAAGTTCCTAAGAAATGAATTCTGATGAACTAGAATCTGCTGTGCATAGCCATCCGCCAAAATGTGGCAATGGGAAAGGAAGAATTGTGAGTTCAAATCTCCCTACCAGGTGGTTGTTCGAAGGTGATCTGTGACTGAACAGGAGGTATGGCAAACTCAGGATTTTCCCCATTACAATGAAAGCAGTCACAGGTGTTTATTGGTTTTACCTCTGTCTTCGTGGAAATTCAACTTCACTATCTACTTCCCCTTCTTCTTCTTCTGAGGAGTCATCTCCACTCTGAGGAGAACAAGGGGAGAGTTTTACCTCAATCTGTCTCTGTCTCTCTCTCTCTCTCTCTCTCATACACACATACACACACACACTCCATATAAAAGATTTAATTATAATAAAAAGGCATTGAATAGTAGTTTGCTGAATGTCATCTTTAAACATATATAAACATATATTTATTCATTCAGCAACTTTTCCTCAGTGTCCATGATGACTGGGTCTGTGCTCTTTGCTGGAAGACACACAGACCTGAGTAAATGTGAGCCTTGCCCTCAGGTAGCTGAGGACTCCATGAGACTGTCCAAGGTGAGCGATGAGGAGGGGAAACTAGAGACAAGGTCTGGATTTGGCGGCAGCCTTATAATTATTGTTATTCATGGTTCCAGGCCCTGACACAGGGACTCCACCAAGAAGTGATCTTTCAATTCTTCAAAACCTAACAACTACTTTCCCCCTTTTATGTCACCAGTCACCTTTTCACTAATATTATAGTTACTATGCTTGTATCATTTGCACTACTAAGGCATACATTATTTGAGGGTCAGGCCATATCTTGTATTGTATTTCTCATTCCACCATGAATACCACACTGCATACACTGCACTAAACAGGTGCTCAGTACATTATTGAGCCCGCATGTTGGCCAGGATAAAGGAGCTCTGCTTGGGACATCTGAGGCCTTGTGATTGCTAGGGCTCTGAGGTTCATCTGGAAGTCTGGGTAAGTGTCCTGAGAAGATGATCTTCCTTCACAGGAAGAGTCCATTTCTCTTTGAGGACATAAGAACAGTCACACTTAAAATCAGCTGTCCTTACCCACAGAATCATGATGCACTGGATTACTATCACCCCTTGCGAGGTGGGTAACTGGGCCCAAGTAATCGTACCAAAGTTTGAGGATAATTTACTTTTAAAGTCAGGGTTTTTTAAAATTTTTTTAAAAATGTTTTTATTTATTTTGGAGACAGAGAGTGACAGAGCATAAGCGGGGAAGGGGAAGAGAGAGAGGGAGACACAGAATCTGAAGCAGGCTCCAGGCTCTGAGCTGTCAGCACAGAGCCTGATGTGGGGCTCGAACTCACAGACTGTGAGATCATGACCTGAGCTGAAGTCGGACGCTTAACCAACGGAGCCACCCAGGTGCCCCTTAAAGTCAGTTTTAATATCCATCACTCTTACCAATTTGTATTCTGATATGCCTTTTTGAGTAGTAAAGACAGGCATGGGGTTATACTGACTGCCGAGATGAGCATTTACCCTAGGCATACCTCGGAAGTGTATCCCGGTCGAGAGAAGTTGAACTGTCCTGTGGGAGTGCTGTTCCAGGGAGGCCAAATGTATGGGGTGTGTGTTTCCTGGCCCGTGGGCCCAAAGAATGCATCAAAATGGCATCAGAATGGCTCAAAGATACATGTTACTTAGGAGGGGACTGGGGTGACTGCTAAAGGGTGCGGGGTTTGTTTGTGGGATGATGAAAATATTCTAAAATTGGTTGTGGTGGTGACTGCATAGCTATGAATAAAAGCACTGAGTTGTACACTTAATAGGAGAGCTTTATGGTATGTAAATTATATCTCAATAAAGTTGTTACTGAAAAAAATACATGTTACTGGCCATATAGGGAGTAAGAGCACCCAAAACACAACTTAATCTCTGGGAATGCTTAGTCACTCGGGAGAAGCACTCGGGAGAAGAAATACAGTTCTGAGATAGTAGCCCTCAGCTTCAACTTCTTTTTTTAAAAATTGAAGTGTAATTAATTTTTATATAAGTTCCAGGTGTGTAACATAGTGATTCAACAAGTGCATATATTATGCTATGCTTGCCAAAACAAGTATAGTTATCATAGGTCACCTTACAAAGTTATTACAGTATTATTGACTATATTTCCTATGCTTTACTCTTCATCCCTTGTGACCTATTTATTTTATAACTGGAAGTCCGAACCTCTTAAACCCCTTTACCTATTTCACCCATTCCCCCACCCCCACCCCTTTGGCAACCACTAGTTCTCCACATTTATGAATCTATTTCTTCTTTGTTCATTTGTTTTGTTTTTTAGATTCCACACATAAGTGAATGATATGGTATCTGTCTCTTTATGTCTGACTTATTTCACTTAGCATAATACCCTTTAGGTCCATCCATGTTGTCACAAATGGCAAGATTTCATTCTTTTTTTATGTCTGAGTATATCCCATTGTATGTATGTATGAATATATGTATGTATGTAAGTGTGTATGTGTGTGTGTGTGTGTATAAGTGCACACACACACACACACACACACACACACACCATATCTTCTTTATCCATTCATCCATTGATGGACACTCAGGTTATTTCCGTATCTTGGCCATTGTAAACAATACTGCAATAAACACAAGGGTGCACATATTTTTTCTAATTAGTGCTTTCGTTTTCTTTGGGTAAATACCCAGAAGTGAAGTTACTAGGTCATAGGGTGGTTCTATTTTTAATATTTTGAGGAATCTCCATACTGTTTATCATAGTGGCTGCACGAGTTGACATTCCCACCAACACTGCACATGAGTTCCCTTTTTTCCACATCCTCTCCAACTTGTTATTTCTTATCTTCTTGATGCTAGTCATTCTTTTTTTATTTAATGTTTACTTATTTTTGAGAGAGAGACACACACACACACAGAGTGGGCGTGGGGGAGGGGCAGAAAAAAAGGGGATGACAGAATCTGAAGCAGTCTCCAGGCTTCCAGGCTTCATGTTGTCAGCATAGAGCCTGACATGGGGCTCGAACCCACAAACTGTGAGATCATGACCTGAGCTGAAGTCAGATGCTTAACCAACTGAGCCACCCAGGCATCCCTGATTCTAGTCATTCTGAATTATATGTCAACTTCTTTTAAATGTCTAGTTGACCAAAACAAGCTCATTTACATTTTAGACCCTTTCATTCCTTCACCTGAGCTCCTGCTGAATGTTGCTGAAGTGAAGCATTACTGAAGGACTGAGTGGGTATCTGCCCTGTGCTAAATACTTTTCATACATAATCTTATTTTTAACTCATTAGCAAAATGAGCTAACATTTTTGGAAGATTGTTATGTTCCAGGCCCTGTTCAAAATGCTTTATATGTATTAACCCATTTAATCCACATCAGCCAGTGAGGCAGGGGCCAGTATTTGCCCCATTTATAGACAAGGGCAGCATAGAGGTTCTAAATGTAAGAGCCTTGCTTTGAACTCATTTCTCTCTGGCTCCCAGGCTCATGCTGTTAACCACTATGGTAGACTGCCTCCAAGCTAATAAACCCTAGGCATCTAGTGGGTGAGGAGGAGAAGAACAGGTTTGAATGACAAAGAACTCGCTGGGTCATGATGGTTATTAATAAAGGCAGGGCTTTCCAAAATATACTGTTTTTCTTAATATTTTATTTTTTCTTAAGTAGGCTCCACAACTAACGTGGGACTTGAACTCATGACCCTAAGTTCAAGAGTCACATACATGCTCTACCAACTGAGCCAGGCAAACACTCCTCCAAAATATATTATGAAGAAGGCTAGTTCCATGGGATATTAATAGATGTTATTTTTAAAGCCATTATGGCCAACTAGGTGAGGAAAATGCTGGATTAAACAAGGTACAGTATGATTTTTTTTTTTTTTCCAGAGAGAGGGTACAAGTGAATGAGGGGCAGAGAGAGAGGGAGAGAGAAAGAATTCCATGAGGGGCAGAGAGGGAGGAAGAAGAGGGTGAGAGAGAGAAGCAGGGTTCAGCTGATGCAGGGTTCCAGCTTACCCGAAGTGGGACACATGCTCACCCAAAGCGGGGCTGGAGCTCACCGGATGTGGTGTTCAAACAGCTGAACTGTGAGATCATGACCTGAGCTGAAGCCCAATGCTTAACCGACTGAGCCACTCAGACGCCCCTGTATGATTTTTTTAAAGCCTAGGATTTGCTGATGTGCACAAGGAATCTCCAAGAGAGGACAGAGAATACTGTTTTTCAAACTTGTTTTATAATGGGACCCTTCCTTCTTGCAACATCCATCATGACTAGGCTAGGGTAGTTCTAGTTTTGATTACAGATCCCTGGTTATCTATTATCTATTATCTATTATCCCTGGTTATCTATCTATAACTTATATATATTTGAACCAGTCCTCTGGGGTCAGTAGTTCCCAAAGTGTATTCTATCACTTAAGCAGTGTGGCAAGAGAGCATCTAAGCTAAAAAAAACCCTTCTGTTTATGCTTCTGCCATCTCATCCTTTTACAAAACGGACACGTGTTACACATGTTTTCCAATATGCACCACACGACAGGCTCTAACATTCCATGAAGGCCGTGGCACACACTGCTGTTGTCATTACGGCTTACCTTTTGCAGGGGCCTTGTGTTTCGAGGTAGCACTGGGGGGGTGACGTGATGAGGGATGCCAAGGGATGATGCAGACCTACAGCCTTTGAATTCATTTTCTTCCATTTTCTCAGAACCCTGGGCATTTTCCGAGAGGGGATTGTGTGCTGGTGACTTGAAAAGGTCGGGTCTCCTCCCCACTGGCTCAGCAGAGGGTATGTCTAAAGAACCACACCGTTCTGGCCTGCACTGGAGGCAGGGGTCATAAGGGTCAGCCTGACAACAGCCCCAGGGGCCAGCTGGGCCCTCGTCAGGCTCAGAACTTCTCCAGCAATCTGCCGCCATGGCTGTGGAGATGAGGTCAGGGCTAGAGCCAGGCATCTGTCTTTGAGCATGGTTGCTGAGTGGGCTCCGCAGGGCTGCTGCTGGGCCAAAATACCTCAGGTTGTTGGCGCAGGTTGCAATGTCCTGTCCGTGCATGTTGAGTCTGGGATGGTGACTCTGAGGCACGGCAGGAGGGCATTGTTGGTATTGCTGCTGCAGAGGATTATGGTGATGGGAAGAAGGGTACTGGGATTGAGCTTGGTGTACATAAGTGGGATGGGGTGAATTTTCTTGCACTGGCTGGTTTTTCAAGATTGCTGCAAAGTCACTATGGCTGCCTCTGCTATTCCCTCGGCGGTGGCGGGGTTTGCTCCGATATCGGCTCTTGCTGCTTGAGGTGGACATTTTGGGACTTCCAGACAAAGGGGACGCGGCGGGAGCCACCTCCATACTGGGGATACCTTCAGATCTCAACAGATCTGGCCTGGGAGAAAACAAAAGGTTGAGTTTTAAACGTATGAAAATACACATTCAAGTTAGGGGAAATGTAACCCAAACCTTAAGATACACACACACCCTGTGATACAGCAGTCACGTAGGCAGGGATTTATCCAGTGGAGACAACAGATGTGCATGAAGATATGTGTCTGAAGATGTTATGTTATACCATAGTTTAAAACACCAGAAAATTAGAAGCAACTTAGATGTTCACCCATAGAGGATTTCCTTTATTCCTTTTGGATATTATTCTGTGCCTCACTAGCTAAGGTGCTCAATCCCTTTAAATTCTAATTCTACCCTATAGGCTTCTTAATCTCTTCCTTATAATCTCATCTATCAGCCTGGTGTCAATATGCCAAAGCATAGGCATGGGTTTGCCCATGATCAGAAATCTGTCTGATGATGGATCTAGATAGATCCCACAAAAGATCACAAATCACAGGGGTCTGATACAAGAGAAGGAAACCTCAGATTAATTAGGCAAGAGGCTAAGCTTAAGGATCTTGGTTTAGACATGGTCTCCTGGGTCTGGGACTATGTCCATCCATCTCTGTATGGGAGGGGCATTAGCAGGGAGCCCTGCTCACATTCAGTACTCAAAAATGTTTAAGGAAGACTGAGAAAGGGGTGGAGCCAGAGGAAGGGGAAACAGTACGGAGCCTAGGAGGTTGAACAGACCCAGCAAGAGAAGGGCCAGCGAGGAGTGACCTGGCATTGTCCTGGCTCCTTACGGGAGGAGGTCCTCTCACAGTCCTGTTTTCAAGTGCTGTCTGGGCTGGTCATGTAGGTCATGTGCAAGAGGAAGCCAGAGCTTGAAGGTAAACCTCACACACACTGATTCCAGGGTGCACAGGTAAACAATAGCTGGTTTCTGATTGATGAATGGGTATGGGCAGAGACTTGAGGATATCAGGTAGGACCACTACATCCTTCCTTCTTTGGGACCAGATAGACACAAATCAGCAAATTACAGAGCAGGAAGACCCAAACTTTTTTTAAACAACAGAATCTTTTTCTTAAATGAATTATGAAAAATTCAGTATATAAAATAGATATAGTAAGAGAACAGACTGGTGGTTTCCAGATATGGGGAGTAGGAGAAGATGGGTGAAATGGGTGAAGAGCATCCAAAAGGTACAAACTTCTGGTTATAAAATATATAAGTCCTGTGGATGTAATGTACAGCATGGAGACTATAGTTAATGATACAGTTGATCTTTGAATAACAGGCACGGTCAAAAATCCAAGCATAACTTTTGACTCCAGAAAACTTAATAATAGCCTGCTGTTGACCAGATGTCTTACTGATAAGATAAATAGTGGATTCATACATATGTTGTATATTATATGTATTATATACTGTATTTTTAAAGTGAGCTAGGGAAAAGAAAATGTTAAGAAAATCATAAGAGAAAATACATATACCGGACTGTGCTGCAAAACATTCACATATAAGTGCATCTGTTGGAAACCATGTTGTTCAATCGTCAGCTGTTTCAAATATTGCATATTTGAAAGTCTCTAAGAGGTCTTGAAAGTTATTATCACAAGAAAAAAATGTATTTATTTATTTAAAAAAAATTTTTTTTAATGTTTATTTTTGAGAGAGACACACACACACACACAGTGCAAGTGGAGGAGGGGCAGAGAGAGAGGAAGACACAGAATCCGAAGCAGGCTTCAGGCTCTGAGCTGTCAGCACAGAGCCCTACGCGGGACTCGAACCCACAAACTGTGAGATCACGACCCGAGCCGAAGTCAGACACTTAACCGATTGAGTCACTCACGTGCCCCCAAAATGTAATTATTTATGCTGAATTATTTATGCAGATGAATGGATCACATAACTAGAGTTCTGTGATAATTATTTCAAAATATATACATGTTTATTGAATTGTTACATTGTACACTTGAAACTAATATGATGTTTTATGTCAAGTATATCTCCCGCCCCGCCCTACCCCGCCAGATACAGTGGAACAGTTGAAGAGGGGTGGCAGAGTAGAACCCCCTCCCAGGGCTCCCCCTCCTCATCTTCTCTACTTCTGCAGTAATCCCTGACACCTCTATGCGGGCCCAGGGGTGTCTCAGACGTTGCTTGAAAACCACAGATACAGTCCCGTCTTCACCTTATGTGAGGAGGAATCCAAAGCCCAAGTGTCTCATGGTCTCACAGTGCATTACTGGCAAAATCCAGACAAGAAGTTTCTCCTAATTTCCAGTCTGGCTTATCAGAGATTCAGAGGACAAGCTTAAAGGTACCTACAAATCACTTGGGGCTTATTAAAATGGTTGAATAGGTCAGGTCTGGGGCCTAAGAGTCTGCATTTCTAATAATGTGAGCACACGAGCAGGGGAGGGCTGAGAGAGAGAGGCAAAGAGCGAATCCCAAGTAGGCTCTGTGTTGACAGTGCAGAGCATGACACGGGGCTCGATCCATGAACTGTGAGATCATGACCTGAGCTGAGAAATCAGGAGTTGGATGCTCAACCGACTGAGCCACCCAGGCGCCCCAAGAGCTAACACACTCTCAGATGATGCTGAACTGAGGACTGCATTTGAATAGCTAGGGCTCACCGGAAATTAGTAGGTATCAGGTTGTAGGAGATGGGTTTTTCTTCTTTCTCAGGAGGACGGTTCAAGGCTCATCTTAGAACAGAAGTTCCAGGTAACACTGGTATATAATAATGTGGGCAGGGTATTGTGCTGCTATAAGCGTCTTCCTGCCTCAGATTCATGGTTCTGTAGTCACCTGGCCAAATTGTGCCAGAGAAAGTATGTGAATTGAGGAGGTCCTGGGGCTTTTACTGAGGCAAGAGAGCCATCCAAGGCCCAGCTATGGGTATCTACTTACACAGTGATTGGCCAGGGTGGGACCTAAAAGAGAGCTGAGGTAGAAGTGTCCCGGGGCACTGGGTGGCTCAGTTGGTTAGGTGACCAGCTTCGGCTCAGGTCATGATCTCACAGTTTGTGAGTTTGAGCCCCGTGTCGGGCTCTGTGCTAATAGCTCAGAGCCTGGAGCCTGCTTCAGATTCTGTGTCTCCCTCTCTCTCTACCCCTCCCCTGCTCACACTGTGTCTCTCTCTGCCTCTCAATAATAAGTAAACGTTAAAAAAAAATTAATAAGTGTCCTAAGTCAGGTGAAGCCTGCTTTTATTGAACCTAGCAGTACAAACATCACAGAATAACAATGATACAGCACTTCACCATTTACAAAGCACTTTATAATGTATAAGACACTTGTTTCCTATGATTCATTTTCCAATATTCATTTTACAGATAATGGCACTGAGGGATCCTAGAGGTTAATTGGCTTGTATCCATCATAAAATAGGTTAAATGCCAGGACTGATAACTCAAACCCCCGTCTTTTGACACTAAGGAATAGCTCTTCCCCATTCCAAGCTTCTCTTTATTTTGAGGTGTTTGGACTATTGTACTGGATTATACTTACTTGTGATAGGCTTAGTGGATCCATACTTGAACTCTGATTCTCTTCTTTTTAATCCCCAACTGAACCCAGACTGACACACCATAGATGGTGGATGGTTTTTCCTCCCTGATCTCCTCAAGGGTCACTGGGCTTCTAACTTAATCATTGGATTGTCCAAATAATCTGAAACTGAAATCCTCCAGGGGCAAGTAGAACTCTTTGCAGCTCAAATACCTGTTCCAGGTTGCCTTCCTGGATGAGTTCAGTTAGCTTGGAGACTAAGCATCTGCTGATGATGGCAAACTCTTCCAAACATATTCCTCATAGCCAAAATTAAAAGTAAATGTGAGCTCATACTATTTTCTCCTCCAAAGCTCTTAGTTTTATCTGTAGCAGAATGGAGGGAGGAGCCAGAAGGTGAACTCTGTCCCTGATTAATACAGCAAAACAAAGAGGTGTTGGGATCTGCAGAGGTTTTGCCAGGTGCCATCTGCAAACAGTTTCTCAGAACTGACTAGAAGGTGGTCAGGGGTGGTAAGTAAAGGCAAAATTGGAATTAATCCATGTAGTTACTCCTTAGTAGTTTAGATTTCTATTAGTCATGCTATGGTAGAATGGCCACCATTCTTAAAGCCTTAAAATACATTTTTGGTTTTAATTTTGTCCTTACTTTGATCCTTACTGCATTGTTCTCAAGTCTCACCATTGGGACTATACGCCAGGTTTAGGGACATTTCTCTCCTCTACATTACTTGGCTGGAACAGAGTCCACTCTCCATTATTTGGGAGGAATGGAGATCTAGCAGAGCCTGATAATAAAACAACTGACTAGAAGAGCATTCTAAGATTAAACTAATACAAGGAAAATGTGCTGTAATTAGTGGAAAGGGCAATCTTTTAAAAAATTATTCAAAAACTAATTTTTAGTACCTATGGTTTATAATTTTATCTTAAAATTTTTTTTAACATTTATTCATTTTTGAGAAATAGAGTGTGAGTGGGGAGGGGCAGAGAGCAAAGGAGATACAGAATCCAAAGCAAGCTCCAGGCTCTGAGCCGTCAGCACAGAGCCCGACGTGGGGCTCAAACTCACAGACCATGAGATCATGGCCTGAGCCGAAGTAGGACGCTTATCTGACTGAGGTACCCAGGCACTCTTCACATTTATCTTTTTAAACTTCACAGAAGTCCCATGCAGGAGTAGAAATGACCGGACCCACACGGTTTGGTATAGGTAATTATCAAAGCCCCTCCTTTTGTTTTTGGTGGTAGATTTATAGACACTTACTACATTATTAAAAAGAACTCAATGAATAAATAAAAGTGGGACATACATGGACCAATGTTGCATAAAACAAGAATTATGATGAACCCAATTCTGTGTGCTACGGGTCAAAAAAAGAAAAAGAAATCTCATGTGTGATCGTTATACCATTTTACCTATGGGGTTGACAGAGGTCAAGTGACATGACCCACATCATGCAGTTTATCAGAGGCAGAGCTGGGATTTGAATCTAGGTCTGTCTGGCCCCCAGTGCTTTTTCTTTTCACTATTCCATGCTAAGTCAATAAACATCTCTGTCCTCAGACAGTAAAAACTAGACTCCTAGAGTTTGTGACGCATTCTCTCACTTTCCCATCCTGTTTTATCTAGAGCCAAGCGTGCCAATGATGAGCTACGGAGTGGACACACCAACCATGATGTGATAATGTATTTTTAGGGAGATATTTTCCCATTTCTCTGAATACCAGGTTGGGACAGTGTCTCACCGTTTGGTCTGCATCCCTGATTTATGAGGCGCACCTTTCCTCTTCATGAGTTTCTCCATGGCGTTGGGGTGGATTATTGGACGGACGGGGTGTCGTTTGTAAGTTCCAGGGTACTTCTTTTCTACTGCTTGCTCACGCCTGCAGAACGAAAGGAAAAGCCACATCTCAGTCACTGCAGACAGATGGGCAGAATGTTTTCACAGGCTAATTCCACTCACAGATGCCGGGCACACTTAACAGATATATGCTCTTTGAATTACAAGGTTACTATTCAGGTTAAAAAGGGGAGAAAAGATATGAAATTCAACTAATGTGACTTAACTGTGCTCTTCTACTCTCAGGTGGACTCAGGGGCTGACCTTCCCTCCCCCAACACACCTCATGGGAGACACAATGTGATGGTAGATGACCTACTTATTTTCGGTTGCTGTTTTGGTCAGGACCAGCGGGTTTTCTTGCCCTTGTCAAGAATACCTTAAACCACTTTCATCAGCCACCTTACTTCCCTGGGGGGGCAAAAAGCTCCCACTCATCCACACCAAGCTTTTCTAGAAAGGAGGACTCTTTCTTGGGGTCATTCAATAGGGTGAAGTTGCAAATGGCTATCAAGTGCCCATTTCTCTACGACGAGCTCTGCAGCAGCTCCACCCAACTGAAACTTCTTCAGGGGAAGAGACCTGCACACAGCACGTCCCTTAGGGAATGTTGGGTAATTGAATAAAGTATTTGCTATTTTTAGTTTTGAGTAGTAGCAGTGTGGAGGAGCAGTACATTTCTGCTGATTGGTAGACCCAACTCAGTAAGGACAGACAGAAGTCTGGATACATACTTAATGAGCTCCTTCTCCCGCATTTCCAGCTGCAGCATGATGGCACTCAGTTCCATGTATAAATTGTTAGCCCGCTCAAGTTTTCTCTCATAGTGTTCACGAATATCCAAAGCATGCCTATCAAAGAAAATACAGCATCAGCAAAGCTGGCTACCTTGGGGGAGAACAAAGAATCACACTAATGAAATAAGAACCAGGATGGTTTATCTCAAAAACATGGGTGTGGGGCGCCTGAGTGGCTTAGTTGGTTAGGCATCTGACTTCAGCTCAGGTCATGATCTTGCGGTTCACAGGTTCGAGCCCTGTGTTGGGCTCTGCGCTGACAGCTCGGAGTCTGGAGCCTGCTTCAGATTCTGTGTCTCCCTCTCTCTCTGCCCCTTCCTGGCTCGCACTCTGTCTCTCTCTCAAAAATAAACATTAAAAAAAAAAGCATTGGTCTGAGTGTCATCTAAATTTAAGGATGCCCTTTTTGATGTAATGACTCTGACAAGTTGGAGTGGGGGATGGGAAACCCAAGCTTTCACTTGGTTTATCCTTAGGGGTCACATCGAGCTATACAGAATAGCCAGGAGGGCCACAGATAAAATCTGAATGTGATTTGTGTATAATTTGTAGCCTTTGTGCAGTGTTGACGGTATCTTAATAAGAATACTATATGTTAATGGGAATATGCAATCAAGGCTGACCCCATGACCTTGCACTTATCTGTGGTACAGATCTTGCCTAATACAGTGGCTATCTATGATTGTGTCTTGTACCTCTTCATTGATCATAAGCACCTTGAGACCAGGCGCTATGTCTTATAAAGTGCTGCCTTCCAGGTCACCTAGGACAGGCACTGAATGAAGAAAGAGCATTGCTCCAAGAGTGTTTGCTGCAGAGATATAATAAAGGAGGATAACAAGATTGCAGGGAGAAGACAGAACAGCAGTATAAAGGACAGCTAACTTTTAAAGAGAATTAACAGTAAGTAGCACAGGTGAAAGGTGTGTACGAGGCAAAATGGTGATTCACAAGGAGAGTTCCTGCCAGTATCTGAAGATCTAGGGACAAGAAGAGATGGGAAGGACAGAGCGGCAGACCTGAGCTCTTCTCTGCGCCTCCGAATCAGTTCTTCATCTAATCGGTGTATACAGGTTCCCTCACTTTTGATCTTCTCAAAGTGTTTTTTCACCTCTTCTCTCCATTCAGCCTGGGTAGGACAAATTAGACTTTGTTAATAGTCTAGGAGTGTTAATCCCTGATAGAACCATGGGGTCATGTGCAAGATTTTTTTTCCCTGAATGCTTTTACTGAAGAGACTTAACAAATAAATGTTCAATAACTATTAGTTGATTACAGCAAAATACCTCATGCTCTGCTATCTGCACCCCCCACCCCACACACCATGACCTTATTTTCTGTATTTAGTCCAACATGTGATGCTGTCTCTTTTTCCAGTTTTCTTGTAATACTGGCCACCAGAAATATCACAGCTGGCATACTAGCCATCACCCCTGGAATAAGAGCTCAGTTTTAAGTGAAGATGGTGGCTGAGGTGACCTGGTTAGAAAGAAAGGCTCTGATAACCCTCTGTATAAGTATATGCTAGTGAGAATATGATGATGTTTACAATTGGCTCCAGAAGTCCTCTTAGGTTCTGTTTATGAAAATACCTTGAAAAAATATTGGTAGAAGACCCAAGGGGAAGGAACAACAGGAGTTGGGAATAAAAATATAGGAAATTATACAGGAATTTGGGTGTGAGGGAAAGAACAGGAAAGGAGAAAGAGTATGGCTAAACTATTTAATAGTTGGACAAAATTTTTAGAATGGGGATAAATGTCTAATATGTGAGTTCAATTGTTCAAAATGTGAGCCCTTTCCAATTTCCTAAACCGTTAGTAAAGTCTCTGACATTCACCTTGACTTTGGATGAGTGTTTTTGTTTTTTTAGACATCAAGGAAAGGTGCTGAACTTCACGTTTGGGTCAATGACAGGACAAAGATAGAGAAACAACCACAAGATGGCAGGGATGGGGCCCCAAAATTTTAGAAAGGTAGAACCAGAGGGACCAGGAAATTATAAATTTCCCAGGAATTCACAGAAGCGTTAGGACACGGGACTTTCCACAGAGCATGGAATTCCAAGCCCATTTTATCTAAATTTTAGGGAATAGAAAAACCTCTGCTGCAATATAGTCTACAGGCAATTTCTAGAAAAGAGCTAAAAGAGATATTTCCTCAAATTACATATAAACTACAATCCCCAAGAAGCTAATGAGACTAAGATAATTTCCAGTAAAGGCTAGACATATAACTAAATGCCTCTAATTACATATTCTTCCTCTGGAGCTATTCTATTACTTTTAGATTCATGTTTAAAATTATTTCTCTAGATCATGGAAGAAGTTATGCTTAAGTAATTGTGAAATTCCAGAAGGTTTCTCCCCAAATTTGCTATTTCTCATTTAGTTTTTAGAGGAAATCATATCATACGTATTTAAAAAGTGATCATCCTGCTAATCTATTTATAATACGCTAGACCTTCCTGTATCTCTCTATATATGTTGACTGACCATTGGAGAAAGATTTCTGTCAGTCAGCTGACTTTTGGGCACCAAACCTGCCGAACAACGTCATCAGAAAGTCAAGGTCATCAGAAAGTCAGATCCAGAATGCACTGCCCATTGTTTGGTAACAGTCTTTGACAGTATCTAAGCAATAAATGCAGGTTTGGTTGAGCTCCTAAAGTAATGCTGTTCTGTCAATCATCAGATCAAAGTCTGAAGTAAAAAGAATATCTGAGCCTCAAGAAGCCTAAGTGCCTGGGTGGCTCAGTTGGTTAAGCGTCTGACGTCAGGTCAGGTCATGATCTCACGGTTTATGAGTTCGAGCCTCACGTTGGGCTCTGTGCTAACAGCTCTGAGCCTAGAGCCTGCTTTGGATTCTGTGTCTCCCTCTCTCTCTCTGCCCTTCCCCCCACTTGCACTCTGTCTCTCTCTCTCTCTCTCTCTCTCTCTCAAAAATAAACACTAAAAAAAAATTAAAAAAAAAAAAAAAAAAAAAAAGAAGCCTAAGATTGACAATCAAGAGATGTTAGACCAAAAAAGGATAAGGGAGCTGGCCAGGTCTGGGCCTTAAAGTGTCCTCTTTTGTGCAAAAATATATCAGTAGATCCTAGTACAATACCTAAAAAGAAGGGACCAGGAAAAGAAACATCTCCCTCTGGTGGTCAGGAATCAGATGTCACAGAATAGATTTTTTTTTTTTTTTTTTTTCCCATTTCTTGAGGAAATAAACCCTTTTGAAGATTGGAACCTATTAAAAAGGAGATTTCCAAAAAGAAGTACCCCCTTCCCTATGAAGACGGAACAAGATATATGGGAAAACACCAGTACTGATTAATCATATATTTTCCCAGCAGGTATAGTGTTACTGGTAGATGTTAATTTTGGACTTTCACCACATTTGCTTAGAATCTTTACATTATAGGAGTTCCAATTTGCACTTAATCTTCAGTGCAGACATGTCTGGGTATATCTGAAAAAATGGAAGGTGGGTAGGCCTGAAACCAATTTGTAAAGACTGAGGTGCCTTGGAGAGAACATATGGCATGAGAGAAGGAGGAATCCTACATGAACCTGACCTATAACAAAGCCACGATAAGAGTGGAGAAGCATTTCCCATTGTTTCATTAAAATGCCTGTAAAACACTGGGCCATAAACAGCACTGCTCTGTTACCTTTAACAAAGTGTAACTCACCAGAGAAAGGAAGAGGTCATTGTGTAAATAGAACAATATGCAGCTTTGGAATCTTGAGAATTCCAAGCTTCAGTTACAGCAGGAAATGGCAGCACTCAGTGGGTGATGGCAGTGCCTTAAAGATACGGCAGCACCCAATAGATGCCAGCTGGGGACTACGGTCTTGTGGCAGAAAACAATGCTAACCCATAAAGTAATATCTAGCAGATACTAGGCAGGAGACTACTGTGTCTGGCCATTCAGTGGAAAGCAGAGCAGATGTTACAATGTATGAAGTTACTGAGATCCCCACTCTTTACTGGGGATTCCCCCAAAATGCACTGGGGGGGCAGTGAAGGGAGGGAACACGAGGCGCTTCACAAGGTATTCTTGCATAAGCAGGTAAGGGAAAAATCTAGTGACACCTAGGTTATTACCATTAATGGGATCCTTTAAAAAATTTTTTTAATTCTTTTTAAAAAAATGTTTATTTTTGAGAGAGAGAGAGAGTACAAGCAGGGCAAGGGCAGAGAGAGAGGTGGGGTACAGAGAATCCAAAGCAGGCTCTGCTGACAGCAGAGAGCCTGACGTGGGGCTTTGAACTTAAGAACCACAAGACAGTGACCTGAGCTGAAGTTGGATACTTAACCAACTGAGCCACCCAGGCACCCCAACTGGATCCTTTTAATGTCCCGGATAAGGCCTGGGAAAGGTCACAACATTTAAAAGGTTTTTGTCTTCTCCAGCCTTCCAGTTATTCAATCAGTAGATTGAATATGTAAATTCATAGAGACAGAAAGTACAACAGAGATTACCAGGGGCGAGGGGAGGAGGGAATGGGAAGTTATTGCTTAATGGGATGATGAAAACTTTTGGAAATTGTGGTGACAGTTTCACAATGTTGTGAATTTAATGAATGCCACTGAACTGTACACTTCAAAATGGGTAAAGTGGCAATTTTTGTATTATATGTATTTTACCACAGATTTTAAAGAGGAAAAAAAGAAGTTGAGCCAGCTCCAGCCTAGCTGAAGGAAGAGAGAAGCAGGACCGTAGGAGGCTAAGTGGCTGGAAACCATAGATTCTGAGTCAGAAAAGACTTAGAGGTCATCAAGGACAACCCTTTACTGGCACATGAATCCCCTTTACTGCCTTCCCAGGTAAGTAAGTGCCCAGCCTCTGCCCAAGCACCTACTTGCTCATGAAATAGCTCTTTTTTTTTTTTTTTAAGTTTAAAAAATTTATTTAAGTAATCTCTACATTCCATGAGGGGCTCGAACTCATGATCCCAAGATAAAGTATTGTATGCTGTTCCAGCTGAGCCAGCCAGGCACCCCGTGATGAGATTACTCTTGAGGAGCACAGTCTGTCTCTATAATGAGCTTGGTGTATGCAACTCCCAGCCCCTGAATTTGAGTGGTCGCAGTGGTACTCAAGAGGGAACCAGATGGTACAAAAAGCAGAGGGTGGTGGGAGAACTTAGAAGCAGGGCACATGGCCCATCTAGCAGCAGGGATCTGGGACCCCCGATAAAATGTTTCCTAAAGACTGATATCAAATGCAGTTGAATACCAGGAACAATAATTGCCTACTGGGAGGAATGGGTTATTGTCTAGGAACAAGGCAGTGGCTTTGGCAGAATCGAATACTGTACTGAAATTGGTTGCTTCGTTCATCTGTTCTGTGTGTGCTGCATCTTTATACGTGTGTAGGCTGAGCAACAGCTAAAGCAATTTCTCTCAGAAAGAAGTCAGCTGGGCTCTTGCCGGTGCTCTTGCCTGACAGTTTTGGTGGAAAGTGGAGACCTGTGGCTAACCACTGCTGATTGATAACTGATGCTGACAGGGCTTTGTCAGCAGGCAGGAGGAGGGGAAGCCTCAGGTACGAGGGGCACAATCAGCTCTTCCCCTTTGGGATGGCATAAAACCAAGGCACCGTGAAGAGGAGTTCCCCAGCTGCCATCTTATCTGTCTCAGGAGCTCGACAGCATGTAACAACCTGGAGGAAGCTTCATTTCCGTAGCTTTGTGGGCCATGAATAACATCTTAAATCGGATAGTTCTTTAGTTTCCAATACAGTTGCATTTCTGTCTTCTCATTTGATCCTAGCTAAAACTCCATAAGGAAGAGAAAAGATGATTATCTTCATTGTTTAGATGAGTAAGCTGAGGTTTAGAGAAATTTAGCAACTTGTCTAAGATCATAGGACAAGGGCTTAGACTCAAGTCTGTTGCTTTTCTGAGTACTTCAGTACATAAATTCAGTTCATAAATACTTTATCAGTAGCCAGAGATAGTCTGAATTTCAAACCCAGAGACAAATCAGCTTGTAAGTATCTGAAATAATTCTAGGAACTAGCAAGGATAGCAGATTTGGGGCTATTTAAGGAGAGGTAAAATTTCATGTTGGGAGAAAAATGTAGAAGAATTGATGAATATTAAAAGATTTCCAATGTAATGTTTTCCCTTTCCTTTCTTCCCCCACTTCTTCCCTTCAAGAATATGTTTATTTATTTACTTTGAGAGAGACAGAGAGAGAGAGAGAAAGCATGAGCAGAGAAGGGGCAGAGAAAGAGGGAGACAGAGAATCCCAATCAGGGTCTGCACTGTCAGCACAGAGCCCGATGTGGGGCTCGATCTCATGAACTGTGAGATCATGACCTGAGCTGAAATCAAGAGTTGGACCTTAACCGACTGAGCCACCAAGGTGCTCCCCAAAGAAACTTTTCTGAGTTCAATTTTACTCGTAAAAGTGAGTTTGTACAAATAAAGATACCAAATGTGGGTGCTTAGTTGCATGACATTGTACTTTGCATAGGGTGGGTACTCAGAAAATGTGTCACTGGCTTCATAAGTGACGTTCTGGGAGCATTCAGGTAAAATCTGCCTAGAATTTGAAGTTTTCCAAGTATATACAGTTATGCGGTCTCAATGGCTTGTGAGTTAGTACTGTCACCAAAAACTGCTTTTCCAAATTCTGGTATATATACTTTTATGGTAAGGGAAGCAAAGCTGTGATTGAAATCATATCCTAAAGTCTGAAAGACTCCCTAGAAAGTACTTACTATTACTCTCTTTCATTTCACGAAAGGGCCTAAGTCTTTTTCGGAATACTAACACAAAAAGAAATTGGGCAGATTTCTTTTCCAGTGGCCCTTATTTATGTGTATTTGAATAGAGAGGTCATGGTTTTTGAAAGTTCTAAGGGAGTTTATTGGAATGCACATCAAAGGACATAGGAAATGATATGATAAAGTCAACCCCCCTACATCCTTGCGTTTTCTCTGAAACCAAACACTTTGCTTACATAATAATTCCTCAGAAACACTACAGATCTGTGGGGGCAATCCTGACTATTTAAAGACACAGTTGTGAGGAGAGCTATGTTTGTGGACCATAGAGTGTGTGTTGGAACTTGGGGCAACAAGATAAAAGTCTCTGATTTATCAGTCCTTAGGCGGTCCGAGATAAAACAAAACAAAACAAAAAAAACAAACAAAAAAACCCCCACCTTGTATTTTTGTTAAGGTATCCCCTAATGTCTGATGGGCAGTGTCTGCATTTATCAGACATGTGAGAAGCAGGTACTCCAAGCCTCGAGTCGGGCCAGGTCGTAAAGCATACTGGAGGGCTTGTTGAACTCGTAGGGATGATGCCCCTCCCAGTGCGGTACTCTTTTCAACACATACTTTCCTGGTAGGTACCCTCATCACCCACTGGAGATGGGTGGAGATGAGGGGTAGACTGAGATACCAATTGTTAATAAAACGTCTTCTCCGAGAATGACTCTTTTAAGTGATACTGCAAGTGAGTGCAGAGATGAAATCCTTATGACGTTACAGCATTTTTATTCAACAGTCACAAATTGTTCCCCCTCTGCACCCATGCCCTCACAGAGTGCCAGGGCAGATTTCCTCGCCAAGAGGTGAAGTCTGCTTCTCATCCTGGGGTTGGCCTGTGACTTGCTTTGACCAAAGAGACATTAGCACGCATGGTGCACACCTAGGCTTGAAAATCCCTTGTGCCCTGGGTCTTGCTGTCTTACCGAATTTGTGACCCTGATAACAGCTTGTGAACAAGCCCAAGCTAGGCTGCCGAGGGACAAGAGGCCACGTGGAAGAGAACCGAGGTGCTCTTGGTGACAGCCAGCCAATCACCACACTTGTGAATGAAGCTGCCGAGAACCTGCCAGCCTCCCAGGGGACCCAGCAATGGACTACAGATACGTGAGTGAGCCCAGTGGAAGCCGGCAGGAGAACCGCCCACCCAAACTGCGGACCCACAGAACCATAAGCTAAACTAAAGCTTATTGTTTTAAGCCATAAGTCTGGAATGGTCCGTAAGACAGTAAAGGCTAACAGATACATTAAATTACATTTTATCTGGGGCACCTGGGTGGCTCAGTCAGTTGAGCGTCTGACTGGCTCAGGTCATGATCTCACAGTTCTTGGGTTTGAGCCCCGCATCGGGCTCTGTGCTGATAGCTCAGAGCCTGAAGCCTGTTTCAGATTCTGTGTCTTCCTCTCTCTCTGCCCCTCCCCCACTCGCGCTCTGTCTCCCTCTGTCTCAAAAATAAATAAACATTTAAAAAATTACATTTTATCTGGTGCTCGTGGGTGACACATAAAGGTAGAGGAAAGGTTCTCTCTGGGCCTGATTCTATCATGGGCTCTCTCTCTCTGGTATTTCACTTCCCTCCTCTGTACTTTAGCTTTTCCCCTTCAAGGGAAGCAATCTTTTCATGAAGGTCAGCAGTAATTTTTTTTTTTTTAATTTTTTTTTAATGTTTATTTTTGACAGAGAGACAGAGAGAGAGTGACAGAGCATGAGTGGGGGAGGGGCAGAGAGAGAGGGAGACACAGAATCCGAAGCAGGCTCCAGGCTCTGAGCTGTCAGCACAGAGCCCGACGCGGGGCTTGAACCCATAGACCGCGAGATCATGACCTGAGCCGAAGTCGGACACTCAACTGACTGAGCCACCCAGGCGCCCCTGGTCAGCAGTAATTCTAATTCAAATATATTCCTCTTTACTCTTCAACAGTTTCACCACTATGAGGATGACATTCCAATACATGTTCCTTTCAAATGAGATAATGATATATCTTAAGTGTTTAAAAAGCTCCAAAATTTCCTCTGTGTGAGGGATCATAATTACTGCTTCACAATGACTAGGGCTGTATCATTGTTACAAGAATCGGAATGGTTCTGAGTTACTCTTTCTCATCGAGACCTCCCTGTCTGTGTGTTCAGTACACTCGAAGAGAGTTTCCAGACTCACCTGAGACTTGAAGTAGGTTTCTTGTGGGGTGGCAAGAACATCAGCAGAAGCGATGTCTAAATGCATGAGCGTCTGTCGGAAAGAAGGCCGGTTGCGAGGTTTACTCTGCCTACAAGTTAAAAAAAGACAGCTTGTGCACTGCGGAAGTTGGATCCAGGAGGATAAAGATTTTATTCTGCTTTATAAAAAACATTTTTGGCTCCACACCTGGCTATTTCTCAGGCAGTGTTCATGCACTGAGGAGCAAAAGGAAAATGTAATTATGAGAAACCTATAATAATAAAATGGAAATCTGTAGGATCAGTGACCTGTTTGATAATAATAGTCCCTTAGGACAAGTAAAGTAATAATAGTTACCATAGCTATCATTTATTAAGGCCTATTGTAGCAGGATATAACAAATTCATTATTTATAAATAACTCCAAGTCCACCAGTCTTTAACCAGTTGATTTGTTCCAAATCCATATTAGAGACTTCCCTGAAGTTTTAGAGAAATTTTAAATGTGGTTTTGAGGAAGAAGGTAAAAGAGAATATTGGGAGAAATATATTTCTTACCATGTCTGTTTCATAAGGATTTTGAATCCATCAGGGCAAGTGGAAGGAACTGGAAGGTGTAGGCTATTGCTTCCAACACCCCAAATGATGGCTGAAGAGTCCACATCTTTGTAAGGGATCTCTCCTGTCAGCAGCTCCCAAAGCACCACTCCAAAAGACCTACAGTAGTACCAGGAACAGGTACCAAAGACACGGCAGAAAGACTGGTTTGTATTTTTGTTCTCTATTCATTTTTAATCAAAAGTATATCCAGTTTCAAAATTCTAATACTGCCATAAGAAGAACAGAAACAGAAAAACTCTGAAAAACAAATTCAGTAAGGGGTAACCAACGCTGCTAGATATTAAGACATATTATAAGGTTTTTATAATTAACTCTGGCACGTGAATAGACAGCCGGACTCCGTGAATGTAATAAAGATCCATAAATAGGCCAAATACATATGGGATTGAGTATGTGATAGAAGCGACATCCCAAACCAATGAGGGAAAACAGACTACACAATATATGCCATTGGGACAACTGGGGGAAAAATTAAATCTATAGTTCATCTTACACCAAGATAAATTCCCAAAGAATCAAAAATTCAAATGTGAAAAGAAAAAATGAAGCCATAAACATCCTGAAAGAACACATGAGAATTTTTTTTCTTTTTACTAATCTTACAGTGGTGAAGGCTTTCCAGTTATGAAATCCAGAAGCCATAAGGGGAGAGCATTTTCAAAAAAATCTAGCATGGAGAAAGAACACCATAAACAAAATAGCAAAGGTGAAAAGTATCTGTAATTCCTATGCACAAAAGGCTAATCTCCTTAGTGTACAAAATACACTTATAAATTGATAAGAATAAAGATCAGAAAGTTTAGCAAGGGATCAGAATAGTTCACAAATAAGGAATTACAAATGGTTTGTGAACATATGAAAAAATGAACAACCTAACTTATGAGAGGAATGTGCATTAAAGCCACACCCAAGATACCATTTGTTACCTAGACGGTTGGCAAAAATCCAAAAATTTAACACATTTTGGTGGTGAGACTGAGAAAACACTTATACATTTCTGTTGGGAATGTAATCGGTATAATCCCTAAGGAGGATGCGTTGGTAATAATTACCCAAATTACAAATGATCCCACATTTCTACTTTATCTTATTCTGGTGTTACATGTAATTTTAATATATGCTATTATTTTGTTTTTAAGGCTAAAAGTTATTAGTAGCCAATTTTAAGAATGGAAGAAAAGTAACTACAGGGAAATATACTATTAATAGTAAAGATTCATAATCTCAAAGGAAAAACTGGTAAAGATTTTAAAAGGCCAAAAAAAAAAAAAAAAAAAAAGCATAGCTCATAGGGACTGTTTATTAAAAGGGCAAATAGTCCTATTATATACTTTAGATAGCTCTAAAGCACATAAACTGTATTACAGCAAAGTACATCACTGATATATTCAGTGATGGTCTGAGTCACCAAGACTAAGTAAACTTTGTTTAATGTATTTTACTTAAGAAGTTGAGAATTATATAATATATTTCAGAAAGACTTTGATACTAAATGCTTATTTGAAGTAAATTTTCGATTTTCCAGAGAGTTCAGCACATTCTGTGAAAGTCTCCAAAACTGATGATTTACTAAATACATATTCACCCTATTATCTCTCAATCCTTCTTAACACATTCATCGTTACACTGGTTAGTACCTCAGATAAGAGGAGACTGAAATCAGCCAGGAGTGAGGGACACTAAAGAATATTTTGGGAAAGCAGAAGAGTTGAAGGAGGAAAGGTCTAATAGGGTGAAGTGGGAGAGGCTTTCTAGTTGGGACAGATGGCACCACTCACCATATATCGACTTTTTCAGAGACAGGTTCATTGCGTATCACCTCTGGTGCCATCCACGCGACTGTGCCAGCAAAGGACATCTTGGTACTTTTGTCACTGAGTTCCTTAGATGTACCAAAATCTGAAATTTTTACTGCATCTGTGTGAGTCACCAAAACACTTTAAAAAGAAATAGAGAGAACATCCAGATCATTAGTACTAATAAACACCATGACTGTAATTGGCAACTTAGTTTGCTGCCTCCTACTTGTGGAATTCAGCTTGTGAGTTCCAATATTACTGGGGCATCAGCATCACTCAAACATGTGAGGCAGCACAGCATAGTGGGCTTTTTCTACCTGGTTTGAGCCTGCCTCCACCACTTACTGGCTGTGTGACCTCTGCTACCTAATTCTCCGAAGCTGGTTTTCTCATTTGTAAGATGGGGACAATTTGGGTCACAGTATGTTCTCCAGAATTCAAACATGCAGAAAACTCTGAAAATAGTATATAAATATTTTCTCATCTATATCAAGCAAACTCATTTTATTTATCTGTGGCTCATTAGAGAGTGTTGTCCTAGACTTTGCTGGGGGTGTGAGGTAATGCTATCTGATATCCTCTGACTCTAAGAGTTTTGGATACGGAACTATGGGCCTATAATAATGGCCTTCATGGAATTTTCATTTGAATTAAATGAGATTAGATATATAAAACACCCCTCCTCTATAGATATCAGTTTCCATCCTTGCCAGTCTCAGACAAATCACTAAGAAAAACACTTCTTTTAAAACATTGTTTAAATAACGGCCAACTAAAATCATGCATGGAACCATGACACTAAAAGCTAATAAGGAAAAGCTGGGACACATTTAGGCTTAAGCAGATTCCACACAAGTCGTGTTCTCCTTTTCACGGTATTTATCTGAAATGTTACCTGGGGAAAATTGCTCGTTTAGCAGATGAATACAATCTGGTACCAGTTGAATCCAAAATAGTAATATCCTTATACACCAGACTGAATTCACTTGAAATAACCTGTTTATAACTTTAGAATATTCATGAGTTAGGGTTTCAGAGGCTTAATGATATAGAGACCTATTTTTAATAATAAGAAGGCTTGATATTCAGAGTATCAGAATTGAGGTGGCTAGAAAACAGGAAACTTCTCTATCTCCTCCCTTGTCTGAACCAGGGACGTCACATTTGCCCCCCTCTCCATCAGTGTCACATGGCTTTCTATTTACCAGATTTACAACTGCTTTAGAATACCTTCATCCACATCCTACACCTGACTTTGCACCTGATATGTAAAATTTACATAATTTGCACACTTTGATTTAATGGTGTTAGTCTTGGTGAAAATGCATAAGGATTTAAATATTATGGGGTATCTGGCATAACTGCAGAACTGATGGTATCATATACCATGAAAGTCAGAAAAGGCGATAAGCCCCTAGAAAGAAAAATACTAGACGCTTCCTCTTCTGTCTCTTTTGTGCTGCTCACTATGGGATTTCTTGGCATGAGAAGAGGGAATGGACATGGGGACAGACTAAAGAGCACATGAGGTTGGAACTTTTGTCAGGTCTTCTCTGAGACAAAGCTGGGGTCACACAGCCTAAGATTTAATGGCAGGTCATGGAATCTCTCTTTACTACAAGCCAGACTGATCTTTGTCTTCTCAAAGTTAGCCTGGAATGCAAAGAGGCCAAGGCTGCTGGAAGTTCAGGGGAATACTGATAATGGAGGGAAAGGCTCATTGGGTGACTTATTACTCTAATCTCTAAATGAGAGGAGTTAAAGAAAGTAGCATGTGACTTTATATATTCTAAAATTTCCTGACCTCTTCCTCTAAAGTGAATTCTCCAGGAGAACAAGGTGGTTAAGGAGACCATTCAAAGAGGCCTTGGGCAGTATTTTGTGTCCCTTATGTGTATGTAGTGGATGACAAAAGCAACAGGTTGTGTAAGAATGTGAACATATGCAATGAAATAGAGTTCATTTGCAAGTAAAGCAGGAGAAGGTTGTTCAGGGAGCTAGTGACTATGATAAGCACCAATGAGAATCATGGTGACAAATTAGAGCTGCTTTGAAGTTTATAATCGAGGATTGATTGGTGTCTTCCATCGAGAGGATTCACTGAATCCTTCACTTTCACATGATGAGGTAGAATTTAGACTTTTTGGTCTAAAAGTTCTGGGTTCAAGTCCTAGCTCCATGACTTCAGGCTTTTCTAATATAAAATAAGAATAATTATACTTGTTGCAGCTGCCCCACACAATTTTTGCTAAGATCAAAGCAGATGTGATTACAGATATTGAAAAAAATACTGTAGACTATGAAAGTGCTAATTTTGAAAAGAGATTAATTCCTCTCTCCTTCTCTAAACCAAAAATGTGATGAGAAATAATAAAAATAATGTTTAAGTATAGGAGCTACAATGAAATCTATCATTTTATCAGTTCCTTTCTTCCTTTCATGCAGTTTGCGGGAACTGAATTAACACTCCTCTTAAAGTGGTTAGTGATGGCCAAAGAACAGAAATTACTAGAAACAACCTGTTTCTCTTAAATAGCCAGTTTATATTATCTTATGGATACCATGAACCTTGAAACTATGTATTTCCTTCTTTGCTTAGATTCTACGAAGGTCAAAGCCAAATCCATAGTCCACCTCTAACAACTGTACGGAATCCTGTGGCATACATGTTGTGAGCAAGCTTTAGTTCTAATGCTCGTATTTTCTCTTTGCCTCAGTCTCTTATTTATCTGTTTTTATCCTGTTGTATACATCTTTGAAACTTGGTTTCTAAAACTTGGGTCTTTGGGGAAAACACTAGGAAAACGACAAAGCAAGCCATTAGATGGAAACATTTGGCATTAATTATCTGAGATAATGGAAAGTGAATACTTCAGTTAATAAAGAATCTTGTTTCACAGTTGCACAATCAAAATGCAACCAAAAGGAGAAAACTAGTGTCAGGTGCCTAGAGCTATCTGCCATTTAGGTAAGTCAACTGGTCAACAATAATCCAGAAAATATGCAAATAGGGTACCCTCCATGCTGATTTAAACTGAACTGAAAGTATGATGCCTGAAAACTTCAACTATGCTCGATAAAATTCCTTATTTTAAAGCAATACAACAAAACGGATGAAAAACTCACTTAGGTGATTTGAGATCACGGTGAATAATTTTATGGAGGTGCAAATAATTCATTCCACTTGCAATTCCTGTAGACCAGTCCACTAGCAATCGGGGTGTGATCTTCCTGCCAGCTCGCAAAACCTCATAGAGTTGTCCGTGGGCACAGTATTCCATGATGATGCAGTAACATGGGGCCTGAGTACAAACACCCCTTTCAAGAAAACACAAGCACGTTTATAAATACACACATACATACAAACATACATATATCCGTATTTATATTTTAAGAATATTTAATAAATGTACTAATTAAGACCCAGTTCTTTACCTATATAATTTTTAAAAGGCATAATCTTTCCCGATTCATCAATTACCATTAAAACCCCTCTGGTCTACAGGCTTCCCTGTTATGCGCATAGACAATTTTCATTAATTTGATTCACTCCAGATTATCTCTGTTTTGTGCTGTATCTGGTGCTTTTCTGTGGGTCCATTCCATTCTGGAACAAAGAGCACCTTTCCTGAGACATATGTAGGCCAAGGATTATGTTGTTTTAGATCTTTAAGAATAATTTAAATATCTTCCTGTTAAAATTAAATAGAGGGTTTTATATATAGTGTATAGGGAGAATTCAAATAAAACATTGCTATTTTTACTATTAATAATTGAATTTTGAATTTGCCAAATTTAAGATAACTAGACTGAGGACCCCAAAAAGAGTTAATTTTCTGTATTATATAGTCTTTGAAAAACATTTCTGTTTTAAAAATATTTAAAAATATTTTTTAATGTTTATTTATTTATATTTGAGAGAGAGAGCAAGAGGGGATACACAGTGAGAGAGGGAGAGAGAGAATCCCAAACAGACTCTGTGCTGTTTGTGTAGAGCCCGATGTGGGGCTGGATCCCACAAACCATGAGATCATAACCTGAGCCAAAGTCAAGAGTTGGACCTTTGACTGAGCCACCCAGGTGCCCCTAGAATAAAAACAATACTATACAATGTATCACATATCTATGTGGTCTGTGCTTCCATCAATTCCTACATCTTCCACAAAGCCTTTTCTGATTATTCCAGTCCAAGAAGATCTTTCTCTTCTATAAATTCCTATGCTACACAGGAGCCATTAGTTTTTTATATGCAATTTTCCTCTCCCCATACAGACTATAGGCTCCTTGAAGGGAAGGTCTTGGATTCTTTGGATTCTTTTCTTTCTACCATGAGGCCTAGAAGTTCACAGCAAGTCCTTTGCAAATTTTTTATTTTTTTGAGAGAGAGAGAGAGAGAGAGAGAGTGAGCAAGTGGGGTAGGGGAGAGGCAGATGGAGAAAGAGAGAATCTCAAGTAGGCTCGACGCCCAGCATGGAGCCCAACCTGGGCTTGATCTAACAACTGTAAGATCATGACCTGAGCTGAAATCGAGGGTCAGATGCTTAACTGATGGAGCCACCCAGCCACCTAACTTTGCAAATATTTTTTTCTTTTTCTTTCTTTCTTTCTTTCTTTCTTTCTTTCTTTCTTTCTTTCTTTCTGCAAATATATGTTTTTAAGTTTATTTATTTATTTTGAGAGAGACAGAGACAGCACAGTGGGGAAGGGGCAGAGAGAGAGGGAAATAGAGAATCCCAAGCAGGCTCTGCACTGTCAGCACAGAGCCCGATGCGGGGCTTAATCTCACAAACCATGAGATCATGACCTGAGCCCAAACCAAGAACTGGAAGTTTAACTGACTGAGCCACCCAGGTGCCCCATTTTTGCAAATATTTCTTAGCTTCAACTTAACTTTCTCTGCTGATAAAATCCTTCGCAGAGACACGTGCAGATGCAAGGGGTAGGAAGAAAGGAACTAACATGGAAGAACATCTTTTATTTGTCCAGAATATTTCCATGTTTATTTGTCTTATTTAATCTTCCCCAAACCATTGCACAATAAATATGACCTTCCATTTTTACAGGTAAGGCTCAGAGAGGGAAAGTGACTTGCCCTAGATCATAGACCTGTGACAGGGCTGGGATTCAAATCCAGTCTAACTTCAAAGCCCATGCTCTTTCCACTCACCATGTTACAACTGCCTCCCTTTTTTGCTTTTTAACTTCTGTATACATAAGCATATTGGGGATTCCTATATTAATGCTCCCTTAGAAAAGTGGTAATAGTCATATCAGCCCTACGTCACACTTTTGTTCTGAAGATGAGAAAAGAGAAGAAAAATTATCGTATGCAATGATATGATGATGAGAAGATTTAGAGGCCATGGCTTGTGATCATGTGAAAGTCTTATAACAAAGGCAGGTCATGAAGAAGAGTAATTACTCTTCATTTCCCCTGCCTTCATATGCCTGTCAAATGCCACAAAGCTGTTTCTATTACTCTCTTATCATTTTCTAAGCTACCCAGAATTCCCACCCTCATTTCTAACGAAAATTTTTTTCAAGTTCCTGTTACTTTTTAGGAGACCTCAGTGGAGTACAAATATACCACAACCATAAGCAGGCAATTTAATTTTCACTACAGAAAAACAATGAATAGGCAGGAACAATGTAACGTGCTCAAGGATATCAAAATAAATATTTGTCTGAAGCCACTCAGCAGCCTATTCAAGTATGTTTTAACCTGTCACACAAACAGACAGAAAGGGTAACAGTGATATGTTATGTACTTTTCATGTTTCTTGACTAATGAATGAGAAGCAATCATTCCATCAACCCTGTACTATGACAAGGCGTCTTAGTAGCTATAAATAGCAGCTCTATAATCACTTCTAATTGCTACCTTTTCTTCCCTTTGGCACCCGATGCCATTAGGAACAGTCAGGTTGGGTTTTTTCAAAGATTGCTTTCAAAAAACTGGGGAAAAAATACATAATTCTTCGCTTTCACTTCCCCTTCTGTATACAGTTCTTAACTTCAAAGGAAGCTGTAGGCACAGCAATCAGTATCCAGAGAGACATACTGAAATCTAATCATGCCTTCATATCTTCCAGACGGTCCTGAATGATTCATTGGCCAAGCAACACATGGCACAGATGGCTGCGAACATAACACTGCACAATGCCTCAAGAGTGTGGTGTAATGGGCCAGGGACACAGTCTCACTATTGTTTTCCATGTAGAGGTAAAGACTATTCAAGCATCTTTGGCCTATATAATGGGGTACCGGCATGGCAATACTTGCCCAAAATGCTGAAAACTGCAAATGTAGGTAGGAGGGTCAGAGGAGTGAGGTGGGGAAAAGGTTGTGAGGAAAAAGGAAAAAGCAAAAGAAAGGAAGGAAAAATAAAGCTTCTCACACCCAATACTAAAGGTAGGACACATTTCTACCTTTAGTTACTCAGGACATCTTGCTAGAAAGCCTTCATACCTGGGACCTACAGCCCAGCTCACTTCAGGACGCCAAAAAGCCATGCTAATCTATAGAATATTCTGTGTCTCAAACTCAGTATCCTAGTAATCTAAGCTTAAAAGTTTAGTTAAATGGAAGTTAAATGAAAGGCCCTGCCTTCCACTTAGAATGTAGCATACTAGAAGTGATGATTTTCTCAGGGAAGGAAAATGAAGGAAAGAAGTGAGTCTCTGACAGTCTGTCTACAAATAATCCTTCAATTGTCTTTTGAAATTTATCATCTTTGGAAAGATTATAATTCGTCTCTATAGTATTTCATTTTCATCTCATATCCTCCTGCCCTAATAGGACAACAAAAGATTGAATCATTACAACAACTGAAGCTCTCTCCCATGTCCACTGTATTGATGTGCCTTCCACAAGGAAATAAATCCAAGCATTTCAGTTAGTATCCCAGCTGAATGCTTCTCTTCTTTTCACACCTCTTTCCCTTTCCATAAAGGGGTCTTGTTTGGGAATCAAAACTCAACATCAATACTCACTTAAACGCATTCTACAAAACTGGTACCCAAGATTTCTATTCCTTAGTTGAGGGCTGTGATTCCATTGAAATATCATCACATGACCTGTTTACCTTTATAATGAAAGTTTTATCAAGAAAGGATCCCTCTTGGGGGCTGGGAAAAGTTCCTCCTAGTTTAGGGAAGGGGAATTTGTATATTATTCCACTTTTAGCTGTAGCCTCATCAGTCATACTATTTTCCAGGATTGAAATACATATATATATGTATGTATACATACATACATAAAATATATATATTTTACACACACACACACACACACATATAAAATATACCAAGAATCTCTAGTTTCTAAACTTTCCTTCTACCTAAAGGCTAGCTTTCCTATTCTTCATCGTCCTTCCTGTAAAGTCACTCACCATTCATTTGTTGAAGGCTAGGGCAGAATTTGGAGGTTGGCAAGACAGGGAACTCAAGAGAAAGGTACTGGCAGAAGAGATTACACATATTTAGAGTTCAGTACTGCTAAATTTGGGGAATTCAGCAAATTTACCTTTGTGCCTCCCCTTTTTACTAGTGGTTCCTGCTAATATTATGAAAATAACAGTCTGAACTAGAAAGATATATTCATACACTCTTGGAAATGACTACTTTCTGGAATGAGCATAGCATACAACTTACTATGCTTGAAAAGGGATCTAGCAAAACTTGAGGCAAGGAGAAATACTCTGAAGGTGCCTGTTATTACAAGTTAATATTTAATAAGGGAGGCTAATAGAAACTAATAAAAAAAATACCTGTCTGTTGCACAGGGACCAATTGTTCTGTGATCACTTCAGACATTAACTTTGTTTTCTTAAGTGAATTTTAAGATGTACAGGTTATCTTGAAGTGACTTCTGTCATCCCACTAATAAATGGGGTTGATTCATCAGATCTGACTGCTTCGCAAAAATCCACCTTCTCTCTCTCCGTCCCATGTACATCCTTTCTGAGAAGGGTGTACTCTGGCAAAAAGAGCTGCTAGATTGTAAGATCCTTAAACCCATGACTTTCATTGAATCGTTCTTTGGTATCCTCCCCAAACACCTAGCGCAGTATTAAGTCTATAGAGTATTCTTAATATGTCTTTCCAAGCAGGAACTCATATGTAGATACTGGGGCAAAGAAAATCTCTCTATTTCTTTTTTAAAAAAAGCCTTGACCTACTTGAAAGCGATGATGTTAGGGTGCTTCAACTTCCTCAAATGCTTGATATCCGTCTCATTCTGTTCTCTCACTTTCTTGATGGCCACCTCCTCCGCTCGGAACTTGCCCAAGAAGACAGCTCCTTGGGCTCCACTACCCAGCCACTGCAGCTCTGAGATCTCCTCAAATGGCACTTCCCAAGTATCTAGGCACACAAGCGAGAAACAAACTTAGAGGGATCTCAGAATTTGCTCAGGGACCATTCTACAAGGCCGCTCCGGAGGTACCAACTTCAGCATCACCCAGAGTGATCTCTGCACTTTGACTCCTACCTGGTAACTCACCAAAAGATATAACCTTTCTACAGGTCTTGGTACTACAGATCAGATGTTCTCACATATTAGTTTGTATCAGTTTTTAACCAATGGAATCATGCAGATCAGAGATCTCCAATAGACTCTCCTCCAAACGAAACATATTTTGATATTCCCATGGCCCCACCTCACTTCAAGCTTCCATGTTCGATCCACTTATTTTGTCTCTATACCACTATCCCTACTCCATCACCCGTGGTACGTGTTGTTTTATTCCTCTTTGAATTTCGAGGCAGATGTTCAATTAATCCTTGCTGAATGAATTTTCAATGATACTCTCCCAAGGACCTAATTATGCATAATATTTATATTAATATTTACCTTTTATTGAGTACTAGTGTAGTATAGAGCTTTACATCTCATGTGCCTATTCTTTCAACAATCTTATAAATCTGGCCTTATTATGGTTATTTGTAGATGAGAAAACAGAGACAAGGAGATTAAGAACTTACCCAAGGTCATAGAGCTGGTAAGTGGCAGAACTTGGCCCAGAACTCAAAAATTGGCTGATTCCAGGGACAGTGCTTTTTCCACTGTACCACATTGCCTCTCATTAAGTAACTAAGAGGGTCATTAGCCATGATAGATTTACTCATATAGATGCACTATTTTCAAGCTTCTCTCTTTCTTAGATTTCGATTTTTTTGCACCAAAAAAGTAACAGGGGTCATTTCTAAGTGGCAACATTATTGATGATTCATATTATGTTCTTTATCCTTTTCTGTATTCGTTTTTTTTTTACCACGAGCCTGTAATACTTTTATAGTGAATAAAATGCTATTTTAAATAAGGCACTTCAAAAATTCAATCAATATGTGCTTTAATCTCATGGAACTTAAAAAGAAGAATATGATCCATTGATGCTTCTCCTTGCCCCACTTTTTATCAGTGCATTGTCACTACACTGCTAAGAAATAAACATCAAAGTACCCGAAGTCCCATGGAGTGAGGAGAGGATGATGACAATGTCAAAGGTTATGGGAGATTTTCATTAGATCACCAATCACTAAAAGGTCACTGTTGGCAGAACACTGAACGAGGTAGTGTTGAGTCAGCTTTGAAGATATTCTGGTCTTGAAAGCAAATCAACTCACATCTACTATGGTGATGAAGCAGCAGAAAGAAGTCATCAGTACCTAGAAGGGAAATGTATTTCCTTCTTCTCTAACTTTTTCAACCTTAAGAGAAAAGAAATTCTGTAAATTCTTAATAAGATGTGGCTTCTCATTACAGCGGTCAAAACATGACCTTCCATATGATTACATAGAGCTCAACAAATAAAAGGGAGGGTGGTTGATAGCATAGGTATTTAACCCATTTTTCTGCTATGAGCAGATTAAAGGTTTCTGCTCTATTGAAGTTAGATGGATGTTATCTAAAAACAAATTTCTCTAAAACAGAAATAGCTCACAATTATGAAGTCACCACACAAACAAATGATACCAAGTAAGATGTGAAGGGAAAGAGTAACTTAAAGCCTTGACTGCTTCGAGTATCTTGCTGGCTTCGAATGACTGACAGGAGTTAAGTGTCTCACACGGTCTCACTTCCATCCCCAAGGGCTTATCTGTGCAGCACACACAGGACCTGGATATCGATGGCATACTGTCAGAGGGGTTTAGTGGTTAGGTGTCCAGTGAAGAACTAAACACAGTTTCATTTTGGCCATTCAGGGCTCAATAAAGTACTCTTACTGGATTCTGGGACAAGAACATACGGGGCAATATTTTTCTGAGAAACTTCATAAATGCCCAAGTTATCCTAATTTTTAATATAATAACTACTAAAATTAGATATCTTTGGGTGTTTTTCCCCCTATTTACTCAATTTTTATTTACTGTTAAATGCTAGAAACACTAGAAAATATTAGAAAAAACAACAAAAGAAAGTATTTTATCTGCAATCCCATTCTGTATTCAGTTTTCATCTAACCTTTTGGTCTTTGCTTGTATGTATATAGCTGTGTAAAAGTTGTATGTGACATATAACCTTTTCCACTTTTTTCATGTATTGTGTATTTCCCATGTATTTACAGGTTTTATTATAGGCTTTAATAGTTGCTTACTGTACCCTTTTACCTTTTCTTTTTCCATCTTTTTGTTTGCTGATTTAAATTGGATACTTTTTTCTTTCTTTATATTATTTCCTCAAAATCAGTCCTTAGGTTAAAGAGTATAGATTCCTGGCTCTTCGTATACCATTCAAAACTGCCATTCAACAGGATTTCGCTAGTTTTTGCTGACAGTATTAATGTATGAGTGTGTTCCTTTTACTTTAACTTTGCTAGCAATGAATATTGTCAATAGTCTTTTTGGTTCTAATTTATTTAGGTGTAAAGTAGTGTTTTATAAGTTCGCACTACTTTGATTGCCAGTCATATAGAATATTTTCTCCACATCCGTTTAACACTCACATCTGCTGTGCATGAATGGTCATTTTTATCTGTTGTGCATTTATCTGTTGCGGTCTTACAGTTCTCTAAACTGGAGGGAGTTTTCTATTTCTTCGATACATATGAAAAGAATATTTTTAAAAAGACTTTTTCTTTGTATTTTACTATTTTTTGAATGAAATATTTTCATAGATGCATGTCATTTCCCTTGAAATTTCTTCTACTGCCCAATCAATCTTCTAAGAGTGATCTATAGTTGATTTTATTTTGAGTTTAACCTTTATATCCATCTGGAGTTTATTTTGGTGTATGGAGTGAGGACCAAGGCAAGTTCATTTTTTTCATATTGTTATTTAATGATTCCAAACCAATTTGTTAAATAATTCTTTCTTTTCATATCATTTTATACTGTTTATATTATAATTTATTATATTTTTAGTGTATATATGTTTTTAAGCAATCTCTATGCCCAACGTGGGGCTCAAACTCATGACCCCTAGATGAAGAGTTGCATGCTCTACCGACTGAGCCAGCTAGGCACCCCTATGATTTATTATATTCTTATTTTTAATGTTTTTATTTATTCTTGAGAGAGAGAGAGAGAGAGACAGAGCATGAGTTGGGGAGGGGCAGAGAGAGAGGGAGAAACAAAATCCGAGGCAGGCCCAGGCTCCAAGCTGTCAACACAGAGCCCGATGCAGGGCTTGAACCCACAAACTGCAAAATCATGACCTGAGCTGAAGTTGGACGCTTCACCGACTGAGCCACCCAGGCACCCCTAGTATATTTTTAAATAAATAATTCCTATTATTTATTATTTTTATAAAATGAGAAATAAATTAAAATACAAATGATAAATACATTTGACACTCAAATACCAAAAAGGTTGATGATTCAATACTAAAGGATAAAATTTTCCTGTGCTAACAGTAGCTCATGCCTGTGTTATTCAGCTATGTTTAGCCAATTCTCAATTATCCATAGAAAAATAGAGGGGACCACACTGGAAATTCAGGAACCTTCATATACTTCAACCACCTTCCCATCAGTCTGTTTACTGGACAGAAGTATCAGAAGTAAAAGTGATTGATGTGGTTTAATCCTCTTGTCCCATCCCAATGTCCCTGTCAATATCTAGTTGGCAGCCAACGAATAGGAAAATGATAGAAAAAAGAATGTTAATAATGAGGATGTGCAAAATTGGAGGCTCCCGACAGTTGATGAGCGACCAACCTGGCTGTGTTCGGTTCAGGATTAGTCCCAGACTTTCTACTGCTTTTATATCTGTTCATTGGTACTATTCCCCAGCTTTTATCTTATGATTCATCACTATGACTACTATTTTAATTCCAATATCCACTGTGATCCGTAACCACATGCCCCCCCACTTTAAGGCATAAGTTCTCCTTAGTTTGTGTTCAGACTTCACTATGACAATACTTGCTATAAGATTGGGAACTATTTGGCAGTAAAAGATTTCAATTACACATGCTACCTTACTTGGACTTCACTACCAAATACTAAATGAGAGATGAAGATGTCATTAAAATTTTTGAAAAATCAAGTGAAATTTCCTTGTAAGTATACCAAATGCAGAGACACATCTGTTCTGTGGGCTATCCTCTGGTTGACTGTAATCCAGGATTAAAGATTAGCTCCCTGATCCCAGAGCTGACAAGGAAAAAAACTACACCTAGTTTCTGGCTAGTGAATCTCTTTCACGGCCCACAGTAACACCAGCCTGCAGTGGGGTATCCTGTCATCTGCTGAGGAGTTAGGCAGCTATAATCTGCCTTGTAAGCTTAAGCTGACCAGGCCGGTTTCTTATTTACTCTTGAAATAAGCCTTTCTGAAAGTCACATAATCAATTGGAAGACAATTAAATACAAGTTTACAGGATAATTCAAAAGTTTGTAAAGCTCCTGTTGACAGACACATAAGATGTATCCGTTGCTCCTCTTTATGAGCCTGAACCTACATTTGGGTCCTGAGACCTCCAAATTACCACCAAAATAATTATTAGACTGGACAAGTTAAGACCCTAAAAACCAAATGCAGTTCATCACATAAGCAGATATTAGTAGGTTTTATGTCTAAGTAGAGAAGAAGGAACTTTTAAAGTAGTAATAAATTGAGGGCGGTTATCTCTGGGTTGTGGGATGACAAGTGATTTTTATTTTCTTCTTTGTGTTTATCTTTATTCCCAAGTTTTAAAATAATAATACTGTTTAACATAGAAACCCCTAAAGTTTGTGTGACAAGGGACAGCTTTTTAACTTCCTTGAAGGCTTAAGACCATAGCGGGGGAAAGAAAGGTGGAATGTGCAGGGTGAATGGGATGGGAGGATGTATGAAAGACAGAGAGAGAGAGGCAGACAGACACATCCTGGGGACTGACAAAGAATTACTGCATGGAGCAGGAATGGATATTGTGATTGACAAATCCTGGAAAGCACACCTGGGATCGACAGATTTGCCAACAAATCCCAATACACTTATGGGAAAAGGGTATAGAAGGAGAGGCTGGTATTGGTTAAGAGAAGGTATTTCAGAAATATGAGAAAATGAGAAAAGAAAAATGAGACAAGTGGTGACTGATGTCAACTGGCTGTTGTGGAAAAGCCAGCAACAGTCTCGACTGAAAGAGATGAACATATTTTTAAGAGAGTCACAGAGTCCAACATGCAGTTATAAAATAAATAAAACAGTCTCATTTCTGATCTATATTTCCGGTCCTTTCCAAAATGTCTTGATGAGAGAACTGTTAACCAAATCATTTACATGAGGCTACCAAGATACCTATCAAAAGCCTTAAAAAGCCACAAACCCTCTTAACCCAACCACTCCCTCTTCTAAGAACTTATCCTAAGGAAACCAAAGACATGATAAAAATAATCACAGACATAATCAAAGATATGTGTGAAAATTAAATAATAAACAGATGTTCATTGCAGTGTAGCTTATGATCACTAAAAACAGCAAACTGCCAAGCGATTGAGGATTGCTTAAATAAATCTTAGCACATTCATGCAATTTAATATAATGCAAGCATTAAAAATGCTGAGGAAGTATGTTTCATGATATGGGAAATGTTCACAATGTGAAGTGAAAAAGCGTAACTAGTTTAACTCTGTATCTATTAAAGCACACAAACACACACACAATAAGACTAATATATATACCAAAAACATTAATAGTGGAAACTAGGGATCACAGATAAATAGTTTTACTTTTTGGGGGAAACTTACCTGTAAGTTACCAATCTTTCTACATATATTACTTTTGATACAAGGAAGAAAAAAATTCTTTTAAAGAATATAAATGGAGTTATAAAGAACACTAGGGCCATGTGTTCTCTTCAGATGCATAATGCTTGAATCGGTATATATGAATATGTAAATTACACAATGATGAGAGTTAATTTACTTTTCCAAAAGCTGTGAGATCTAGACATAATAATGCTTCTCAAGATTGGTTAGATACTTGTTCTTTCCTCACAATGTGAGCTTTCTGTGACCTGGCTGTAAGAAAATGATTCCTTTTGGGGAGCCTGGGTGGCTCAGTCAGTTGGGCGACTGACTTCAGCTCAAGTCATGATCTCACAGTCTGTTCTGTGGGTTCGAGCCCTGCGTCAGGATCTGTGTTGACAGCTCAGAGCCTGGAACCTGCTTCAGATTCTGTGTCTCCGTCTCTCTCTTCTCCTCCCCCCCTTGTGTTCTATCAAAAATAAACATTAAAAAAAAATAATTTAAAAAAAAAGAAAATGATTCCTTTTTACTACAACCTACGATAGGGCAGCAATTTTCAGGCACAGAACCATGTGGCTTCTGTCTGGCTTAGAATCAACCCAGTGGCCATCAGAATTTTTGACTGAATAAATTTTCAATAAAAAAGTTTCCATAGGCTTCATGCCCAGCGTGGAACCCAACGTGGTGCTAGAACTCACGACCCTGAGATCAAGACCTGAGTTGAGATCACGAGTGGGACGCTTATCCGACTGAGCCACCCAGGTAACCCCTCAACAAAAAATTTTTAAACATGCATTCACTATGTGATTTATTTATAAATTATGTATCTGTACAGCTTTATTCAAATACCAAATATATATGAAAACACGCATGAAAATAGAAATTTAAAATGATGATAGGAGGAACAGGAGCTCTAACATCTTCTTCCTCATAACGCTGTGGATTGTCTTTATGTACCTAACTTGACACCACTTGACTGGACAGCTGCAAAAGATGGGCTTCAAAAAAAAGACCAACCAAATGTGAATCTGTTCCAGTCAGAAGGTTTATAGGAGATTGGTATGGGGTATTCATCTGATACTAGTTTTCTTTTTAATTTATATCAAAGTTAGCTAGCATATAGTGAAACAATGATTTCAGGAGTAGATTCCTTAATGTCCCTTACCCATTTGGCCCATCCCCCTTCCCACAACCCCTCCAGTAACCCTCTGTTTGTTCTCTATATTTAAGAGTCTCTTATGTTTTGTCTTCCTCTCTGTTTTTATATTATTTTTGCTTCCCTTCCCTTATGTTCATCTGTTTTGTATCTTAAAGTCCTCATATGAGTGAAGTCGTATGATATTTGTCTTTCTCTGACTGACTAATTTTGCTTAGCATAATACCCTGTAATTCCATCTACATACTTGCAAATGGCAAGATTTCATTCTTTTTGATTGGCACCAGTTTTTTAAATCAAAGGTTGTCCAGTGAATGGTGGTGGTATGTTTATACAGGAAATGTTTCCCAAATCCACACTCTAACTTACCTTGCTGCTGCAATTTGTAATCAGTGGAATATGCCTTGCCAATGATATTCCATACAGGCCTCAAGCATCCAAATAGTCCTTCCAGAAACCCACCACTGCCGCTACCCGACCTGCTGAACTGAATCTTGATGTCTTCGGTTCCACTTGTGCTCTCTCTGTCCGTGGTGTTGCTGTTCCCCTGAGACACGGCCATTTCCGATTCATCTTGTTCCCTTAGCTGAAGAACGCTGTTCTCAAACTGGTCCCTGGAATCTTCGCTCACACTCGTCAACACTGTTGTGGTGATGGGGCTGTTCATGTTCTCGGTTAGCTCTGCGTGTACTCCCCCCTTTTCCTGCGGGTCCTTAAGAAGCTTGGGTGAAGGGTGGCTCCCCGTAGGTGTGAGCTCATCTTGTAGTCCATTGAAGGTTCTGTTTTCACTCAAGGGTAAGTGTGGGGAAGAGGAGCAGCTCAGGTGCTCCTGAGGGTTGGCCATCGTGCCATGAGTGTGCCCAGGATCCTGAGATGACACTCAGAGGATTAGGAGGACAGAGTTCTGATGCAAGAGAGGGCTCCAAAACCTGGGAAAACAGGAGGAGGACATGAGTTCACCCTTCCTTTCATCACCCACACTACACTTCTGTTTTTAATAACAAGAATATTGAAACAATGGGGATTGGTTAAATAAATACATCCACATGATGGAATACTGTGCAGCAATTAAAAATCATGCTGTAGAAGAGTATTAACTAACCTGAGAAAACGTTCAAGACATGTTAATATAAAAAACAGGTGAGAACAATATGTATAACATAAACCCTTACATTTTTTAAAAATTTGTATTTAAATTCCAGTTAGTTAACATACAGCATAATAGTAGTTTCAGGTGATATAATATGGTGATGCAACACTTCCATACATCACCTGGTGCTCATCACAAGTGCACTCAATCCCCATGATCTGTTTAAACCATCCCCCAACTTTTATTTGAAAAGACACATAAACACATATTTGTGTGTGTGTAAGAAAAAAGACTGGAAGAATACACTCCAAGAATTAACTATTGTTAACTACTAACTTTTGTTAATTCTAGGTGGTTAGATTTGGGAGAGGCTTATGTCGTTGTGTTTCTCAAAATATTCCAAGCATTCTACATTAACGTGTTGCTATAAAGTGAATGTTTGTGTCCCCCTCCTCCAAAATCCGTATGTTGAAACCCAATTCCCAATGTGATAGTATTTGGAAGTGAGGTCTTTGGGATGTGATTAGGTCAGAAAGGTGGAGCCCTCAGAGGATTAGTGCCCTTATAACAGAGATCCCGGAGTGAGGCATCTGGGTGGCTCAGTTGGTTGACTGTCTGACTCTTGATTTCAGCTCAGGTCATGATCTCAGGGTTGTGGGATTGAGCCTGCTTAAAATTCTCTCTCTCTCCTCATTCTCTCTTGCTCAAAAAAAAAAAAAAAAAAAAAAAAAAATACTGGAGAGCTCCCAGTATTTCCTCTTCTGCCATGTGAGGACACAGTGAGAAAACAGCTGTCTCTGAACCAGGAAGGAGGCCCTTACCAGACATATAGAATATGCCAGTGGCTTGATCTTGGATTTCCTAGCCTCTAGAACTGTGAGAAATACATATTTGTTCTTTGAGCCACCTGGTCTATGGTATTTTTGTTATAGCAGCCTAAACAGACTAAGACATATATATTAGGTTTATAATCAGAAAAAAAAGTTTCCCTTCCCAAACAGAAATTAAATATCTTGATACACACACTTTTATTAAAAACTATATCCTGCTCATTTTTTCCCTAATTTCTTTAGTGTTTTATCTATTGGGGCATTGTTTTGCTTTCTAAAGTATTCATTAAGTCATTTAGATAAATGTCTTCTGTATGTGACAAGATAAATTCCTAAGATATAAAATTTGTTTTTACTGTACTAAACCAATTCTGGGGCACAGACTAAGCCCCAGTGCTTTAAACTTATTAATTGCTTTTGATATGTCCATTAGCACCAATTTTCCAGGGAAACCCAACCTCTGAAAAGAAAGACATGGGATTGCTCCAGATTGTCCAGATCATGCAAATTCAATCTTAAATTTATTCAATGTATGTCTATTATCAGAAATTTACTTTCTTTACAAATCCCTATATAATAGTTATTCCTTTCTTCCTTCACTCTGTATTAAACATCTAGAATACATTAGAAGTCAGGGTATGAAGATAATCTCACTTTACAGAGGAAGCAAGAAACAGACCAACAATGACTGACAGCATAGTGCTTATAATGAATCAACCACGTGCTCTAGGGGCACAGAATAGGGAGGGATACTTTCAGAGCTAGCTACCCAAAGGTGGTAACTATTGATCAGTGTTGGAAGTATAGAACCTCATCAGGCATGCAGGAGAGGGTTGAGTGAGAGAAGACGGAGAGGGTGCCACAGGTGTGGGGAAAGTATGAACGAGGGCATGGAGGCATGAAAGACTATGGAGTATATGAGAAATCGAAGTGGATGGAATGCAGGTTATATGTATACATAGAAAGATAAGAATGGAGAGAAAGTCAGGGTCTATGTTATAAGGAGCTTTGTATGCTAGGCTAAAAGACTTGGATTTTATGCTGAAGGTGATGGGGACTCAATAGTATCCTATATTAAGGTTTGTGGATAAAAAGAAATTATCCCTATTTTATTAATTTCTCATCTGCATTACGGAGACCCAAAATTTTTAAAGTTTTTTTATTTATTCATTAGGGGGGAGGAGCAAAGAGAGGGGGAGAAAGAGAATCTCAAGCAGGCTCCCAACTGTCAGCGCAGAGCCTGATGCAGGGCTTGATCCCACAAACTCTGAGATCATGACCTAGGCTGAAATCAAGAGTTGGACACTTAGCCGACTTAGCCACCCAGGCACCCCTCTGAGACCCAAATTTTAAGCCTTGTTTTCATTGCCTATGAGGAGCTTGTGTGAATGAACCAATGAAAATACCATATCCTTTGAAGTCTCATTCATTCATTTAAACATGTATTGAGCTCCTATCACATGCTATACAATGTGTTAGGCATTAATGAATGATACATATGTTTCTACTCTATAGGAACTTAAAATCTAGAGGGAAAGACCAAATGATGAGAAAAGCCATATGGTTAGATATGTAGTACACAGACATGAACAAGGTGCCATGAGGGCTCAGGAAAATAAACACCAAATATGTCTAGAGATGTCATAGAGGAAATGCTGTTTGGGTTGGAGGGTAAACCAGGTAAAAGTGAGACCTGACATTCCAGGAAGTCAAAGTTGGGTGTCCAACTTTGGCTCAGGTCATGATCTCATGGTTTGCAAGTTTGAGCCCCACATTGGGCTTTCTGCTCTCAGCAAAGAGCCCTCTTCGATTCCTGTCTCTCTCTCTCTGCCTTTCCCCTGTTTGTGTGCTCATGCTCTCTCTCTCTAAAAAATAAATAAATGTTAAAAAAAATTAAAAAAAGAGGTAGGACTTGAGATGAATCTTTGAAAAGAGGATGATTTGAGATCCATAGAAGAAAGGAAGTCAGGTTGGCTAAGGGAATTAGCAGAGGCAAGCAGAAACCACCTGGGCATGTGTGAGAAGTTTGGTAACTCAGAAATAATGGAATAGCCAGCTAATGTTGGGGAGCAGTTAAGGTAATGCCTTTCCTTCATATATGGGTTCTGAAAGTTCATAAAATGATGCAGATGATTTTTCCTTTAAATAAATCAGAGAGATGAGGTTGGGTTGGATGAGGTTAGCTTAGAGGTGGACTTAAATTCTAGGGAATGGAGAAATTTGGGAGCTAGGAAGCTGCCTGGGACTATAAGGTTGGGGGGAAAAGTAATAAAAAGAAAAGCTGAAGCCCTCTGTTACAGCAATAGCTGTTTGCAGAATTGACCCTCATTCCTGTCACCCTATCCTCCCCACCCCATTCCTTTTGTGCTGATCTCTCAGCTTTCACATTACTGATCCCTTCGTTTTGTTTTCCTGCTGATTTCTTGCCACAACCTTGAGCTCTCTTGACTTTGCCCTCTCTTACCTTGCTCTGATTGAGGTCTTTTAAGACTGCTGACTCGATACTATCTGCCCTGGCCACTGCCTCAGCAGTTACTTCCAGTCTACCTTTCCCAGTTGGGACTCATGGTTATGCTATACAGCACAGGGTGTACATCGTGCTTTTGGCTCACATCAGACTTCAGGGTAATGCAAATACCCAAATGAATATGTGAATTTCAGCCAAACACCTATTTGTGCAATTTGTTCTTTGAATCAGACTATAGAACTTTATGTTAATTCCTGGTGAATTTCCATTTTTGTCAGTTTGTATTCTGAGTTTCTCCCTAATGACACCACATTGTAATGAGTTCATGCACTAAAAGTTAGAAAAATATGTTTGTTTTGTAACCTTTTCCTACTTCTAAGAGGTTAAGGGTGCACATGAAGCAGACTAGTCCCCCCTGGCACTGGGAATGAGTCTAAGGAAGAGAACTTCAGCATGCTCATCAACTTGGTTTGATTTTTTTTTTTTTTTGAAGTTTATTTATTTTGAGAGAGAGAGAGAGAGCACATCAGGGCAGGGGCAAAGAGAGAGGGAGAGAGAGTCCAGGCAGGGTCCATGCTGTCAATGCAGAGCCTGATGCAGGGCTCAAACACACCAACCGTGAGATCATGACCTGAGTAGAAACCAAGAGTCAGGCACGTAAACTACTGGACCACCCAGGTGCCCCTTGGTTTGACATTTATCAAGGAATGTCTAGCAAGGAATATGGTCCAAACGACTTGCTTTACCTATGAGAATAACATTCATATGTTCAAATTCAAATTCCTATGATATTGCTGACCTGCTCAATGCAACAGCTAATCAGTGGCAGAGCTGGAAATGAATTCTCCTTCCTCATCCTACAGTCTTTCCCTAGTCTGGTTGTTTGTTTATTCAGACAGAGAGATACAAATAGCTGTGGTATCATGATCATTGATGACAAAAACAATAGTAATTCTCACTGTTATTTTAGATGCACTAAAGACACTCTCAAGAAAGCACAAGTATCCACCTAGAGGGATGACTGTACCAGTCAACAGAGCCGCAACAGGCCATCCAGCTACTGGCAACTCAGCAGTGCTCTGGGAGGGGGCACAAGCAAGGGGAACCTCAAGGCGTGTATAAAGATGTGTACAGTCCAAGAGGCTTCCCTCTGTTCACCAAGAATATCAGGACCAATCTCAACCAACAAAGGCAGAGAAATGGAGAGGCACAAGAACAAAGGGAAATAAATCATTCCGTGACTGTCTTAAAATATGAGCAGAGCTGACTACGTTTAAGAAGAGTGTAGGAGGGTAAAGATAGCTAAATTTTACCTGTGTGTATGTGAACACACCCACACACTGCCACTGCACAGTGAAGAAGCTGGTAAGTGCAAACAGGCAACACAGGCAGCCCCACTCTAACTGCTCCTTTGCCATCTCAGTGCCTCTCTCCCTGTCCAGATTTGGCTCAGGCACCCTCATGGCAACTGTTTGGATCTTTTAATTCATGAGAAGTCAAAGCTAGTATTGACCAGAAAATATTAAAAATGAAAACAGAAAAAAAAATGAGGCAAAATCTTTAAACATTGAGAGTCAAATGGAGAAAGATAAGGAAGAGCAGGAGGGTAAAAGGGAAAGGTTGGAATGTCACCTTTCTCAGTAGGAAGCTCTGTGAGCAGGGGGTGCAGGGGAGGTGATGCTGCTGTTACCTTTAAGGGCTTTTGAATCTGCCAGAGGCACAAGGTAGTGCTTCCATATCTGCCCTCCCGGCACATTTCCCTTGCCCTGTGAATTTCTCAGCTCCAAGAGGAGGAAGTGGTTTGTGCAAAATTAGTAGGTAGGGGCTGGAGACGGTAGCAGCTGTGCATTTGCCAGGGCACTGCCAATTTCTGGAAATTACCTTGGCTTTGTGCCAAAATGGATTCGGCACAGAGAAAAGGGAATGGAAGAAGCGATGTGGCCAGATAGCCCTTGAGTTCTTGTGTTCTTCTTATATAATACAAAAATTTCCAAGTTGCTAATAAAGGGTACTTTTATAATAGATTAGGTTTTGAGTTTTATACCATAAATATGAGTATGTCAAAGATTTTGGAAGAATTTGCCCCATAGATAAAGTTTTTGGTATAACTAAAATTGAATAAAATTATAAATTAAGAATTATTGCTGAGATTTCTTGAATGGCATTAAGCTATCCCCAAGCTGTCTTCTCTTTGCTTGGCATTTTCTGGCCTTAAAATAAATCCAACTCTTCCATCTCTACAATTCATATAACAGTATCTAGGGCATAAGAGACATTTCTGCTACTAAGGCATCATTCCCATTTTAAAACTGGGATTAAGCTACTTGTTTGTAGTAATAACATAAAATTGATCTCCCCAGGCTAGAGGTCTGTTAATAAGATCCTGATTTGAACTTAAAGAAAAAAATAGATAGCTTTTTCTAATGGAACATAAAAAATCATAAGTATGTGATTTAAATTAGATCAAAAGAGTGGCCTACACATCCCTACAAAGCAGCTCCAGCCACTTCTCATCCTGCAAGCAGCCCCAGCAGGGACCAGCACCACTGCAAAGTGACTCCTGCCCTGGAGAGGGGAAGGTAACCACACACACCAGTTCCACTACAGCCACAGGAGGCAAACCTTATAACTGACAGCGTGGAGAGTGCCCTGCCAATCAATACATCTGTAGCCCCAACATACAGTCTGGGGGCAGTCATCTGATCCTACTGCTGGCCTTGCCTACCAACAAAAACCTCTCAAAGGCAGCATAGGGAGAGAGCCCTGGAGTTCAGGGTCACTGCAGCCCAGGCAGAGGGATTGGAGGCAGGTATCCAGTTTGTCTGCAGGACTGCCCATCAATGAAAGCTTCTCAGGGGACAATGTGGGGAGAGTGTCCTGCATTTGATTGTGGCCTGGGCAAATGAACTGAGGGCAGGTATCTGGTCTTACTGTTGACACTGACCAAATACAAGCTTACAGCAGCCCCAGACCTGCCCTTTAGCACAGGAACCAAACCTGGCCCACGACAGGCAAAGTGGGCCATTGCAGCTAAATGGACTGAAGGCAAATGAGGCTCAGCCACAACAGTAAGGTGCACACAACCCACATAGGAGATTCCCCTGAAGTGCTGGTTTTGGTGAACAGCGGACACTATGCTACAGGGCACAACAAGACCTCTTCTTCAAAAGGCCACTATTTTTTCAAGATCAGGAGACATAAATGACTTTCCTAACACACAGAAACAGACACAGAGAGATAAAATGAGGAGACAGAGGGATATGTCCTAATGAAGGGACATGACAAAGTCACAGCAAGAGAGCTAAATGAAACAGAGATAAGCAATATGCCTGATAAAGAACTGAAAGTAATGGTCATAAAGATACTCACTCAACTTGAGAAAAGAGTGAAGGATCTCAGTGAGATCTTCAACAAAGAGATAGAAAATATAAAAAAGAACCAATAAGACATGAAGAGCTCAATAACTGAAGTTAAAAACACACTAGAGGGAATGAGGAGCAGATTAGAGGAGCAGAAGAACATATCAGCTACCTGGAGGACAGGGTAATGAAAAGCAATCAAGATGAAAAGCAAAAAGGAAAATGAATAATTAAAAATGAGAATAGGTTAAGGGAACTCAGTGACATCATCATGCATAATAACATTTGCATTATAGGGATCCCAGAAGAAGAGACTGAAAAAGGAGCAAAAAAATTTATTTGAAGAAATAATAGCTAAAAACTTCCCTAATATGGTGAAGTAAACAGAAATCCAGATCCAGGAAGCACAGAGAGTCCCCAAACAAATCAACCCAAAGAGGTCTACACCAAGACACATAATTATTAAAATGGCCAAAAGTAGTGATAGAGAATTTTAAAAGTGTCAAGGGAAAAGAAAATAGGTACATACAAGGGAAACCCCATAAAGCTATCAGCTCATTTTTCAACAGAATCTTTGCAGGCCAGAGGGAGTGGCATGAAATACTCAAAGTCCTGAAAGAAAAAAACCCTGCAACCAAGAATACTCTATCCAGGAAGGCTACCATTTACAATAGAAGAAGAGACAGAGTTTCCCAAACAGAACTTTGAGAATTCAACATCACTAAATCAGCCTTACAAGAAATGTTAAAGGGAGTTCTTCGAGTATAAAGAAAAGCCTATAATCAGAAGAAAGAAAATTATGAAAGGAAAAAATTTCACAGGTAAATAGAAACATAATAAAAGTAGTAGATTAATCACTTATAAAACCAGTACAGAGGTTAAAGCACAAAATAAATAAAATCAATTATAGCTATGAAAATCAGTCAAAAGATTCACAAAATTAAAGAATGTAAAGTATAAGATAATATACATAAAACGTGGGGCGAGAGAATAACAATTTAGTGCTTTTAGAATGAGTTCAAACAGAGGCATCTGGGTGGCTCAGTCGGTTAAGCACCAGACTTCAGCTCAGGTCGTGATCTCACATTTTGTGAGTTCGAGCCCCACGTCAGGCTCTGTGCTAACAGCTCAAAGCCTGGAGCCTGCTTCAGATCCTGTGTCTCCCTCTCTCTCTGCCCCTCCCCTGCTTGTACTCTGTCTGTCTCTCTCTCTCTCAAAACTAAATAAACATTAAAAAGTTTTTTTCTTACAAAAAAGAATGAGTTTAAACTTAAAAAAAGAGTTGTCTACAATTGCACCTTACCTCTAACTTGCTCTCTTAACTGGGAATCGTCTACTGAAACTCCTATTTGAAAGGACAATAACCTCATATCAACCAAATTCACTGACCTACCTCATTCCTCATCTTTATAGTATTTCATTCAACAATCATGCATTCAAAAATATTGCTTCAGTGCCTAAAATTTACATATATTTTTCATTAAGATTATGAATACTTAATAATATTGAAAGTATGCTATAGCCAACAAAATATAACAATTACAAAACGGCAAATTCTCCATGGTAATATTACTTTCTGAATACTAGTACCTATAAATACAATCATGATTAAAGCTAAAATAATTTTTATGTAGGTTTTTTAAATAAAATTTTTAAATGTTTACTTATTTTTGAGATGGAGGGAAGGGCAGAGGGAGAGGGAGACAGAAGATCTGAAGCAGACTCTACCCTGTCACCACAGAGCCCGATGTGGGGCTCTAACTCACAAACCATGAGATCATGACCTGAATCAAAGTCAGACACTTAACCGACTGAGCCTACCAGGCACCCCTATTATTATGTAGGTTTAAAAATGAATAAAGATGCTTTATTTTCAGAGTTGTAGACTATAAATTTATCAAGAAATAGAAACTTGTGAGGCTTCAAATATACCTTAAATGCTAAATGCCTCAAATGCTAAACATATTTCTTGACTAAAGAAATGATTTCCCCATAACTTCATAAGTCTTTAATAAATAGTATGGACTATGGTAAGTACAAATATTCCAGAATAGAATCTACATTTTCTGACCTAAATCTGACTTGTAGTAGCTAGATAAGTTTACTTAAAATGTCTTAAATAGTAAGATATAGACATATATGCCTTTAAATATACAAACATTAATAAATACAAAAATAATTATATATGCATTCCAAGAACATAAGAAAATAGGTTTAAAAGGTCAACAGTGGTTATCACTGTTGTTCTTTTAAATGTTTTATATTTCCCCAAATTTCTAGTATTAGCATGCATTACTCTTTTAGTAAGAAGTTTTCAATCCAAATATCTGTTGCTTTATACACATAGACTAAAAGCTTTACTACTTTTGCATATACGAAAAATCATATGAAATGTTAAGGACGTTGTTGAGAAACCTAACTGTCAGTGTTTGCTAAGGCTTGCAAACAGCTTAAGAATAATTATAAACTGAAAACAAAAGAATAAAAACAGATGACAACGAGGAAACAAAAGTTGACAACTCCTATTTTGTTTTTACCTTTTTGACTAGTAAGGATCATAATCAAGCTGGAGAAGGTAGCATAATCATGACTAAGAGACTGGAAACTCAAGACAGATGAAGAGACAAGGGTGTATCTAAGTGTTGTGATTATTTCCAACTTCTAAGGTCAAGATGAATAACATGCAAAGGCACTAGAACTCTTGCATTTAGGATCACAAAAACGCCCTTTGGTAAAGGATTACCTTTAGGAACTGTGAGCAAAACAGCTATCCGTGGAAAAGTAGAAGATAGAGAAATACCCTAATTAAAAAAAAAAGGAAAAGGAGGCTTACAAAATACGTAGAATTATGAACTTGAATTAGTCCCTGGTAAAAGCTTCCAGTACACAGTAAGCACTCAATGAATGCTAGTCCCTTTTCTTCTTTTCTTTGCCTATTAGTTTATGCCTTCCCCTTCTCTTTTTGGATATCTATGGCTCTAAGATAAATAATTCATCAGACTGGTGGATGCCAGAGGGAGGTGGGGAAATCGGCAAACTGGGTGATAGGGAGTGAGAGGTACAGGCTTCCAGTCATGGAATGAATAAGTCATGGGAATACAGTCAATGGTATTGTAAGAGCGTTATATGGTTAACAGATGGTAGCTACAAGAGTAGTGAGCATAGCGTAGCATATAGAGTTGTTGATCACTATGCTGTGCACGTGAAACTAATGGAACACTGTGTCAACTCTACTATCCTTCAACAAAAACATAACAAAAATAAAATAAAATTTTAAATGACTAATAGCATAAAAAGATAAATAGTTCAGGAGGACAACTGAAATGACAGTGGAAATTAATTTAAAATTATTATTTAAGGGGCGCTTGGGTGGCTCAGTCGGTTGAACGGCCAACTTCGGCTCAGGTCATGATCTCGCGGTCCGTGAGTTCGAGCCCCACGTCGGGCTCTGTGCTGACAGCTCGAAGCCTGGAGCCTGTTTTGGATTCTGTGTCTCCCTCTCTCTGACCCTCCCCCGTTCATGCTCTGTCTCTCCCTGTCTCAAAAATAAATAAAACGCTAAAAAAAATTTTTTTAATTATTATTTAGAATTAAAATTATTTTTAAAAATTTGGGCTATAATGCACACTTTAAAATTATTTCCCAATCAATCAATTCAGAACCTTCTATACACTTCATGATATGGAGAGCAATATTGTGAGGGGATAGGAGGGAAAGCACTGTAGGAAGATAGACCTGGATTCAAATCCTCACCATTAACTTGCGCTGAACTCTCTAAACCTCAATTTCATTATATCCATAACTGGTATAACACCAGATCCCACGCACATAAGAGACTAGAGAATTGCATGAGATCATGTATAGATAACACACCCAATACGCACTGAATCCTCAATACTTGCTAACTATCCAAGTCTTTAACTAGAAAAACTAGAATAAGAAGACATATGTCAATATGCTCAATATATATGTGAAATCAAGGGACATGAGAAAAAGGGAAAATGGAAGGTAAGTTTTTCGTAAGTGGAAAAGTGAGAAAAAGAGGAAAAGAAGGTGGGGAAAGATCAATACACTTAGAAACTGAGACACATTGAGCTTTTTACATTCATATGAAATTATAAATGAAGACACAAAGAATCAATAAACAGAGACATGGGGTCAAAAGGGCAAAAGTAAGATGGAAAACAAGAGGATAATCTCAAGTGTATGCAGCTTCTTTTTCATATTTAATTTCCTTTGTCTGTAATTTAATTATAGCAGTTATTTTTATTTTTTATTTATTTTTTTTACATTCCAGGGTTTAATTAAATTGAAAAAAGAGGGAAGGCTGTATGTAGCTATAGTAATGTTTAGGAGAGTATCAATGCTATGTCATTTCAATATTTGGGAGAAAAAAATTGCCATGTTTCTAAATTGCTATGTTAAATTAGGAGTTAATTTTATTGATTCAAGAAAATATCTCTAGGAAAAGGCTGCTTATACTTTAAACAAAAGGGCAATTAGAACATAAGAGAATCATTGCAGAACCATGGTCCCAAGGGAGATCATGGAATGTTCTTCCCTAGAGATATGGATGGTTTCACACCATGTTAGGTGCTCTGCCTTTCAGGGATTGCCTAACCCCACTCTTGTGTCACCTAACTTTCAGCAATGTTACTACCTTCAGGCAGTTTGCCTTCACTTTCCTAAGGAAGGCTTATGTCCAGGGCAGAGTCTAAAAAGTTTGCTGTAGCTCTAAGCCTAGAGAACTCTGTACAATGGCAACTTCCCACAAACTTAGAAAAATTATAAAAAATAGTCCTTACGTGATAAATTTAATATTGTAGTAAAATGAGTGAGCTCTGGATTCAAACTCTCTGGGTCCTAATGCTGATTCTGTCCATGGGAAAGTTTCTTATCTTTGTGTGCCTCAGTTTCCGTTACCAAAAACCCTCATAGGGTTGTAATGAGGATTAAATAACACTTGCGGAGTGCTTAACATACTACCTGGCACAGAGTAAGCACTCAGTAAAAGTCTCCTATTTATATTTTAAATTAACAAACATTTTATTTTTAAGTAAGAAAGTATATGCTTATTAATAATAACTATATAATTAAAGGAGTAAGATCAAATAAAAACATATATTTTATTTTAAAATTTAATTTAACAGTTAAAAAGGCAAGAAAGACTTTATTTAAAACTATTGCAATAGGGGCGCCTGGGTGGTTCAGTCAGTTGAGCGTCCGACTTCGGCTCAGGTCATGATCTCGCACTCCGTGGGTTCGAGCCCCGAGTCAGGCTCTGTGCTGACAGCTCAGAGCCTGGAGCCTGTTTCGGATTCTGTGTCTCCCTCTCTCTCTGACCCTCCCCCGTTCATGCTTTGTCTCTCCCTGTCTCAAAAATAAATAAAACGTTAAAAAAAAATTAAAAAAAAAAACTATTGCAATAGAGGAGAGGGACAAAAAGCAGGAGGATTTGTAAACATTGGGGTAAGCTAATGAAAAATACTTGGAGGACTGTGAGGTGTGAGAAGTGGGAAGTTTGGTCAACGAGATTAGGCCATCTATGAAAACATATACTTTATTATTATTATTAATTTATCTTTTTAAAACTGAAATAGAGTTGACACAATTCATACAACATAGTGATTCAACAACTCTATATGTTATGCTGTGCTCACCATAAATGTAGTCGCCATCTGTCCCCATATAACGCTAGTACAATACCATTGACTGTATTCCCCATGCTGTACCTTTCATACTCATGATTTATTCACTCCATAACTGAAAGTCTGTATCTCCCACTTCCCCTGACCCATTTTGTCCATCCCTCCTCCTGATTTCTGGCAACCATTAGTTTGTTCTCTGTATTTATGAGTCTGTCTCTGTTTTTTGTTTGTTCATTTGTTTTGTTTTTTAGGTTCCACATATAAGTGAAATCACATGGTATTTGTCTTTCTCTGCCTGACTTATTTCACTTAGAATAATACCCTATAGGGTCCATCCATGTTGTCCCAAATGGCGAGATCTCATCTTTTTTTTATGGCTAAGCAATATTCCTGTGTGTATGTGTGTACACACACATATATACACACCCACACACACATAAATACACACACATACCACATCTTTATCCATTCATCTAATCAATGGACACAAATTGCTTCCACATCTTAGCTATTGAAAATAGTCATGCAATAAACATAGGGGTACATTTATCTTTTTTAATTAGTGTTTTCATTTCCTTTGGGTAAACACACAGTAGCGGAACTAACTACTGGATTGTATGGTATTTCTGTTTTTAATTTTTTGGGGAACCTCTATACTGTTTTCCACAGTGGGTGCACCAATTTACATTCCCACCAACAGTGTGCAAGTGTTCCTCCTTTTCCATATCCTCACCAACACTTTTTATTTCTTGTCTTAAAATTTTTTTTTAATGTTTATGAGAGAGAGAGAGAGAGAGAGAGAGAGAGAGAGAGAGAGAGAGAGAGAATGAGTGGGGGAGGGACAGAGAGAGAGGAAGACACAGAATCCAAAGCAGGCTCCAGGCTCCAAACTGTCAGCACAGAGCCTGACGCAGGGCTTGAACTCACGGACTGCGAGATCATGACCTGAGCCAGAGCTGGATGCTTAACTCAGGCAACTCTATTTCTTGTCTTTTTGCTTCTAGCCATTCTGACAGGTATAAGGTGATATCTCATTGTGGTCTTGATTTGATTTTCCTGATAATAAGTGTGTCTATTGGCCATCTATATGTGTCTATTGGCCACATGTCTATTGGCCATCTATATGTCTTCTTTTGAAAAATGTCTATTCAGGTCCTCTGGCCATTTTTAAATCAGATTGTTTTGTTGGTGTTAAGCTTTATAATTTCTTTACATATTTTGGATAATAACCCTTTATCAGATATTTCATTTGCAAATATCTTCTCCCATTCAGTAGGTTGCCTTTTTGTTTTGTTGATGGTTTCCTTGACTGCACAGAGAATATTAAAACAATTTGTCCTCAGTTACTTCATGGCTATAACTTTGGAAAAAGAAAACCTTAAGGTTGCCCCAAAGGATGGCTATTTCAATTTTATAATAAAAAGAACTTTCCTTTCTTTAGAGAGAACAAGCAAGCGAGCAGGGGAGAGGAGCAGAGTGGGTGGGGGGAGAGAGGGGGAGAGAAAAAGAAAGAGAGAATCTTAAGCAGGCTCCACAGAGCCCAACACAGGGCTCGATCCCATGACCCTGGGAACATGACCTGAGTTGAGATCAAGAATCAGATGCTCAACTGACTGAGCCACCAAGGTGTCCCATAAGACCTCTTATTTCCAAGGGGTTAAGTAGAGCAGCTTAGCCCAGAAATAAGTAATGGCCTAGCCTGCAGGATTTGACATCACTATTCATTGGCCTGAGGCCCTGAGTCTCCTCTGACTATTCTTGTAGTCTCTATGCATTTTCTAGTTTTCAAAGAAAAAAAAATCTTTTTTGGATGTAAGTTGAAGAATTACAGCTGTTGAGACCATAATAATCCCCAAATTAGGAGACAGTATGAGTAGCACAAGTTAGTACTTTGATGTTGAGGATAAACACATAATTAATAATTACTTCTTATAAGTATCAGAGTCTTAGGATACACATTAACTACATTTGTTTACTATGTCACCTGTATCTTCCTTTGTAGATGAGGTATGTTTCTAAAGAACAAAATAAGCAGAATCCAATTAGAGATTAATTCATATTCCAAATGTGCTGGGGACGAAATTGAAGGAAATTTTTTATGTTGTGCATAATCATTTTTCTGACTTAGGATTTTCTGAAGTATGTGTGAATACTGCTTGCATGATGAGCAAGCAGTAGAAGCAGGCACTATCACTGAAGAAGGACCCTATGTTAGCCCAGGCCCTAACAAATGGGGCAAGTGAGAATTTAAAGAGACTGCTTACAAAAGTCAGGACAGAAAAAGCAACAGGGATGGTATTATGCCCCAAAGCTAGTAACAGCCAGTAGGCTTTAACTGGGGAGGGGAAAGAATGCTCACCAGAACCTGGAGAGTGTAGCTATACAAGAAGGTCATCCAACAAGAGCTGTGGCCTTTGGTAGAGGGATGCAACCATGGTGCACTGACCTGATAAGGAGAGAGTCAGTGGAGTTAATATTGAACCACAATTTCACTTTCCTTTTGCTTTCAAAGACCCTGCAGGTGTTTGCCAATGGTTGAACCCAACAGAGAACCAGAGGACGAGAAAGTCCACTGATGCAGTCCAGACAAGTCAACCTCCAGGGACACAGAACAGGGTGATTTGAGCAGGACAGAAAGTGGATCTGATCCTAAGCCCCACACCAGTGGAGATCCTGCTGCTACAGGTAGACACATAATGGTCAAAGCTGGAAATGCAACCCACTGTGCTGAGCCTCAGCTATTAAGAGGTCTACATCTGGCTTCTGAATTTTTTGGTTTGGTGAGAAAATTTGAACTCTGGTATCAGTCATGGGCTCTACAGCAGTTGGGTGTCTGTTGGACAACTATTCCTTCTGCCTGGGCTGAAGTATGGGGGGTATTTTCCCTTCTAAACATGCAAAATTCTATCCATGAGTCTCAATACTATGTAATATGTTCCAAAAAAAAAGTATTTCATCAATAAAAACTAAATGATATATAGATACTGTGATTAAATACTTATAGCGGAGGCCGTCTACTACACATGGGTTCTGAAAAATGGGCATCTTCATAGGACTTATGTGAGTATTAAATGAGATAATAGGCATGAAAGAGCTTTTTAAGCTATGAAGTAGTATTCTGATGCTAGTTGTTCCTATTAAAATATATGCCAACCATAGGGAGGTGAGGGATAGTGTACTGCTTGGTAAGAACTCATTGGCTCTGCAGTCGGGAGCTACTGTTTATGACTCTCAGCAAGTGAGAGAGAAGAGAAAATATTTTTTAATAAAATTGTATTATTAAAGTTCTATTTTCCCATTAAATTTACTGTCATTATTTGGACTATTTAGTTGGATAGTAAAATATAACAGAAGTAGAGATACGAATATAATGCATTCAATACTTGTTTTATGCTTTATAACATTAAACCAAATAATACATTGCCAGCTTGGTATAACAGAGCTATTGGAGAGCATCAGTAAAAGACTTCCAAGGGTATATTTGGAATTTCCCACAAAGCACTAGGTCCTGCATACTGCTCCTGGGCAAGTCCTACATGTACTTGGCAAACAAGAAGTCAACAGGGGTCCTTCTGCCTTCCCTGCATCACTTAGGAATGATAGAACCATAGATTGTTAGAATTGCGGGGAGCAAACGTTAGGTCATGACTCCCATTTTTCAACAGAAGTAACTCATTCTCATTAGTTTGTCAATTCACTAGGAGAATGCAAGTATCATTTATATCTGTACCTCATCCCTCCTCTTTCCCTTCCTTCTAGCTTCAAAATTTAGTTCAGAACCTGATATAATATGATGCAGTTTACTTTTTGGATGGGAGAACTTTACATACACACCAACACACACATTCACACAGAGAGAGCAATATGAAAAACAATATATTAAAATCAATAGCTAACATTTGTTGAGATTATTGCCACCCATTCTTCTGCCCATGTCACCTGTATTAACTTTTTTAATCCTCACATCAACCCTTTGAGAACAGCATTATTACTAACCTGATAAGAACTGATAAGAAAGTGATGCACTGAGAGTTCAAATAATTCACTACAACTACTAAGTGGTAAAGACAGGAGGTGAACCCAGCTCCAGTTCCAGTCCCAAAGCCTGGGCCTGAGCTTTTAGTCCAAGCCCATGGCCCCACTCACAACACTCTACTGTCAATATTCTAATGGGCTTCTATTTAATTAAGAAATGTCTAAGTCAGAAAAATATGGACTCGACTCACGTTTTGCTTCAGGCTGAGGTTCTACATTTAGGATAAAGTTAAAACTTCCTGGTAACAAATAAAGATAAGTGGAGAATTCTAAAATATGCCCATCTTCTGTAGGGTTGACTCCATTATATTTTAACACTAAACCTCTATGCCTGCGCTGTCTAATACTGTAGCTTCCAGTTACATGTGGTTATTTAACTTAAAATCCATTAAAATTAAATTAAAATTCGGTTCCTAAGTTGCTCAGGTCCATTTCAAGTGCTCAGGAGCCACATGTGGCTAGCGGCAACCATACCGGACAGTGCAAAATAGAACATTTCCGTCACCACAGAAGGTTCTTTGTACAGCTGTGCCCTGTGTGTTTTATTCACCTGAATAGATTTGTTTGTTGTGAGAATTAATAAGTATTGTGGCTTCCCTTTGTACATGAGGCTTTGCTAAATGCATAGAACTCGATTACTTCTTTTATTTTATTTTTATTTTTTTTTAACGTTTATTTATTTTTGAGACAGAGAGAGACACAGCATGAACGGGGGAGGGTCAGAGAGAGAGAGAGGGAGACACAGAATCTGAAGCAGGCTCCAGGCTCTGAGCCATCAGCACAGAGCCCGACGCGGGGCTCGAACCCACGGACCTCGAGATCATGCCCTGAGCCGAAGTCGGCCACTTAACCGACTGAGCCACCCAGGCGCCCCACGATTACTTCTTTTAAAATAACAGGTTTGCTCTCATATTTTAGTAATGCCTGTGAATTAAATGCTTTAAATACATCTCATCCCAGTGATGGTTTGCCAGGATTAAATCTGAGATTTTTTTTAAAAAAGATTTTCCAGGAGACCATAACGAGGTGTCCAAAATAATGAAAGGAGCCAAAGGAATAATTTTCTTTTTTTTTTCCACCCAGAGTCCCTTTTATTCCAAGGTAATATTAACATTCAATATCCTTCCAGTACCTTGTCTATACCCATCCAGACATGCACACTCACATACAGACATATGCAAAATCTCATCTTTTGAAAATGAAGTGTATTGTACATATCATTCTGCAACTTGGCCTTCTTGCTTATCACTGCATCATGGACACCTCTCCAAGTTGGCAGATAGCAATAAAATATATTTTTTTAAATAGCTGCACAGTCTTCTCTAGTATGGATGTGGCATAACTAATCTCTCCCTGATGGCAGAAACTGATTTGGTTTCCAGTTTAGAGCACTGGAAGACACTGAGGCAAATGAGCTATAACATGCATCTGATCTCTACCTCCTGATGTTTGCTTTTCAGAGATCCTCTGAAATTGGATGGTTAAGTCAAAGCATATGTATATATATTTTTTATATTGCACAATAACTTTCAAAAATGGTAACAACCGAATATCCAGCCAGCAATGTGTAAGACTGCCCATTTCCTAACATGCTTACTAGTAATGGGTACTTTCTTTTTTTTTCAATATATGAAATTTATTGTCAAATTGGTTTCCATACAACACCCAGTGCTCATCCCAAAAGGTGCCCTCCTCAATACCCATCACCCACCCTCCCCTCCCTCCCACTCCCCCATCAACCCTCAGTTTGTTCTCAGTTTTTAAGAGTCTCTTATGCTTTGGCTCTCTCCCACTCTAACCTCTTTTTTTTTCCCCCTTCCCCTCCCCCATGGGTTTCTGTTAAGTTTCTTAGGATCCACATAAGAGTGAAAACATATGGTATCTGTCTTTCTCTGTATGGCTTATTTCACTTAGCATCGCACTCTCCAGTTCCATCCACGTTGTTACAAAGGGCCATATTTCGTTCTTTCTCATCGCCCTGTAGTACTCCATTGTGTATATAAACCACAATTTCTTTATCCATTCATCAGTTGATGGACATTTAGACTCTTTCCATAATTTGGCTATTGTTGAGAGTGCTGCTATAAACATTGGGGCACAAGTGCCCCTATGCATCAGTACTCCTGTATCCCTTGGGTAAATTCCTAGCAGTGCTATTGCTGGGTCATAGGGTAGGTCTATTTTTAATTTTCTGAGAAACCTTCACACTGTTTTCCAGAGTGGCTGCACCAATTTGCATTCCCACCAACAGTGCAAGAGGGTTCCCGTTTCTCCACATCCTCTCCAGCATCTATAGTCTCCTGATTTGTTCATTTTGGCCACTCTGACTGGCGTGAGGTGATATCTGAGTGTGGTTTTGATTTGTATTTCCCTGATAAGGAGCAACGTTGAGCATCTTTTCATGTGCCTGTTGGCCATCCGGATGTCTTCTTTAGAGAAGTGTCTATTCATGTTTTCTGCCCATTTCTTCACTGGGTTATTTGTTTTTTGGGTGTGGAGTTTGGTGAGCTCTTTATAGATTTTGGATACTAGCCCTTTGTCCGATATGTCATTTGCAAATATCTTTTCCCATTCCGTTGGTTGCCTTTTAGTTTTGTTGGTTGTTTCCTTTGCTGTGCAGAAGCTTTTTATCTTCATAAGGTCCCAGTAATTCATTTTTGCTTTTAATTCCCTTGCCTTTGGGGATGTGTCGAGTAAGAGATTGCTACGGCTGAGGTCAGAGAGGTCTTTTCCTGCTTTCTCCTCTAGGGTTTTGATGGTTTCCTGTCTCACATTAAGGTCCTTTATCCATTTTGAGTTTATTTTTGTGAATGGTGTGAGAAAGTGGTCTAGTTTCAACCTTCTGCATGTTGCTGTCCAGTTCTCCCAGCACCATTTGTTAAAGAGACTGTCTTTTTTCCATTGGATGTTCTTTCCTGATTTGTCAAAGATTAGTTGGCCATACGTTTGTGGGTCTAGTTCTGGGGTTTCAATTCTATTCCATTGGTCTATGTGTCTGTTTTTGTGCCACAAAGGAATAATTTTCAAGTACCTAAGCAGTTTCAACAGTCATTTGTGGAGAATTCAGAGTTGAAATTGTGTCATTGCTATTTTCATAGTTACCCTTCTTTGAACTCTCTAATCACAGGACGAGTGAAGGTAAAAGGCAGAGAAGTAGGAAAAGGCTAATGGAGGGAAGAGTGAACACAACCAGAAGTTGCTACTAAATCACCAACAGCTCTTGTCACTTCTCAGAGATGACTGCATTACAGATAACCAGGATAAAAATTCCAAGAGGAGCAAAGAACTCTAGACTCTGGATCCAAGGTCCAATTCTAACTGAGAAGTAATTAAAATCACAATAAAATCCTATTGCATTAGACTTTTAACATTGTTCTGTTCTCCTCACTTAATACTGTTTTTGCTCACAGAAGCAGTCCTAAGTTTTAATTTTTTAAGATAATGATTCAATCCAGATGATACCCTTCAAAATGTATGATAGAACATTTTGGGCTTTACCAAGAATAGAAATTTGAAATTGGCAAAGATCAATCATTTTCACCTGTCCCATGTCATTGTTTTGGAACGTGAATTTGACTTTATGCTAGAGAGTAATCTAAATCTGTTACTTAATTATTCATTGGGGTAGTTTCCATTTCTATTCCCAATATATAGCTGAAATTTGCAGACTACTAAAGGATCCTTGATAAGTCCCATCTGTTCAAGGTGAGGATGACAAAGAAGAACATCAATAAATATTAAATATTTATTCTAAGTGTTAAAAAATAATAAATGAATAAGACAGTTCTAATGGAAAGAAAAATAAATGTCAAATAATAACTGTGACAGAAACCAGGATGTAGTCCCTCAATACAAAGATTAATATTACATAGGATGGAATTTAAAGATGTATTTCACCGTCTCCTTTCAGAAATTATAATCTGAACTCATTACAAGTGCATGTTTTAAAAATATCTGTCTCTAAAAAGTGGTGCATAAATCATTTTTTTAAAAAAGAAAACATTAAAAAATTCCCAATACAAGTTACTATTTGAAATAATACTGGTAATGGGACGCCTGGGTGGCTCAGTCGGTTAAACGTCCAGCTTCGGCTGAGGTCACGATCTCATGGCTTGTGAGTTTGAGCCCCGCGTCGGGATCTGTGCTGACAGCTCGGAGCCTGGAGCCTGCTTCAGATTCCGTGTCTCCCTCTCTCTGCCCCTAACCCACTCGCATTCTGTCTCTCTCTCTCTCAAAAATAAATAAACATTGAAATAATACCGGTAAATCTATTTACAAAATGGAAAATCCTTTTGAAATCCTAATGATTGCTTTATTATTGTACTTGTTTCATTAATTTGAGTTTTCTTCTGTTTCAGTGTCTGGTTTGAAGCCACTAGTCAACTCAGGAGCCATCGCTTTTCATAGCTCTTGGTAAATCAGCCTGAGTAGTTAGTATATCCTTATAATTTGTCCTGGGCTTAAAACCAGATAACCAAACTTGTTAAAAATATGTGCATAATAATAGCAATTTTTTTAACGTTATTTATTTAGTTTGAGAGAGAGAGAGAGAGCACACCCGAGAGAGAGTGAGCAGGGGAGGGGCCAAGAGAGAAGGAGAGAGAGAATCCCAAGCAGGTTCCACATTCAGCATGGAGCCTGACATGGGGCTGGATTCCACATTGCAAGATCACGACCCGAGCCTCACAACTGAACCAATATCAAGAGTCAGTGGCTTAACCCACTGAGCCACCCAGGCACCGTTAGCAATTGGGTTTTATACGAAGGCTTGAAGAATCTTCTTATAAGTAAACTATAAGGGTTGGTACATGGACTTTATGATGTCTATTCTGGCTATGTGAAAGCATCCTCCCCCTTTTCTGGTTCTCAGTAACTACTGGCATGTTTAGCTGTTCTTAAAATATAGCATGATCTATAGCCACAACACCTTGTAAAGTGAGGACAAGAAGAAACAACTCTACCCAGAGAACGTGCAAAATGCCAGTGGCCCTTTTGGCCTAAAAGGTTGTCTGTGACAATAGCTTTGAAGGGGCTGTAATTATTCTTTTGTGACTACTACTTCCAAAAGGAATAGATACAACATAATCATCATCTGCTTTCCTTCATAATCCATTAAAAAATCTTATTCATGTGTTAAGCTTGTTTTTTATTAAACTTTAAAACCTTTATCTTATCACTAACAATATTATAAATGACCTCTTAAATACGTATGTTTCTTTCTCTAGAAGAGAAGCTTGCTGAGTGTAGGGGCTATCTTATAACCGTTTTCCCCAACACCTAGCATGCAACCCGACATTAATAAAGTTCTTATGAATTAATGAATTGAGGTAAAAATGCCTTCAAAATTTAAAAGTAACACTTTAAAAATTTTGTTCCAAAATGCTTTCATGCTTAAGGTGATGGACGTCTATAATTCAGAATTTATGCACCATGAGTTTGTAAATATCAACCTGTGTTAATTTATACTGATGAGTCTTATAAGTTCCAGCCTACATTCCTAAGGCAGGACACACATACCCCTTGAATCATTTTAACTGATTCTGATCCATCTTCAACTTCACACCATCTTTCCCCAAGATTACCACCCAGAATTATGCTCTAAATGTAACTGCTCCCATGGTTGTGGATTAAGGAGAACATATTGTTTTTTATTTCATTGCTAGACCCTTTCTGACGATGACCAACATGTTACTGGGTCATGAACATACACTGCGTACATCTCATCAGTGAATAACTTGCCATTACTACAAAGTTCCTCTCAGAACTGTAATGAATTAGAGCATAATAAAGACCAATATATTATAAACAGTTGCTTTCCCCATGTCAATTACATTATGCTTATGATGTGTTGTAATAGGAAAGAACGTGGAGTTTCAAGTTGGAAGATCTTATTTGAATCCTAGCTCTGCCATATATTTTTTAAACAAGTTATAGAAATACCTCATTTGTTCATTGGCATTAATAAACTTCTCTTTTAGGGTTGTTGTAGATGCAAATCAAACTAGCAGGTGTGTTTTTAAATTTACAATAGTCAAGACATGGAAGCAATCTAAGTGTCTATCAGTGGATGAATGGATAAAGAAAATGTGATGTGTACACACACACACACACACACACACACATACACTCGAATATTCAGCCATAAAAAAGAATGAACTCTTGCCATTTGCAACAACATGGTTGGACCCTGAGGGCATTATGCTGAGTGAAAGAAGTCAACAGAGAAAGACATACCATATATGACCTCACTTAGACATGATATCTAAAAAATAAGACAAAAAAACCCAAGCTCTTAGGTACAGAGAATAGACTGGTGGTTGCCAGAGGTAGGCGGTAGTGTGGGCAAAATGGGTGAAGGGGGTCAAAAGGCACAAACTTTCAGTTATAAAATAAATAAGTCATGGGGATGTAATGTACAGCATGGTGACTACAGTTAATAATACCATTTTGCATATATGAAAGTTGCTAAAAGAGTAAATGTTAAAAGTTCGCATCACAAGATAAAAAATTTTAGAATGATGCATTAAAATAAATGTTATTTATTGTGATGATCATTTCACCATATATACAGATACCTAATCATGATATCATATATCTGAAACTAATAAAATGTAATATGTCAATTATAACTCAAAAACAAAACAGACATTTTATTGAGTGCTTACTATAAAGACTCTGAAGTCTTTAAAATGGTTTCTTTCTGTCATCTTGGCATTTCTCACCAAGATACGTTTAATTTCAATGGGAAAATAGGAACATTTCATTCTATACTCACACTCTCTGATTTTTAAAAAATCATTAAATAAGAATCCTAGCTAAACCTGGTAAATTGAATACAATCTCTAGTTCTCCCCATCCCCACACCAAACCACACTAACATGAAAGTAAGGCAAAAAACAAAAAAACAAAAAAACCCCAAAAAACAAAAAAACCCAGCAGGCAATAAAGTGGGTGAATCTCAAAAGCACTATGCTAAGGAAAAAAAAAGCCAAACACAAAAGGCTACATACTATGATTTCACTTATGAAATTCATTTATAGCACAGACAAAACCACACGGACAGAAAATACAACAATGGTTATTAACAAGGGCAGGGGAGGGGGACCGACTTGGGTGTTTTCCTCCCTAACTCAAGAACTGAGATCTTCAAAAGGCATTCTGAAAGCAAGGTCCCTGAGCTTCCCTGAGCAATGGCAGAACCACCAGAACACATCGATAGCCTTCCAAAAGGCTCACTGGAAACCATCAGTGTTCTAAATACACTGCTTTTCCTGACACTTTTACCAGAATGCTTTTGATACAGACAAAGTTCATTTTGGTATGTGAATTGTAGCATTCATATTGCTTTACAACTTTCCACGTGTGTATATGTTAGAATTAATTTTTAATTAGAACCCTTTAGCATCCTTTGAGATAGGGGTGCCTCAAGGTGTTTCTAAATGAAAGTGAATAAGCATGAGTCTAGAGAATAAAAGGAGATAAGAATTTAGCCTATCAAGCTTACATGTCTGTAGAATCTAAAAACCACCCCTAGAGTTTTCCAGCTCAGAGTCGGTGTTGAGTTAAAGGTTATGGTAAAGATCCAGGATCTGGTGGCAGAAAATGGTTAAGGAAGGAGACACTGGTTATATCCTGAGGGTTCAGAGACAGACACATAATCAGCCCATGAATCTTTTCCCTCCCTTACTGAGGCAAATCAAAGTGTCCTTCGCATAAAATCTAGGGTTTCTATCATCCTTTTATTATTTTCTTTCCTTTCCAGGCTTGCTTTCAGAATGAATTTTTTTTTTCAACATTTTTTATTTATTTTTGGGACAGAGAGAGACAGAGCATGAACGGGGGAGGGGCAGAGAGAGAGGGAGACACAGAATCGGAAACAGGCTCCAGGCTCCGAGCCATCAGCCCAGAGCCTGACGCGGGGCTCGAACTCACGGACCGCGAGATCGTGACCTGGCTGAAGTCGGATGCTTAGCCAACTGCGCCACTCAGGCGCCCCTGAATTTTTTTTTTTAATTTTTATTTGAGAGAGAGAGAGAGAGAGAGAGAGAGAGAGAGAGAGAGAGCGCGCACATGAGCAGGGGAGAGGCACAGAGGAAGAGAGAGAGAAAATCTTAAGCAGACTCCACACTCAGTGTGGAGCCCAAAGCAGGGCTCTATCCCAGAACCCTGGGTTCATGACCTGAGCCAAAATCAAGAGTCCAACACTCAATTGATGGAGCCACCCAGGTGCCCTTCAGTATGATTTTTTTTTTTTTTTTTTTTTGAGAAAGAGAGAGAGGGCACAAGTGAGCAAGGGGCAGAGAGAGAGAAAAAGAGTCTGGGGAGAGGCAGAGAAAGAGAGAGAGAGTGAGAGAAATGGAACTCACCCAAAGTGGGGCTCATGCTTACCCAATGTGGGACTCGAACTCACGAACTGTGAGATTATGACCTGAGCTGAAGTCAGATGCTTAACAACTGAGCCACCCAGGTGCTCCTCAGTATGAATTTTTAAATTTTATTTTACTGAATAAATTCTGGAACATGCCCCACATCTCTTCTGGGGTGATCCCACCCTCCCTACTCTATAATTTCCAACTTCCATTGCAAGATTTTTCCACAGAGCCCTTTTTCACTTGCCCAGCATAATGAAAGTAGATTCATCGGTGAGAATGGATTTTTGCAATGAAGCATCCTTTCAATCTTACTAGACTAAAATGAATTGAGCACCAAAAATTTAAATATGAAAATAAATCATTAAATTAAGTACCTTTGAGGAACCACAAAGCCCTTATACCTAGTAGACTCAATGGCCTTCTTCTCATAATCATAGAAATAACAATAGGGCCAGGATGTTCTACTAATTATACATAACTTAGAAATTAAGCCACTTACAATGCCTTGGACAATCCAGGTTTGGGGATTAGTGGCTTTTTCCTTCAGCCTACATATGTCTAATCCTGTGGGACAAAATTAAAGGCATGATTGGTTGTGCACACAGAGAAGCTCAAAGAGCCTGATTATTTTTTAACCCCAGTAGATTCAGCTTCTGATTCTGATTTATTCTCTTTTTCTCTCTTTCCTTACTCCCAGTCTAGGCAAAATCAAGAGAAAAGCCAAATTCCACAATAGCTAGGGTTTAGTTTGAGAGTCAAAGGGGTAGAATAAAAATGTATTTAGCATTCTCCTAAATAGGCCTGCCATGTTACTGGCTTTATTTCAAGACCTTTCTTGTTGACATGGCAGTATAATTTAATTAAGGGAAGGTGCTACAAAAAGAGAAGTTGAGAACGAAATTGCTGGCTAGGGATGACTAAATTGAGAGTCAAGTGGTACCCTAGGCTTCCTGTTTTTCTGACTTCAAACTGTTTTCGGTAATTTTCCCTGGGGCCCTCCAGTCTTTTTTTTGCTTTTCTGCTACTGGACTCTCACTGCTTTTTCACCCGTGATCCCTACATTATACAATTCTAGGAGGCCTCATTCCCAATGACAGCCCTGCTTTTATTATTTCTCTCTTCTGCAAATGATTCTCAAAGTTGAAACTATTTCCCACAAGATCCACTGATGTCAACTGGCTGTTTCACTTCGGGGAATTACAACCAAGTGTTTTAAACACACGAGTAACACTGTAAAGGAACTAGAGTAGTCCTTCCAATACCCTTGCTGCAATAATCAGAATATCTGTGTCTCCCCCAAGTTTGTATGTTGAAATCCTAGTCCCTAAAAGTGATGGTATTAGTAGGTGGGGCCTCTGGCAGATGCTGAGGTCATGAGAGTGGAGTCCTTGTGAATGGGATTAGTGCCCTTATAAAAGAGGCTCCAGAGAGATCCCTTGCCCTTCTGCCATGGCAGAACACAGCAAGAAGTCTGCGACCCAGAAGAGGGCCCTCATCCAACCATGCCAGTACTCTGATCTGACTTCCAACCTCTAGAGCTGTGAGCAATAAATTTCTGTTGTTTATAAGCTACCCAGTCTGTGGTGTTTTGTTACAGCAGCCTGAATAGACAAAGACACTCACTTAGTAACCATGCACTGAGAGTGTGCCTGACAATTATGATGCCACGGATGATGGACTAGAGATATATTAGACCATCCTACCCTCGAGGAGCATTCAACCTAGTGTTTCAGATAGGCGAGTAAAGAAGTAACTAGAGTACAGGGCGGAACTAAGTAAGACTTTAAGAGCTGAGATTCAGCTAGAATCTACAGGGCTGTAAAATGCCCAGCACAGTAGATGGCAATAACTAACTGAAATAACTAACATACTGTGTTTTAGTGCAATAACTAAACTGGGGGGTGCAATAACTAACTGAAAATATCAGGGGAAATCTCCATAGAGGAAGAAAAAATGTCATCAACAAAGTGGGGTCATGAAGTAAGAGTCACACCAGCAGAGAAGGGGTGAGGATGGGGGAGCTGTTTGGAGCACACATACGTTCCCATCGAACAGAATTTCATAAAGAAGAGAATGGAGGGTGGAACGGATTCTGTGAGCAATTCAAACAAATAGCAGCACTTACAGACTGAACTAAAAAAAATTAAAAGAAAAAGAATGGAGGGCAAAAAAATAAAAGGCATTTTCCAGGAATAGCAAGCAGTCTGGAATAGTTGGAACATAAGGTGCATGGAGGGCAGTGATCAGCACAGCTATAACTATAGGGTGGTGTTGCATCATGGAAGGTTTAGAATGCTGAGCTAACAACTCTCTTTTCTCTGATCAGATGAACTTGGCTTCATAAAAACCACGACTCATTACTCATGCAATGATCAAAAAAACGTTTGTTCAAGACCACAGTAATTGGAATGAGCAAAATATGCAGTTTCTGAAATCATGCTATTACTCTAAATAACGCTTACATACCTTATTAACAAAATAGTATTGTTTGGGGCATAAAACTGGGGTAGTTGCCTGTAGTACATTCATTGACACAAACCCATTCTTCAAAGCCACTTCTAGAAATCTAATGGTGGCCAGAAAGGAATAAACATGCTGGCCTTTGAGCAAAAAGGAACATGCCGTAGGAAACGTTCAACATACTGAGAGGCACTGCTAGTAAGAACAGCATCTAAGGGCTTCTGACAATTTTATATGTTAACAGGACCAGCTACAAAATTTGCAGGACCACTGCCAAATGAAAATGCTAGACGCTCTGTTCAAGAACTATTAAGAATTTCAAGACAGGGGCGCCTGGGTGGCTCAGTCGGTTGAGCGTCCGACTTCAGCTCAGGTCACGATCTCACGGACCGTGAGTTCGAGCCCCGCGTCAGGCTCTGGGCTGATGGCTCAGAGCCTGGAGCCTGCTTCCAGTTCTGTGTCTCCCTCTCTCTCTGCCCCTCCCCCGTTCATGCTCTGTCTCTCTCTGTCTCAAAAATAAATAAACGTTAAAAAAAAAATTTTTTTTTTAAATAAAAAAAAAAAAAAAAGAATTTCAAGACAAAGATAGCAGAGCATTAAGCCATGTGCGGGGCCCTACGGTTATACACCCATGAAGCTGGTCTGATTGCCAACTGTAACTTTTAATGATAATCCACTTAGTTTACACAGCCTGGGTTGTGTAAAGCAGCTCTCACATTCAAGTGTGAACTTCTGCCACCAATTTACTCCTTAGAATTTAACCCAACCCCATCAGTCTGCTTTCCTCTCAGCCTTTGCCGGCAATGGTGACTACAGAGAGCCTGTCTTAGACAAGCACTAGCTTCCTCACCTATTCTTATAATGCCATTCTTCTGTACGCTGAAAATAGGCCCTCTCTCTTTAATCAATTTTTAAAAAATATTTTAATGTTTATTTTTGAGAGAGAGACAGAGTGCAAGTTGGGGAGGGGCAGAGGAGACACAGAATCCAAAGCAGGCTCCAGGATCTGAGCTGTCAGCACAGAGCCCGACATGGCTGGAACTCACGGACGGTGAGATCATGACCTGAGCCAAAGTTGGGCGCTTAACCAACGGAGCCACATAGGGCCCCTCTCTTTAATATTTTATGTTTAAAATTTTACCTCTTCATAAAGTCTTCACTAATAGGAGGTAAGGTAATAAGTTCTCAACCATATCCAGGACTTAATCTTAAATCGATGCAATATTTAGGCTACTATTTCTGCAGAGTGTAAATAGAGCTACTACCACTACTGCTGATATTGATGAAGGTGGCCAAGCACCTAGGTTCTATGCCGGAAAATTGATCAATGGTGATCCCACTGCTACACGACTTCCTTGTTCTTTATATCTTAGCCCTATTCCTCAGCACGTTGACACTTTCCCCAAAGGAAAGAGGAGAAGAAAAAAAGACTTAGGTCAGCCAATTTTGTTACTTGTTAATAGGGTTGGTAAGAAAAAAACCTGCTAATGACTTAAATAAATTAATTTTTTATTAATTACAGCTCCTGAATTATCTGTGCATTTCATTTATTCTCCCTGACCCTCAATGGATAAACTGACCATTAGGCTCATCTCTGTCAATTAGTTGGTTGTCCTAGGCAATCAAATCATTGAGAAAAGGCATCATGTCTTTTTGAGGTGTATTAGTACATCATATACATAGCGTTAGCTGTCAACAGAAAAAACTGAAACAGATCATTTACTGTAGTTGTGAATTCTTCCAAACTAATATGTGTATTACATAGAGCCTTAGGCTTCCTGCTATATTATCCAAGTGCAAGTTGTCACATTGTTCGTATACTACCATCACTGAAGAACTTCAAACAAGACCCTTCAGAGTGCTAAGTGGGATTAATTTGTTTAGACTTCACCAGTTTCAGAACATCTAAACATCTGAATCAGATATTCTGAACTGATTTGAATTAAACTCTTTGTATTACATTACTACTGTTTGTTTAAGCTACATAGGAATTATTTTGCTCTACGAACAGTTTCCAATGTACTATATATGTAGCTGATGTTTGGCACACAGTTCGTCTTTTTTTTTTTTTTTTTCATTTTGCCTTTCTGTTTTGGATTTGAGAAGACAATATACTACTGTACTGTGAATATGAGAAGAAGGCTTTTTCTTTTTATATGCAGAAGATATATCTAAGTACCTGAGAACATTTTCCCTTCTGAGTCACAGCTTAACAACATTAGCAGACGCAGTTCAGCCAGAGGGGAATTGAATAGCAGCTGAGTACAGTCTAATAATTTACACTGGGGAAAGCCCTTGGAATTCAGAGGCACATTGCCCAGCTGGAGAGACAAATCTAATCTCTGCTAATGATGTTCCTCCTTCTCTTTCCTATCAGGGCTGGGCTTTTTACACATGCGCACATAATTATATATGCACACTCAGAGTCCAGTGAAGCCAAACAACACAGCACCCAGTATTAAATTACACAGTAAGACTTCCAGGCGTCATCTGGCTTCTATATCCTGTCCAATAAAATGCTGCCCATGTTCATGTTGTGGAGCTGTTAAAGGTCTCAAGAGTTCAAAACCATATACAGCTAAATACTAAAATTCAAAAGTGATAATATTATGGTGTTATTTTAGACCGAATATAATAAGTATGACTTCTTAAACTGGCTCAAGTGAACGAATACATATTAAGGAGACGGACACATGGACTTTGTCCTAAAAAAGACGTGAGACTGTTGACAAAAATGCACGCAATACAATAGGGAAATAGATGAAGGGAAAATAAGACTGAAAGGTAAAAAACAAAAAACAAAAAAGCCAAAGTAAAACCAGTGGACAAAGTAATTTGTATGCTAAAAACTGTTAAAGAAGGTACAAATTTGGACCAGAGCTTTCTGTGGATCAAATGAAAGAGAAAGACACAATTAATTATTTGAGTAAGATAAAAACACACCAATTGTCCAGATGAAGCAGTTGCTACTCGTACTAAGACCTGTTAGGCCTTTTTTTCCATTGATCCACACAAAATGAGGAAGATAAAATAGCCTCAACAATATGTTCACAACAAATACAGCAGCATCTTTCCTGGGACAGTTTTCAGGACGCCTCTCCCTACAAGATATTCCAGAAGAGCAATGCTTACAGCAAGATTTTCCAAGCACTTAGAAAATCTGATTTAAACCAGAAGGTCATGGACTACATCTTCTTCAGGAAATCTTCCCTGATCATCATTTATCATTCAAGCTTTCAAAAAAACTGAGTTGCTGGAATGCTAATATTCTGGGTTTACGTGTAAAGGGTAGACCCATAAGTCATAACAATCAACCAAGAAGAAAGAGCTGATATCCTCCAATGAAAATTCAGAAATGTGACCAGAATTAGTGTCTCCAAACCTCATTTCCGTACAGAATTCGACCAAGAAAAATAAGCCTGACCATGTGGTTATAACATTATAATGTATAACGTTCTTTACACTCGGATGAAACTTTATTTTTTTCAATGTTTTTATAGGTATTTTTTTATACAAAGCCCTTTGCAAATACCATCAATTATTTTAAAAAGAATGAAGCAATTGAATAGTTAATACCTCTGCTGCTTTACTGAAGTAAATGGGGAGGGGGAGGGGGGAGGGTCACCATCTGGGGCTATAAATTATAATCCTGCTACATGGTAATGGATGGAGGGCTGATCCATGAAGCTCCCCTAGGAGAATCCATCTATCGGTGCAGCCATCCATAGAAGGCACTAAAGAAAAGGGCGGCTCCAGGTCCAGACAAGGGACTGCTGCAGCAAAAGGATACAGAGCTGGCTGATTTTCAAAAGCAACTCTCAGACATCACCCCCCCTTCACCCACACCCAATTTCTGAATTCAGGAAATTACAGGGAAAATTCTCATACTTTAAATACTGGCAATTAAAGGGAAAGTGAGGATTTGAGAAGTTCTGGGCAAAAAAAATTCTCAAGTGAAAAAGACAAACGATTGATTCAGAGCTGCTTCCCCTATCTTTAATGAACTTCCAAATATGTCTCGAAAAGAAAAAAGTGACATTATTTACCATAGAATGAAAACTACTGAGAGGGGAAACTGGCTGGCTTGTTGGTAGAACATGGAACTCCAACTCTTGATCTTGGAGCAGTGAGTTGGAGCCCCATGTTTGGGTGTAGAGATTACTTAAAAAAAAAAAAAATATATATATATATATAATATACACATTTTATAAAAAATATTTTTATAAAAATATATAGAGAGTTTAAAAAATATTTGAGAGAGAGAGTGCACGCACACATGCAAGCAGGGGAGGGGCAGAGAGGGAGGGAGAGAGACAGAATCCTAAGCAGGCTCCACACTCAGCACAGAGCCCAACATAGGGGCTGGATCTCAAAACGATTAGCTCATGACCTGAGCGGAAATCAAGAGTCAGATGCTTAACTGACTGAGCTACCCAGGCACACCAACCTCCCAAAAATAAAATCTTAAAAAAAAAAAAAAAAAAAAAAAACTTCTGAGAAGTTAGCCTAGCAAAAAGCTTCATGATTTTGCATGCATCTGCCTGTATAAAGTTTTACATCCCAAACAAGGTGCCCTAGTAGCTGGTACTTCTCTTTTGCCTCTTATCTCAGGCTAAGGGATTTGTTGCTTTGGACAATTTCCTCCAAATATGATAATTTCATAAATGATATGAGCAAGTAAGAAAACAAAAGGCAGAAATGATCCTAATAAGAAGGAAAACAGCGCTGAGAATTCAGTTTATAAAAATAATCAGAAAATTACAAGTGGAAAGAAAAACTTACAGTCAAGATACTTTTTGAGGTCTTACACTAAGCCTTAAAGGGCACCTGAGACCATTTTTAGAAAAAGAATCCAAGGGCTTCTGGGGGGTTCAGTTGGTTGAGTGCCAGACTTGTGATTTCTGCTAAGAGCATGATCTCATAGTTTGTGAGTTTGAGCCCCGCATTGGGCTCCTCACTGTCACCAGGGAAGCTGTTTGGGATTCTCTCTCTCTCCCTCTCTCTCTGCCCCTCCCCCGTGTTCTCTCTCTCTCTCTCTCTCTCTCTCTCTCTCTCTCTCAAAATAAATAAATTTTAAAAAGAAAGAAAAGAAAGAGAATACAAATTAGAAGTGCTAAAACAATATGGTTTTTTGGTATGTTGCTTAAATACCTAAAGCTTAAACCTATCACATCTCCTAAGATACTCAAGGACTTTCCCAGCCATTCTCACATCAGCTTTCACCACAGCCATCTGAGAAAGGCATGCATCAGATTTGCCACTGAACTCACAAGACTGCATGGAAAAACTCTCATTTCTGTGAGGAAGGTGACTGCTTATCAGATATTTTCTATTCAGCTCATTCATGATTCAACAAATTCTTTGTTAATCACCTACGGTGCTGGCTCCGTGTCAAGCAACGACGAGGAAGCAAAGATGAACAAGGTGGTGGACTTACTCTGAAGGAGCTGACAATCTATCAGAGGAGAAATAGATAAATAAATTATTGAAAGATGATGCTATTTAAGGGCAGAAAATGGATGGATGGACGCTAAAGTATGGGAAAGGTTACTATGGAGAGACCGGGAAAAATCTGAGAGTTATTTAGAAGATAGGATTGACAGGACACAGTGACTGGCTGGGTGTGATGGTCAAAGAGTTTTCTAGTGAGGAGGACTACATGCTGCCACTAATTGAGGCATAAAATCCTGAACAGGTGACAGCATGGGAACTTCAGTGAGAAGGTAACAAGCTATGGTTTCCACTTTCACATATTCGATCAGGCAAGGCAGCTGTAAATGGAATAAGGAAGTAGCTAAACTGAAACTGGGACAAAGGGCTGCAAACACTGTTGAGACAAACATTAAGAGAAAGGTTTCACATCATTGTTATACTCATATCAGTTATACATTTTATGGACTCACTTTACCCTTAGCTTGGTGACCAGTATTATCTCTCAAGGGTCATTTTATCATTTTCTTTTATCTCTTTCATGATCCTCCCGAATCTACCAAAAAGCTCTTCACCCTCCCCCACACCACACATCATACACACAAATAATCTCCTCCTACTCTTTCCTAAATCCAAGAGTGTTCCTTTCTTCAAATCCCTCTGTCTTCCATGAGCCACTTTCTGGGTCTCTTCAAAAAATCAGTGACGGCTAATGGGTATGACAGTGAACACAGATAATAAGCTACTTTTATCATTTAAGGCCAAGTCCATATTCCCATTTGTTATTTACACCTTTATTGTTTCATTCCTTCATTTAAACTTTGAATAGTGCACTTCTGAAGAGAACACTACTTCTGAGGGCTATGACTGTCAAGAATTAGGACTGTCTGATGTTAGGGCAGCACTGTTCCTAAGGCCTTACAGAGCAGCTCCTATTTCTATGAATATTGGAGTATATTTGCATTGACCCTGAGAGTTTAGGTCCCAGGGAAAATGATTCTGATTCTGCATAAATCTGCAAGGGATAAGAAGCATGACTGCACCAGTACAAGAAAGAAGTTAGCACTGCAATTCAAGAAATGTTTCCTGAGTGCCCGCTGCATGCCAGGTGCGTACGATGCTTCTTAGAAGCTATGCGGGGGTATAAAGGTGTAAAGATGGCATCCTCTTTATCTTTTGGTATCCTCAGATATTTCATGATTAACAACAATGGTCCTTGCTCTCCAGAACTCAAGTCCAGTGGGGGAGATAGCCACAAACATAAATGAGGGCAGGCCATGATAAATGCTTATAACAGAGGTGCGAAGTACAGTGGGATAATAAATAATAGATTCTTCTTTCTGCTTTGGGGAACGAGAGTCTGTTCATCTGTCTTCACAAGGATACGAGACCAACAGTTTGAAATCTGGAGAGGAAAATGTCTTTCTCGTTGATGCATCCAACAAGCCTTAATATTTTTGAATCTACAACAGATAGGGAATTAAGGTTGGACCCCTGGATGGTAGGCCCGAATCTGCTGCCAGGTGCTCCTTCTGAGGTCTTGGTGATTTCTCAGAACAGACAGCATTGCTTGTCACTCTTTACTACAGCACACCATTTCCAACACTCCTTCTCCCACATCTGTGCACGTGCCCCAAACCCCCTTGAGTCTATTGGCTTCTCTCATCATGGCTTCTGTACTGCCTTCCTCTTCACTATCCACCCCACACACAGGAAAAGGGGTGACCCTAGAGCCTCCAGCAAGTAATTTCACAGGACAAAAAGGCTGCAGATTTCCTTTAAATGCAGCCCTTCCAGAAGGCAAGGATAGGCCAGGCAACCTTTCAAAGTCCCCTTGGCATACGGGCAGGCTCTACTCCTGTCTCATGGTCATTGCCACTGACAGGCCTGGGACCAAAGCCCAACAGGAATATAAAAAAGTCCCTGGCTCCAATCCATTCCCCAATCCTCATGTGAAGCAGAAAAATGTGGTTTTGTGTCTTTTTGGCCATATGACTTCTCAGATAGAAGAATCAGACTGATGACTTCCTTTCCCTCCCCTCTAAAAAGGAGAACAAAGAAAAAAAGTCTTGAAGCAGGGAGCTTCTCATGAAGCTTTAAGGAGATATTTATACATAATTAAAAGGAAAGATTTAGATTTTCCTCATCAAAATCAAAATAAGTTTATCTATGTTAAACCTAAATATTTGCCATGCTAAAAGATGTTCCATATTAAAGCATTTTTTTTACTGTATAATAGCATTTGATACTACTCAACATTTATGACTTCAGTAATTTTGCAGTTTAATGATTTGGAAAGAAGCTACCAGGAATCAGGAGTCCCCACTGTGTCATAAATTAGTTGTTTGGCCTTGGGCAAGTCACCTAACCTCTTTGGGCCTCAATCTCCTTATCTGCAAATGGAAGGAACCGGACTAGAATGGTCTCCAAGGTCCCTTTTAACAATTAAAAAAAAAAAAAAAAGAAAAAGAAAAAAGTTCTGCCAATATACAGAATCAGAACAATCAAGAACGGAAAAGGATATCTCACAACTGATTCGCTCTCTCCATCACTGGAAATGCTCAATCTGTTAGAGAATTCTAAGACTCCCAAAGAAGATTGAACCAAATGACCTCTCCTATGTCTTTCAGTCATAAGATTCTGTCAATCGATGGATTACTTCTGAAGATTATAAAGCAATTACAGAAAAAGATTAATTTAATAGTACAGGCGGGGAAGGGGAACACCATCTTCTAGGTAAAATAAATGCTTGCTGTTACGGTAACAGAGCAATGACAGGTATAGCAAGTCACGGTGTAGCTAATAGGGACTGTTTGTCTTGGGCCAGGTTGCTAGGTGGTGTAAATAATTGCAAACACAACACCCAGCAATGAAAAGGTCTAAATGTCTTCAGTCACTCCACTGTGAGTATATAGGGTTTCATCACATAAAGCCTTCTGAGTGCCAGGCAGAAAAACTAAGGAAGGACAGAAGAGGATCACAATTGGGTCTCATTTGTTTGGGAGCATACAGACACTCCCTGCGGTGTGCTCCATTGGTCTATGTTCTTAGGGACATATGTCAAGAGACTGGCAAAAAATAACAATAATCCCTGCATTTTCTTACATTTATATATTGAGTGGAGTTTCCAAGGTAATTCCATATATTTTAATTTCATTTCAGCCCCATAATAGCCATGTAAGGTGAACAGAACAGGTGTTATCGACCCTCCACTGAGGAAAACTGAGGCTTACCAAGATTTAGTAGCATCCCCCTTCCCCAATAATGGGAAACAGATCAAATCCTTATTATATCACTTTCAACTCCCTGAAATGCTTTTGTCACAAGAGGTCTGGCAGGATAGATGTACCTGTTTGTGATTTCAGTGTATTTGCATATTTCAGGAAATAGCTGAGGAATGGAATACTCCCATGGAATTTCAGGAAATTCCTTTTAAAAAGGAAACCAACAACAATCTTCAATCGTAATGGTATTTTAAAACTGAATTAGAAATAGACATTAAATTAGAAATGCCTGTTGAATCTGAAAAATAAAGGGGACCAAAATTCTATAACTAATCAAAACAAATTTAAGTTCTTATATAGCAATGTGATTCTGGAAACATGTAATGTATACTGGGAAGAAAAAAAAGCAAAGCATTTTAAATAGGTGATAGATATATCAAGAAACAAAATCTTTCTACAGGAATTATATTTAAAAAAAAACAAATTTAGATTGGATAAGTATTAAACAAAAGATTTAAGTCTTAAATATAGCCCATGTTAAAATAAAGGCAGATTTTTGTATAAAGTAAGCATGTAAACCACTTTAAGCCTTAGAAGAAAAACATACTAACATCTGTTAAGATAACTATTACACTTCTACTTTTTACATATTTTATTTCATTTAATCTTTTTACCTTCATGAAGGTCAATAGCATCACCATTTATAGATTAAAAACTAAGGCTCTGAGAGGTTAAATAACTTGTCCAAGGTTATAGGACATCCAATTTCAAGCTGGGTCCTTTCAGAAGGTTACCTCTCCTTAGAAAAAGTATATTTAGGGAGCCTGGGAAGCTTAGTCTGTTAAGTGTCTGACTTTTGATTTTAGTTCAGGTCATGATGTCACAGTTGTGGGATCAAGCCCCGCATCAGGCTCCATGCTGAGTACTGAGTGTGGAGCCTCCCTGGGATTCTCTCTCTCCTCTCTGCCCTACCCTGACTCATGCTCTCTCTCTTTCTCAAAATAAATAAAAATAAACAAAAATAAACATTTAAAAAAGTATATCTAAAATTTTCAGTTATATTTAGTTACTAGAAACATAAGAAATTTAAAAATTAAAGTACCTCAGTCATTTGGGCCTCTGACTTCAGCTCAGGTCATGATCTCACCATGCATAAGTTTGAGCCCTGCATCTGGTTCCGTGCTGACAGCTCTGACCCTGGAGCCTGCTTCAGATTCTGTGTCTCCCTCTCTCTCTCTCTGCCCCTCCCCCATTCATGCTCTCTTTGTCTCTCAAAAATAAATAAACATTACAAAAAAAAGAAAATTCTATGAGATTGTAATTTAATTCACTCATCCTAGTGACATGAGTTTTAGAGTCAAAAGAATTGGGTTTGAATCCTAGAATCCTCACGTGAGCAGCCAAATGATCTGAGGTAAGCCCTTAAATTCTACAGGCCACAATCCAATATGTTCGTCTTTCATTCTATATATTTATGAAATGTCATTACTGGATGTTATGCTAGACATTCCAGGGAAAGAAAGATACACAAGACATGGTTCTCTGTACTCAGGGAGTTTATTTGCTTTAAATCTACTTTGTTAAATCAAAATCTCTTTCTACATTATTTTAAACATTAAAAAAATGTTTATTCATTTATTTTGAGGGGTGGGAGGAAGGGGCAGAGAGAGAGGGAGAGAGAGAATTCCAAGCAGACTCGGCCCTGTCAGTGTATAGCCCAATGTGGGGCCCGAGCTCATGAACTGTGAGATCATGACCTGATGCTTAACCAACTGAGCCACCCAGGTGCCTCTGCAGTTGTTGATTATTAATGTTCTGTGGATAGTGACTGGTTTTGCCTCTAACTGCTTATTCATTTTGACATGTCAGCATTCCTTGTTGCTTACATATATATGTGTTCTTTGAATTTTCCTTATAGCATCTTACTCGTTCCCTCATTAATTCCATTCTCTCCATAGCCAGAGGGATTTTCCAACATGTAATTCTGAACATGCTACTTAACATTGTAAAATCTCTGGTTCCTAAAATAAAGTCCAACCCTCTTGGCATGATTTGCTTCTCTCGCCTCATGTTTGATACAGCCCTGCAATTCACCAAATTCTTTTTGTTTCTCTGAATTCACTGCCCTCTCCCCCACTTCTGGGCACTGGTAGTCCCCGTTGCATGCAGTTCACTCAGTACACTCTTCCTGCTCACCTCTTGCTTTTAGGGCTCATGTCTGTTATCAGTTTCTTCCTGGATCACTCAAGTCTGGGTGAGATGCTCCACTTATGTCCTCCTCTAGCAGCCTATACTCATTTACCCCTTCCCCTCCTCCCCCAGTAGCACGTATCTCTATATTACAATGACTCTCTGATGATCTCCCCTACTAGACTATAAGTTCTGTGAGGGCAGGTGCATGACTAGGTTGTTCACTACATCCCCAGTATGCAGCACAGCATCCAGCACAGAGCAGTCATTCAAGAACATATTCTTAAAGCTGCATTACCTGCATGGTCCAAGGATAATAACAGGAGCTTTGTTATACAAATCCTTCTCAAGGACTGTGATCTACCTCACCCACCCTACCCCTCCCCTACAAAAAAAAAGCACAGGCTATACTCAAATAGAATATGTGTACTTCCGTTTTAGGCTTCTATTTTACAGAGTCAGAGTGAAATATTCAACTGATCTGCTTTTTAAAGGGTGAACAGCTCCATAAAATGGCCATTCCTAGGAGAGATGAAAGGTGGTTTTGTTTTACTTTGTCTATGGCAAGGGAAAGGGAATGGGAGCAGAAAAAAGCATGAAGAAGGGAAGAGAAGGGCAGAATCATGAGAAATGGCCAGAGCACACATGCTCAGCCTTTCATTCAACCCTCACTAGGTTCTATAATTACCCTCATTACATCCATGGTGGGGGGGAAACTTACGGGTGTTCAGTAACTTAAAAGGCATAGATAGCTAATAAATGGGACTGCCAGGACTCAACTCTCTGACTTCAGAAGCCAAGCTATCAACCATGTTAAAAGAGTGGAAAATGTAGAAAAATTAGAAAAACTCTGTTTATGCAAGACAAATTATTGACAAAGCTTGGTTTCAGTAGTACCAATTAAGTACCTAGTTTGCCTTTGCTAGGGGTATGTAAGTCTGAATTTCTCTTGAATATGAACATGTGACTTGGAACAATTTTGATTTGGCTTAACAGAGAGAGAATACTTTCTTACACTAATGTCAATAAGGTCTTTTCTAAGAAGGTCAATTCCTTAACCAGAATATATTGCCTCTGTCTCTCAAGGAGGTGAAAAGGTGCTCTCTCTTAGTACTTTATACCTCTGAAAGAACTAGTAAGACACACATTTTAAAAGTGTAACATTATAAAAGCATCTTAATGGTATTACAAAAACTTGAGAAATACAGAAAAGATAATTCTATCACCCTAACTCAAAAAACTGTGGTGTATTTCCATCAATTTTTTACTCGCAGGGCTTGATCTCATGATCAAGCTGTGAGATCATGACCTGAGCCTAAATCAAGAGTTGGATGCTTCACTGACTGAGCCACCCAGGTGCCCCCAAAGAATCTTAAACATAATTCTTGAAACTTTTACTCCTAATTCTTTTCTCTTACCAATACATATACATATTTTCATCTCATTGCACAGATATCACCATCATCTAAAAATGGCAGCATACATTCTATCAATTGGCTATTAACTAAGTTAACTCCATTTTGCTTTGTTCCGTAAAATCACTGCGAACACTGAATTAGTGGATACTGAACCACACTGTTCCTAGGAGAAATACAGGGGTATGGTTTCTGGTCATTTCTTTTTTATTCAGAGAGAGATGGTGCAAGTGATCAAGGGCAGAGAGAGAGAGAGAGAGAGAGAGAGTATCTCATGAGGAGCTAAGAGAGAGAGGGAGAGAGAGAGTATCTCATGAGGAGCAGAGAGAGAGAGGGAGAGAGAGAGAAGTGGGGCTCACCCGAAGCGGGGCTTGAGCTCACCCGGAGCAGGACTTGAACTCATGAACCATGAGATAATGACCTGAGCCTAAGTCAGATGCTTAACCGACTGAGCCACCCGGGCGCCCAGGCTATTTTTCTATTAAAATAATTCTGTGATTAATATCTTTATGCCTAAAACTTCCTCCTCTTTTAGGAGTATTTCCTTAGAAACTACTGATAGTTATAATTTTGGCAAAGCCTGCTTAATGCAGCAGTTCTTGGAATGGATCATACCTAGATTCTTCAAATCCTCACTACTTACAAAGTGTGGGCCTAGGACTAGTGTCATCAGCATCACCTGGGCACTAATTAGAAATGCTGACAAAATCACCTGAAACTAAATGAATTAGAATCTGGTTTTTAACAAAATCCTAGGCAGTTCCTATGCACATGAGAAGTCAGACAAGTTCTATTAACCAAGGATTCTCACATTTTAGTATGCATCAGTGTCACCTGTCAGCTGTTAAGACACAGCTCCCTGGGCACCCTCCACTCCCAGCATTTCAGATTCAGAACATCTGGGGAGTGGCCTGAAAATGTGTATTTTTAACAAGTTCCCAGATGATGCTTGATGGTTCTGCTTCTAGGACCACACTTTGAGAACTGCTGTGTAAGCTGCTTCAGGAGTAGGTCTCTTGCTAGATTTATTTATTCATTATTTTTTATTTTTAGGTAGGCTCCATGCCCAGCATGTAGCCCAACATGGGGCTTGAATTCATGACCCTGAGATCAAGACCTGAGCTAAGATCGAGAATCAGACACTTAACCAACTAAGCCACCCAAGCACCCTGATCTTGTAGGATTTAAACTTGAAGTTTTCAAACTGGTAATACATCTTTTTTTTTTTTTTTTTTTTTTGAGGGGGAAGGTAGGGAAAAATAACTGATGCATTTCAAAAGAAATCCTCACTGAATAGGGCCATGTTTGTGGAAGCGAGCTAGCTAGTCAGGATGGTTAGACCTACTCACGGCTGGTGGGGGGAGGCCAATACGGATGGGTCAACTGAGAAACAGAAATAGAAGGAAAAAATTATTTTTTTTCCTCTTGTTATTTAGGCACACTTTATTAAAAATCTAACATTAAAGTATCTGAAAAAATCTTATTGAATAGTTTTCATTAACTATATTTTATGGACTACATACAAAAATAGAATCTGGAGAATCTGCTTGGTAAAAAGTGTCAAAGAAAATCTTTTCTTTTTCTTTTTACTTTTTCCTGTGATAATATACAGCAATGAAAGGATAGGTCCCCAAACCAGGCCCTCAAGCTTACTTTCTGGGTCTTTGGCAAATCCTTAGCTGCAACCACCCAGGAATAAGCCAGAAGAGATTTCCTTAGAAAATGGAAGTCCTGAGACTACAGTTTCCTCATCCTGAGTCTTCATGTAAATCCCCATGCATAACTCTTCTCCGGCATAAAGACATCTCTGAGTACAAGCCATATGCATCTCAGGTAAATCACAATTGCCATTTCACATTGCTCTTGAGCTTGGCGAAGCTTTAATAAGTACAGTCAGTCTCCTGGATAGGTAACTCCCTTGGAATGACTTCCTTTTCCTTACCCTAGGGACCTTTTTGCTCTGCATTAATAATGAGGTTCTCTTGGTCATTCCTTTTCACTTTCCAGACATGGCCCAAGGCTTTTAGAATCTGCATGGCTAGCTGTTCTTTTGTTTTTAAAACTATTCCATGGGCTTTTAAATAGTTAGCAGGAAAAAGACAAAGGCTATTTATAAGACCATCTGTGGCAAAAACAGTTCTAACTCTAACAAACACCACTATCAAAGGTGTTAAGATTCAGTTAAAGGAAACCCTTATCAATGTAAATAACCTGTGATCAAAGGAGAGCCTGTCAGTGATGGGGACCGTCTACTGTTTCAAAGTGTTATGGCAGAAGCCCTGATTGGAGAAAAGATCGTAATAGAAAATATAAAGGATTATGTGATTGTTTTCTCTTTCTCAAAGAAATCTGCTCTGGTCTCCAGGGCTCTGAGAACACTTAAGGGTTAGATTAGAGCCTAACTTTGATCATTAACATAAGCAGTATAAAGCAAATGTTCAGCTATTTTTGATTAGACAAACAGATGGAAGGGGTTCTGTTCAAAAATGGCCAGAAACAGGAGGAGGAAGATGAGGAGGGGGATGGAGAACCTGGCAAAGGAGTAAAATTTCTTTTCAAATTGGCTCTTGAGCCCTAGCAGCTGTAATATCAGGTGGGTATTTCCCAGGAGTTTCTATGCTTACACAAAGATTCTAAACGAATCTATAATTTCGGTCTAGAAAGTAGTGACTGGAAATATCCAAAGGCATGTTACATCTGTCTCTTTTTGGTGTGCGTATGTATTTGAATTTGTTACGAGGGAGGAAATAATTGGTGAGTAATTAGTAAAATGCTTAATCTCACTTTAATCAAAAGATTATCTTCCCCGGAAAACTCAATCATGGCTTTGTATTTTGGTGGGCTTGATCTCACTGGTCTCAATTATCCATGGTTATCCACGCCTGCAGATAGCCTACTGTGTCCCTTTAGAGGCAGGCAGGACAGCTACCACAAATGCAGGCACAGTGCCTCGGGGGTAATAAGTAGCCTCGGTGGACGTATTTTGCAAATTGAACCCTCTTTAGTAATAGCAACTGTGACAGCCCTCTTTAGGACTCTAAATGAATCTTTTTTTTTCTTCCCCAGTCTGGTTCCCAAATCTACTTGGTTTAAGATGAGAGCTGCCCTCCTAGCTGCCATTTGCCTATGGTGAACCATCAGCCCGGCCAGTCTCCTTGGGCTCTGCCTACCCCCTCCTCCCCCACCCCCCATTCAGTTTTTTCTATCACCTTTCTCCAGTCCTTTGTGTTTGACTATTTCTTAAGTCCTTCACCCTCAATCAACTCATTTTTCCATTTTTCTGGCCTTTTTGGAATCTAGAGTTTCACTGAAATGTCCTCCTTGTACTGTTCAATTCAACTATCACCCCAGCCCAGGAATACAACACAAATTAGCAGATTGAAGACAATTACCATCTATCAGTGGGAAGTCCTACATTGTTTTCCCCTAATTTTTAAACAATTAAAATTGCACAGTTACTACACCTTCCTCTTAGGGTTGCCCTGCAATACACGATTGCTTTTTGCAAGACATAAGTATTCCAACACATGTAAGTATTGTCACTAAATGGATCCCACTATCTGAAGTTATTCCAGCTGTTAGGACTAGACATTGGACATCTCGGCTTGACTACTATACAAATGAAAAAGAATATTTTCTTATATTATTCTAGATCATAGATGATACTATTCTAGATTGATGAAATAAACACAGAAATACATGAAATAAATACAGAAATGGAAAGGATGCTTTCTGTTTTGTAATTTTTACATTTTATCTGTTTCCTTAAAAAAATCCACACTCAAAACACCAATCCACAACCAACTTGTTATTTGAAGAATTCTAGAAAGAATAATTTTCAAAAGCTAGCAACTCTCATACAAAATAACAAAATCTTATTTTTTCACAAAATCTTATTTTTTCAAAGACTGGTTGTACCATTTATGGATTTAGTGGCTTCATTTTCTTAATTAGTGTCGTCTTTCATCATGCTTCAGCCTGATTTAAAGAATGATAGGCGATAGTGAGAGATGGACAGAAAGAACAAATATCATCAATTTTGCTTCTTAAGAACACTTACAAAAGTCAGATCAGGGAAAAGGCTGTAACACACAACCAAACTCGGTTTATTAGATTATCTGTTGCCATATTCCTTATTAGCCCAGACCACCAAATCACGAGTTTAGTGGAAGCTCTCTCTTGACTGCAAAGAACAATGGCCGAGACAAATAACATTTATAAGGGCATGGTTAAAGATGGCAAGGTCAGATCTCATCAGGCCTTTATTTCCTACTTATGAGAAGTCCATAGGCAGATCTAAGTGATTTAACCTTTCTATGTCTCACCCAGATAGCTCCATCTGAAACATTTCTGACATTTTCCCCTCCTCGTCAGCTACAGCAGTATCCCATGGGGGTTAACACCTCTAGAAAAGTACTATGAATGAACTGGAATAAAGGTAGATTTTAACCAGATGGTCTTAGAAGCTGTCACTTGTCTATTTGATGTTGGTAATAATGAGATTCCAAGAACCTTACAATGTTAGAATTAGAAAAGACATTTGAGATCACTAAAAAAATTCTATCTCATATTTTCAAATGAAAGTTGAAGACAAATTTTAAAAAGCTCAAAGAATTGTCTTGCCAAGCATGACCTGATACTGCTCCCTAGGTCCTTACTGCCACAGCCTGGTTGTTTATCCACCGCATCATTGTGCCTTATAGCAGGCACACAGAAAGCACATTGATTTTATCCATTTTAAGTAATCTTTTAGATAATAAGCCAGGTAAATGGTTGCATTAAAAAAACCCTCATTATTAAAAACTTTACAAGGGTTTGATTCACCCTGTGTGCAAGGTGGTGCATGTAAATCTTCTGCTAAAGTATAATAAGTAAAAGAAATTTAAGCCTACACTGGCAGTTCCTTGCTCGATTCATCTGAATACTAGAACACATCCTCCTCATTGACAATCACTCACCATGAAGTGATTCTCAGTGGTGACATTATGAAAGGACACCCCCCCCCCAACACACACACACACACACACACACACACACACACACACACACATCCACATACATCTATCCTAATAGGGCAGCAAGCAAAATTTGAAAAAGTTTCTCAAGTACCACCCCTGCTCTGGACTCTACCCAGCAGAAAAATCACTAATCCACCCCACCCCACCCCCAAAAACGGTACTCATACAATAAACAAATGTAGACAAAAAAGTGTCTACTCTGTGTCAGGCACACAGGCTGTAAAGTGAATGAATCCTAAATATTCACTTTGAGTCTTAATACTTAGAAGCAGCACTCTTTATATACCCATTGTGCCTGACTTGGTCAACCAATGACCCCTTGGTTTGATGGTTCCTTAATCTCTCTGAATCTATATATGCATATACAGCATACAATGAGAAAGTCCCTTTAAAAATTTTTTTTTTTTACATTTTAATTAAATTATTTTTTTAAGTAGGCTCCACACCCAATGTGGGGATTGAACTCATGACTCTGAGATCAAGAGCCACATGCTCTACTGACTGAACTAGCCAGTTGCCCTGAAAAAAAAGGCCCTTTTTTACTTTACTCCACTCCCAGCACTCTCTATTCCTCTCCCACCTTTACTTTTCTCTTTAACATTTATCACTGCCTAAACATAATTTACTTCATTGTTTGTCTTCCCCAAGAGGGCGAGAATTTTTGTCTGTTTTTTTTTTCACTGCTGTGTGTAGTCAGCACCTAGAACACATACGAAATGCTCAAGAAGTATCTGTTGGTTAAAAGCATGCCAACATTTTGACACCTGCCAGTTCTATTTGATACATCCTCTTTTCCATTATAGCCTCCTGACCATTCCCTTCAATCATTCTCTCATCCCTAGTATATTGCCCCTCTGTCCTTGTAGGATTTTTCCTGCCAGTTATATGTAGGCACAGTATAGCTAGCCTGGGCTCCATGATTAACTGTCACATGATAATCTTCATTTACACACACCTTCTTATCTTTCACTGCACCTGCCATACCAACACTTAGCCCTATGTTACCTCCACCACCCAACTTATCTTACTGTATTGTCCAGTCCAGAGCATTGCAAGAGAAGACCTTAGAGTCATGCTAAGACTGGACCAATGACAAGTCAAGGTAGACCTCAATGTTCAAAATCCATGGTATACAAAAGAAAGAGAATGGGACGAAGATTTAGAGCTGGATTTGAAAACTGTGTATACTGTGCACCACTTGGTATCTTTGGCTGAGTCAGCAACCTTCCTGAGCCTGTTTTCTCATCTATACAATGGGGATAGTAGTACCTACTTCATATCATGAGGATATTTTAAATGAAATAATGTATGTGAAAGGCCTAGCAGATTCCTAGGCATGTAGAAGTTGCTTAATAAGTGTTAGTTTCTTCTCTTCTTTTAATGTATTTCACTAATGTCCGATGAGCCCTATTTGAAAATGACTAATTCTTACTTAGCAAGAAAATCCATGCTTTCTGGTATGAACCTTCTTAATTTTCCTCTCTTACCTCCTTTCCATATAGAATTTTATATCTTCACTCTCTGCTCCTGATTCAGAAGCAGTGTCCTTCTTTTTTTCTACAACTAACCCTCTATCCACACCAGTAGTTTTCAATCCTGGCTGCACATTAGAATCATCAATGGAGATGTCTGGGCCCCACCACAGACCAATTAAATATGATTCTCTGGAGGTGGGAGCATGGTATCAGTATTTTTTTAAGTTCCTGGTAGGGTGCCAAGATAATTCAGTGGGGGAAAGAACAGTCTTTTCAACAAATATTGTTGGAACTGGATATCCTCATTTAAAAGAAAGTAGTTGAACACTTCCTTATACCATGCACAAAAATTAATTAAAACTGGATCATAGACTTAAATGTAAGAGCTAAAACTCTAAAACCCTTTGAAAAAACATAGGGATAAATCTTCATAACCTTGGGGTAGACAAAGTCTTCTTGGATAGGACACTAAGAGCACAAATAACAACAACAAAAGTGAAGAAATTGAATTTCATCAAAATTTAAAATTTTGGTGCTACAAATAATATCACCAAGAAAGGAAAAAGACAACTCACAGAACGAAAAAAAGTATCTGCAAACTGTGTATCTGATAAGGAACTTGTATCTAGACCAAATCAAAGACTCCTTTTTTTAAGTTTATTTATTTGTTTTGAGAGAGAGAGAGAGACAGCGTGAGAGGGAAAGGGACAGAGAGAGAGGCAGAAAGAGAGAATCCCAAGCAGGCTCCACACTGTCAGCACAGAGCCCGACATGGGGCTCAAACTCAGGAACCGTGAGATTATGACCTGAGTCAAAATCAAGAGTTGGACGCTTAACCAACTGAGCCACCAGGCATCCCAGAACATATCAAAGACTCTTAAAGTCAATTATAAAAAGAGAAATAACTTAACTTTTTAGATGGGCAAAGGATCTGAATAGACATTTCTCCAAAGAAGAAATACAGAGAGCCAATAAGCACAGAAAAAAATGCTCAACATCATTAACCATTAGGGACATGTATACAAAAACACGGAGATAGCATTTCAAATCCACTAAGATCACTTTTATCAAAACTATAGATAGTAAGAAGTGTTGACAAGATTGTGGAAAGATCGAAAGCCTCACATACTGCTGGAGGGAATATAAAATGGTACAGCTGCTTCGGGAAACATTTTGGCAGTTCCTGAAAATGTGAAACAGAGTTATCATGTGATCTAGCAATTCCACTCCTAGGTATATACCCGAGAGAAATGAAAACATATGTTCACACAAGAACTTGTATGCAGATTTTCATAGCAGCATTATACATAACAGCCAAAAAGTAGAAACAGCCCAAATGTCCATCGACTGATGGATGGATAAGTAAAATATGGTGTATCTGTACAGTGGAATATTATTCCACAATGAAAGGAATGAAGTACTGATGTATGTTAAAACATGGAGAACTCTGAAAACCTTATTTAAGTGAAAGAAGCTAGTCACAAAAGCCTGTATAGTATATGATTTCATTAATACGAAATGATCAAAATAGGCAAATCTATGTATAGAGAAAGTGGATTAGTGGTTGCCTAGAGCTGGGGGGTTGAGAGGAGATAAGGAGTGACTGCTAATGCGTATGAGTTTTTGTTTTATTTTACATTGATGAAAATATTCTAAAAGTGATTGCGGTGATGGTTGAAGAACCCTATGAACATACTAAAAACTACTGAAAAGGAAACAGAGAGAGACAGAAAGTTCCCCAGTTAATTCCAATCTTCACAATACTGTATGTGAATGGTATCTTACCTTCTAGATTCCTTGGGAGGAAATATGGCATCTTCTAAATCTTTCTCTCACCCATAGCCTTAAGAAATAATAACCAACACAGGAGGGTGATATCTTTTGAATGACTTTTTTTTTAAATAAAGGAGTTTTGTTGGTGAATGCTTTTATTTTAATCAAAATTGCAAGAGTCAGGCTGTCACCTGGCAGCATTGGTCATCTTGGCTATCTTGATTCATTTGAGCTCCCCAAGTAGTTAATTCAGCTGTAGCACATAAAGAGAGGGTAGGTAGACAGTGTAAACCAAACTGACCAGTTCTGCCATCCAAAGTACTGTAGTTCCCTCATATACCAGTAGATGTGGCCTCTGGCCCTTAGGAACCATTCTTTTGACAGTTCCCCAGGACATGGCTCTGGTTTGACTGACTTTGTTTACTAAATAAATTAATTCCTACTTCTGGAGTAGCTTCAATTTTGAAACAGAAAGCCATCTATTGACAGTCACTGATACACAGGATTTTATTGTTTGATATTAAACAATTAAGAGTTATTGTTTTTCCCCCCACAAGTACATTATACAGGAAAATAAATATAATCTAGAATACAGCCACTAGGAGTGGAGAGAGAGGGAGATTCTATATCTACTCTGTGTCTTAAAGGGATAGTTTTACTTTAATAAATGCAAAGGGCAGACTGCATCTCCCTCATGGAAATAAAGCTCTCTCAACAAAATGTATAGAAAGACAGTATCTGATGAACATTCCTTGAGTTTGATTTATATAAATACACTTTTTCAAAAAAAATCCTAAGAATTTAGTCTTTTGATCCAGCTGGGGTCTAGACTTCAATAATTTGAAACAACTTTGCAATTGCTACTTCCAACAAAGTCTGAAGGTACGCAAAAGAAGAAAATGATAAAATGAGTCTAGATGTTTGCAAACACAGGGGAAGTGTGTCATTTGTTCAACTCAGCAAATAAAAGATGGCAAAATATGAAGCCATAGTTGTCTGAGTACAGGACAAAGATCTGATTTAGAATCAGGCAGAAGTTTTCCCTTCTATAGCTCTAGGGAGTTCAGATGGACTCAGAAAAACCATCTGATCGAGGGCAATGTCAAGATGAGAAAAGAAAATTCCAAGCCCTTATATGATTTTGAATGAGTTAACAGTTGGAAGACTCACTAGTAATTCCAAATATATCGTTACGGTCCTAGCTTAGAAGCCCTATTTCATGAGAAAAGATTATAATATGAAAATCTCAGAACTAATTGATTATACGAGGTAAACATGACAAGCCTGGATGATAAGAAATTAACGGACATTTTGCTTTCCCTCTCACTGAAAAGAGTGGCCAGGTACATGCTGCCCACTAGAATACAATTTGCTCAAAGTGAGGGAGTTAGAAAATGCTATTAGGTTATCTGGGTTGAGGAGCTGACCCGGGGCCGAGCATGGGGCCGAGCATGTCACCGTATCACATCCCTCTTCTTTACCATCACTACTTTCACCAGAATAATCCAGAACCTTGGAGAATAAATTAAATCACAAATGCTAACTTTTTGCCAAAACTCCAAGCAAAGTATCAAACCAACTTAATACATTGGAACCTAGCAGAACTTTTCCACGTTTGCCAAACACAGCCGAATGAACTATTTTCAGCTCGGAGTTCATCTTCAGAAAAGATGTGCATTTCTGTGCAATATAATGATGGAATACATTGAGAAACCACTTCTTAATTTTCATCGAGGGGTCTCTTAAAAATCAGAATTTAAGGATAATTCCCCTTTTGTCTCTGGTGCCGGCTTTCAGGTTTTTAAAAATATGAAATGCACAGCGTGACATAAAGAGCTGCAAATATGTATAAATACACCACGGTAGCTCCCATAATAAAAGCTTATTGGGGGGAAAAATGGTCGGGCAAGTATTCCTCTTCCCCCAATTGCAATCTCAAGTCCCAGACCGGTACGCAATTACGAAACAAAGGGGAGGTGAAGGGTGAGAAACAACAGAAAAGGCAGCAGAAAGGAAGACAAGTACTCAGCAAGCCTGAGGCTGCTTGGTCTGGCTGGCCCGGCTGGCCCCAGCACCTTTCTGGGACCAGTTCCGGGCTTTTCCTCTAACATAACCCACATCATCTTCTCAGAGAAATAAATCTGCCTTTAAGGGAAGCCAAGCTAGCATTCAGAGGTAACGTGCAGAACCGTAAATGAAAAATGTCCACGTCTAGCAGGCAGACAAGCCAAGGAAAACCAGCTGTCAGTTTCGGTGGCTCCTAGCTCTAACGGGGTTTCAGGTTACTCTTTGCCTCTGTCTCTCTTTCTCACCCTGTCTCCCTCAGTAATATCAGCTTTCTAATCAACTCAAATCTCAAATACCTTCTCCAGCTGTCCTTGGGAAATAAATGCTGATGAAACAGAAAAAAGAGTAAGATACTCACAACAATGAAGAATTCCTACACATGCCGGTCCATTTTCTTGCTTTAGAAAGATGGAAGGTTAATTTAAAAAGCCTTGCAGAATTAGAAAAATAAGGGGGAGGGGGATTCCACCCACACAATCCTCCAGCCCACCGCAAAGAAGCCCAAAGGCTTGCTGACGTCACGGATTCATGAATGGATGTAAATCGGGCTGGTTTAGGATTCCGCACAGACTTCGCTGTGGTGTGTGCCATGAAAAAGAAAGGGAGGGTCCAGAGCAGACCCGACCAATAGGCTTCAGGCACTCATGGCCTGCCTTCTTTTAGAAGGAATCTGGTCACAGAATAAACAGAGCCCGCCAATCAGGCGTCTGCCACTGCCATAAGACAGACTGGCAGCTCACGGTGGGGGTGTGGAGGGGGGGAGGAGGGCGCTCGTGTGCGTGTGTGTGTGCGTGTGCGCGCGCGCGCGCGCGTGTGTGTGTGTGTGTGTGTGTGTGTATGTGTATGTAGCTGTGATAGTCATGAAAACATTATTATTGCTATTGAATGAAGGAATCAAAATAGAAATTCAGTGGAATCAGTGCTACTAAAAATCCATATAGAAGAAATCACAATCTTTTATTTATTAGAGCTATTTTCTTTAATTCCTTTCTTGCTGTTGGGCAATGTGCCTGATCTGATGGGATAAAAACAAATTAGAGTCAGGGAAACAGTCTCTAAAACTAGTGACCAGTAAGAAATGTATACCCTGCACATCAAGGCTTGTAAAAGCAAAATAGTAAGGAAATGATAATGGGAATAACCTAAGGATTAAGATACAGAAATATATAAGGCAATATTATGTAACTGTAATTAATTTTTAGAACAATATCATCTTTGTAATGTATCAAAAGTGGGTGTGGAAGAGTGATTGCCTGCTACATTTAAATAAGGTAGGTAAATATTTCCTCATTAAGATACAGCTCCAAAAGAGCTCTTCATGATTCTTAGAGCAAATTTTGGTTTTAATAAGGTACCTTATTATTAACAGCAAAATCAGCTATATTAAATCCTCCTAGGAGCCCATGACATTTAAAAAATTGTTTAATTAAAAAAATCTTACCAGCTTTACTGAGGTATAAATGATATACAAAGAACTGCACATACTTAATGTGTACAATTTGGTGAGCTTAGAATTATGCAAACACCCATGATATCATTACCACAGTCAAACAGTAGACATATCACAGGGTTTCCTTGTGTTCCTTTGGAGGTTTTTTGGTTTGTCTTTATGGTAAGAATACTTAACATGAGACCTACCCTCTTAGCAAATTTTGAAGTGTACAATATAATACTGCATTGTTAACTATAGGCACTATGTTATAGAGCAGATCTCTAAGAACTTACTCATCTAGCATAACTGAAACGTTATATCCATCGAATAACAATTCGTATTTCCCTCTCCACCCACCCCCGCCCCCCATCCCTGACAACCACTATTGTATTCTCTGCTTCTAGGAGTTTGACTATTTTAGATATCTCATTTAAGTGGAATCATACAGTATTTGTCTTTTTGTGACTGGCTTATTTTACATGGCATAATGTCCTTCGGGCTCATCCATGTTGTTGCAAGTGGCAGAATTTCTTTTTTTTAAGTTTTTTTTTAATATCCCCCTGTATGTATACACCAGATTTTCTTTATCCATTCATCTGCCTATGGACACTTGGATTGTTACCATATGTTACCTATTGTGAATAGTGCTACAATGAACATGGGACTGCAGATATCTCTTGGAGATCTTGACTTCAGTTATTTTGGACATATCCAGACGTGGGATTGCTGAATCATATGATAGTTCTATTTTTAATTTTATGAGGAATCTCCATACTGTTTTCCATAGCCACTACACCATTTTACATACCCACCAACAGCGTACAAGGGTTCTAATTTCTCCAAACCTTGCCAACACGTGCTATCTTTTTCTAAATAATAGCTATCCTATGAGGTGTGAGGTGATACCTCACTGTGATTTTGCTTTGCATTTCTCTGATAATTAATGATACTGTGCACCTTTTCATATACCTATTGGTCATCTGTATGTGTGTCTTCTTTGAAGAAATGTCTATTCAAGTCCTTTGCCCATTCTTGACACTGGTTTTGGCAATAATTTCTTGAAATAACATCAAAAGAACAGGCAACAAAAGCAAAAATAGACAAGTGGGACTACATCGAACTAAAAAGCTTTAATCAACAGAATGAAAAAGGCAACCTACAGACTAGGAGAAACATTTGCACAACACGTATCTGATAAAAGATTAATTTCCAAAATATAAGGAACTCATAAAACACAACAGCAAAATAAAGAAGTCATAACATTTCTTTACTCTTTATTTTAAAATTGTTAGAAGTTACACAAAAGTGGAAATTAACATAATTCCCTAGACCCCATCATTTCACTTCGCGATTACCAATACTTTACTAACACTGATCACAAGTTTTTTTTTAACTTGGGAAGCCCTTGAAACTTGAACAATAGTGGTTAATATGAAGCCTTGGTTATGAGGTGTCCAGTGGCCAAGAACATTCTGAACAGAGATCTTACTCTATCTCTTAATCAGACTATTTGTACAGCTGAGAGAAGGAGAGCAGTTGCCTGTTTCTGCGTGGCTATGGAGGCTTCAAGCCTGACACTAGTATTACACACTGCTTAGCTCATTTGGAAAAACAAAATGAAACAAAACTTTCCAGGACTATTTTATACACAGCAAAGATGTTCAGGGCACTGTTCTGTATACTCCAGCAATTGACCATCACTGGCAGACAACATACTTAACAAATTTCTCTAAAGGAGCTTATTGTGGAATAGGACTAAGGAAAATATAGACCAAAGAAGTTTACCCCTGTTTACAGGTGTGCTCAAGACAAATGCAGTACTGGTACATTCCTAGTAGGCCTGAGTGCAACACATTGGCTTATATCAATATGTACGGGTACTAGGATTATTTTAGAATGCATGAGTGTAAAGGAGATGAAGAATATACATCTCTGGCTCTTTTAACAGCAATCAAAACCAACCAGGATACACTAAAAGAATCAGATTTATAAAAAATTGTTTTTCTTCCAAAATAACCCAGACTAATAGAAGGAGGCAATCTCTTTGTGGAACATGTCAACAAGATGACCAATTCTGCTCTAGAAGCTAACACATTTGCTGTAAGGTTTGACAACAACATCATTACTCAACAAGTCTACCAGGGATCAGGGTAGTCTCTGATGCAATTCAGAAGAAAACAGTCTATAAATTGTTCTAAACACAGCCACCTAAGAAGTTGGCTCAATATGTAATCTGGAAAATAAAAACTAGCTGTCTCTATGAACTTGCCATTTTAGTAGATGAATTTGATCTAGGTTAGCGCTTCCCTGTACCACAGAAATATCAACTGAGCCAACAATTTCTCCATGTTGAGTATCATGGGAAATCATCTGGAAGATAAGTTATCTCCCCAAATTACAGAAACTATAGAGCCCATTCTTGGAGGAAGTTATTGTTGTTTTTGGAACAGAAGGAAGGCAGGGAGAGGGAGCCATGAAAATGTCCATTCTAGAGCAGCACTGCCTAAGAACTTTCTGTGATGATGGAAACGTTCTATAATTTGCACGAATACAGTAGCCACATGTGGCTGTTCGGCATTTAAGATGTGACTAATGTGACTGAGGAGTTGAATTTTAAATTATATTTCAGTTAATTTAAACTTTAAATAAAATAGTCACATGTGACTGGCTGGTACCTACTGTATGGGACACTGCAACTCTAGAGATATCAAGCCAAGTCCCATCATCAAAAGTGACTTTTTATTTCAGTGTGTGGGCATGCCAAGTGTAGAGGACTACAAAGCCATCATCAAGGTAAGTAAGCACTTTTAAGAGCCAAATGAACCTCAGGGTGCCTGGGTGGCTCAGTTGTTTAGTTGTCTGACTCTTGATTTCAGCTCAGGTCATGATCTCATGGTGTGTAAGTTTGAGCCCTGCATTGGGCTCCATGCTGACAGTGTGGAGCATGCTTGGGATTCTCTCTTCCCCACTCTCTCTCTCTCTCTGCCCCTCCCTCATGCTCTTTTCAAATCTCAATAATGACTGGAGGATAACTCTGGTCTTGTTTCCCAATAAGATATTCAAATCTCATTACTAGAAAATGACCTAAGAATAGAAGTTAAGGTACAATTATTCTGCTATAAAAATATAAGCTCTTCTACGGATGGTTTTTTTTGAGAAAAATGGTCTTTTATAAAGGAAAATGACTCATTTAAGCCACAATCTAAGAGAAGTTCAAAGTGTAACCCAGTGACAATTTTTGTCAGAAACACCATGAAAAAGAATGAGGATAATGACCTCAAGGCTAATGCATGAAGATTCGTATTTCTTCCACAGGCACCAGTGTGTAGTAGTTAACAGCTAGTAAAGAGATCTGGGTTCAAATCCTGACTCTGTCACTTGTTAATTATGTAAGTTCAGGTAAACGGGAGGTTCAATTTTCTCATTAAAATGGAGGTAATAATAGGTCATGTCTATCATGTGAAAGCTAAATAAAATAATATATGAGAAGATTAGCATAGAACATGTAATATAGAAGATATTCAGCAAGCAATACTAATAGTTTATTAGTATAGAATACTAATGCGTATTCTTATTTTACTGTTGTTATTCAAATACCATGGGACTTTCTATTCTCACAAGGGAAATTTCAACAACTCTGCAGATCCAGGGATAAACGCCACAGAGAAAAACACATGTTTATTTTGCTTAGAATAAGCTTGAACAGCTCTTTGTAGGAAATTCTTAAAAATATGTACCGGTGACACATCTTCCAAGGAAAAGCTCTTCCAAATCATTTTCCTTTGGAAGATTGCAGGATAGTTGCTGAGGTTCTGAAGCTGAGAGGGGTAAAACCCTCTGGAAGTTAAGCCAGGTGACCAGCAACTCTCTTTATCACAAAACAAACACAAAACAATGCTAAATTTTTCTAAATAAAACTGCGGTTTATATACAACAGTTTGAACTAATATGGGAAATAATCTGTCTACTAGGTGACAATACTGGTCAAAATTCTTTACTTTCATATAAGAATGTAAATTCTAACTTTGCCTATTTTCAAAGCATATGGTTTGATAGCATGGACAGCAATGTCAATATGCAAGATTCAAATTTCAATATTCAAAGACTTCCGCGAACTGTTAATTCAATTTTGTTGTTATTGTTGCCGTCTGGTTCCCATTAGATGCCTAGCTGAGAAAGTGATTTTTAAGAAACATCTAAAGAATTCTTTTAAGTAGCACTAAAATTTATCCTTGTATCAAGTGAGATAGATCATCAGAAAGCTACATGTTACCTAAATATCATTAGCTTAGTGCCTCTTAGCAGAATCACTGTCACCGAGTTCTATCACTTTCATGTTATGGCCTTGCTTTTAACAAGAATTATTATAAGGAACAGCAATATTGATTATCTTGCACGATGTCTCCTATGCAAGGAATTCACACACTTGTTTTAGAACTTAATACCAGGGAAAAGCTGAAGAATTATTAGGCATCCACATTTTCAATAATAACAATGTAATCTACTGAATTTCCATTTTTCTGTCCTTCTGGTGGGGAGCTCAAAGTTAACTTTATACTCAAATCTGTCTATCATTCAATCTGTATATCTATATCTAATTTATTTTAGCTTTTGTGGTTAGCATATTTGCCTTCTCTTTCTTGTTTTGGGTTTAATTTCCCTTTTATTAACCGTATTGTATATATACTTCATGATAGGGACTTCAAATCCTTTTTGAAACAGACTATAAATAAAAATGTATACTAAACACACATCTATTAACTTTAAAAAATATGGAAGTCTCATGTCTATAAATTCTACAGTCAACTTTATGATAAAAGAAAACCCTAAAGATACACATAATTATGGCAAGCTTTGAAAAATATTCTGAGTTAAATGGATTTGAAGTCTTTAATATTTTTTATCAAAGTATAATAAAACATCTAGTTAGCTGGAGAAGAGCAATTGCTTAGAGATTTTATATGCTATAAAATAAATCTTTATAATAAATCTTAACAGCTTAATGAAGTTTTAATGTATTATCCTTGTCAAAAGGATGACTACAAAGGATGTAAGAATTCTTCTCTGATCAATAATGAGAGTGCACCGAAATAAATCAAAAGCAAATGGATTTCTCGATTAATAAAATATTTAGCATCCCTGAAATACACCATTCCATAATATACAAATTCTGGCAAGGTACCACAAACCTAACCTTTGTGAGACTAAAAATACTATCTTGAGTTTATAAAGGCATTTCCATATTGCAAAAGGAAAAGGAAAATTTCTGCATTACTTTACTCATCCACATAGAATTCATACTGCTTCTGAGAGGCCATGTAAACCATCTAACTTCTGTTCTTCTGAACCTGTTTTAATTTCCCCCCTTCTTTAGCTAGATACAAGTTGGCATTTCCATTTTAGCTTCATAGTGCAAGCAACAGAACTGAAGAGCCAAACATAGGAAGAGTGAACATCTGCCATTTTGTTTTTAGTTTGCTCCTGCATCTTCTGCATTTGAGAGCACAGTCTCTCCACCACATTCAGTCCAAGTGGTTCAGAGGGAGCTGAAGCCACCAGAAGCTAGGGCTCCAAGAGCGAACACATGGCACAAGGCTGGCATTGCCTTTTGTACTAAACTATCTTCCTTACATAAGTGTGTTCTTTTACAGTATGGGATATCTAAATTCCAGAAATAATGATCGGGAACAAATCTGGTCGTTAGACATTCTTTGTAAACAATCCTGCACTTAGCTTTATGCTTTACAAAGTACTTTAAAATAGGGAAGATATTAGTCCTATTTTATATGTGAGAAAACTAAGGTTCAGGGAGATCTAATTTAGCTCTATCTAAACTCTGTAACCTATTGCCTCTACTTTTAAATTCTATCCATTACCCCTTGTCCCTCCCCCATTAAAGACCTGTCTACATTCAATGACTAAAAATTAAAAGTGAACTAAAAAAGCGGCAAAGCAAAGATTAAAAAAGCCATCTCTTGATATCAAGGAGCTTTGGTGAGATGACCAACTACACAAAATGGTGAAGGTGCTAAATCAGTGGGGCAGAAAGGGATGTTTTACTTGAGGATGGAGAATAGCACTAGAAGGAAGTTAACTGACATTTGGGGGTGAGAATATTCTTGCTTGCATGGGACTTTCCGACATAATGCAAAATGTTTAGCGCCCGTCCAGACCTGTAATAGCACCAGGCTTTGTCATAGTTAAAGAAGTCCCCCATGTGTGTCTCCGTAGGCACGAGGGGATTGGGACTGACTGCCCTACTTTGAGACCTACAGGTTAGGCTATAGAGTGGTGCTCTCTGCTGCTCTCTGGTGACATACAGAGATAAGATAAAAGCCCCTAGCAGAAAAACAGGCCCCATCCTTTGGAGAAAAATGTCCCAAGAGCAAAGAAACACCAAAGCTGCCTGATGTTAAGGCTTAGCAAGAGCTTTGGAAATGTGGGGTGAGGCTGAATAAAGGCTGGGAGCCCTCCTCCCGGTCCAGACCATAGCTAGTACTTGCCGTTTGCTTGTCTTTGGCAAATTGGCATGTTTGTAAAGGGAATAAAGGCTTGTCCTTAAGCAAACACACATTGTCCTTATGCTGCAGTTTGCCCAGGGCTTGAAGTAGGTCTTCTCTCTCTGATACAATGATTATTTGGGACTGGGTGGTTACAGTCAGTTATAATAAGGAAGAAAACTGGAACTGGACCTCAAAGAGGAAGGATTTGGGGAAACAGGATACGAGAGAACAAGGACAGCTGTTCCAAGGTAGCTTATATCAAAGGTAAAGCTGGTAAGGCACACGCTAGTGCTTTTCATGCCAATACAGGATCAGCGTGTACAAGTGCAGTAGATAAGGAACTGGAAGTCAGAGTGGATAATACATTAACACTGAGTCAGTAAACCATGAACTGTTTTTAAAATGAGCCTTACACAACTATCCGTGAATAGGCTCACACTATACAGATTCACACTTGATACGACAGTCAGTACCTTATTATTAACACTACTGAAGGGAGCAGAGAAGATAAAACCCAAGGATATGTCAGGGAAGTATCTGTTTTCAAGTTTACTCATAAATATAATTATATGTGATGTCTTAAAGCCAAATGAGGAAGCCACACTGGGAAAACTCTTGGTTTTCTATTACCAATGATTACATGCTACCCCCCAAATAAGGTAATACTATCTTTACTGCGAGCAGTAAAAGACAGCAGCTGCTGCTAGCAGCAACCTGCTCCCAATCAATCTACCTGTCTTTATATAATATATATTTTAAAAATGTTACTACTTCATAGGTTCTTATCTAGTCTGCTTGAGATTGAGAATTAGGGTTTGACATGTAACATTCACTAAACAAGCAACAAATAGAGCAGGGTGTTGGTGGGGGGAGGTATGAACATAGTGCTTACTTAGATGTCCTGAAAAAATCAATGCATAAATTAAATACACACATTTTTATTGAATGCCATCTATGTTTGAGATAGCTTGACACGCACTGTGGGGTGTATATGTAGGGATAAATCACAGATCCTGATCTCAGCCTATTTCATTAAATAAGAAGCACAATAAGCAGCAAAATAAAAAAACTGTTATTGTGGCTTAAAATAACAAAGCAGATGAGGCGCCTGGGTGGCTCAGTTGGTTAAGCATCTTACTCTTGATTTCGGCTTAGGTCACGATATCACGGTTCGTGAGTTCCAGCCCCACTCGGGGCACTGGCAGTGCAGATCCTGCTTAGGATTTTCTCCTTCTCCTCTCTTTCTGCCCCTCCCCTGCTCTCTCTCTCTCAAAATAAATAAATAAATAAACTTAAAATAACAGAAAATAGAATCTGTCCCCCAGTATTCAATCTCTTCTCTTTCCTTTTAGGTATACAACGCTTACCCCACCCCCACTCTTAAAGTTTTAGGTGAGTACATGCTATGCTCCTGAAGACTTTATTCTACTGACTATGGATGTGACCACATGACTAAGTTCTAGCCCATGGGAAGTCAGTAGAAGTGAGGTCTGCAACTTCCAGGTCTTCTTATCCATGAGGCTAAGCTGCTGGTCCTGGAGTGTCTTCCTTCCCGTGCTGAGTCAGCTTCTACCATGCACATGATGAAACCACCCACAGGCAATAGCAGAGGAACAAAACAATGAACTTTGGGCTTTGATGTTCTAGTGAATCAGAGTTGTTTATCTGTACCACAACACCTGCCTACTTTGGGATTGTTAATGAAGGCTGAAATAACAGCCTTTCTTTTTTGAGCCACCAAATTTTGTTGAGACCCTTACTGCTGTTTAGCCTTATAGCCCAACTAATGTCTCTTGTTACAAGGTGTTATATGGTTATTTCCTCAACGAAACAGAGAAGAAATAATTGTTCCAAACATCTTGAGAAGAAATGCTGACTCAGAGGATCAAGGACCTACCTGAAAGAAACCTTAAAGGTCAAATCTACTCTGTCTTTTTTTACATATGAAGAAATTGAGGTTGAGATTTGTCCATCGTGTTTGAATTTGTGACAGAGCCAGGAATTGATCCCAGGTCTCCTGAGTGTTTTTGTAGTACACTATCCTGTCTATAAAATAACAGTGACCACTAATGGTACCTCTTTCTTTTCCTGACACAGTTAAGATTCACTCAGTACCCCTGGGACATGGAAGGCTATCCCCAGTTCTAAAGGAAAGCCAACAAGAATTTTTTAAAGTCACATTTTTTTGTCTCAAAGGCATCTGAAATCTAACACAAGAGAAAATTCTAGAATAGCTATATGGTACTACTAAAACAAGGATGAAGAAACAAAAACATAGACCTAAACAATTAGCGATCCAGCAACCTATAAGTGGAAATGGTCATACAAGAATTATACAAGCAGTTTATCTCCTGATAACAAATCCTCTGAAATTTAGAAAATATGATTGGAAAATACTTGAATCAATTCTTAATTGCTCTATTAAAACCTAATTAAACATGCCAGGGCCTGAAAATACATTTTCCATTCTTACAAAATTCCTTTTACTCTTAGCCCAGAAAGTTGTAATGCTTTAAGTTTTTAAAAACCACCCCCAAAAGCCACAGCCTAGGCATCTCTTCTGTGTTGGCTAGTTAACAACAGCCATCCTTTACCAGAAACCTCTTTGGTAAGCTATGCTGTTGCTGAGGAGGAAGAGTTATGCATACGCCATTGTAAGTGCACAGTCCTCCACAGAGCGCTGAAGTGAGCAGTTTTAGGGAGATACGAAAGGCAAGAATGCAAGGAGAGGGTTGGTCCCAGTTCAGAACAATCTGGTCTCTCTGCCATCAAAACTATCATTAGCTTTCAATAGGCCATAGTAGCAAAACCCACAACTGCAGGGCCTACTTTATAGTCTCCCTCCTGGCTATGAAACATAATATCTACCTGTCACTGTAGTTTGGAAACAAACACAGTTGTATTTCCAAATCCCCTGTTGTAGTGTTGGTCGTCCCTGTCATGAAAGGATCACAGACAATGCTTATTCAACTTCAGGGGGAGTATTAAGATCTATAGAAAATTATTACAAATACTCTTGGCCCTGAATTTTAAAGTTAGCAAAATGAAGCCCCGCTGAAGACCACCCATAAAGAAGCAGTGGCCTCAAAAGGCCACATTATCTTAGCATGTATTTTTAGTGTATTAAATTAATCAAAATTCTTTCTGTACTAAATAGTCATCGTTCAAAAGGCCACTCCTTGGGGCACCTGGGTGGCTCAGTCAATTAAGCGTTGGACTTCAGCTCAGGTCATGATCTCGTGGTTTGTGAGTTCGAGCCCTGCATTGGGCTCTGCACTGACAACTCAGAGTCTGGAGCCAGAGTCTGGATTCTGTGTCTTCCTCTCTCTGCCCCTCCCCCACTCACACTGTGTGTGTGTGTGTGTGTGTGTGTGTGTGTGTGTGTGTGTCTCAAAAATAAAGAAACATTAAAAAAGAAATTTTTTTAAAAAAAAGACAATAGGTCACTCTTCTGCAAAAGAGGCTGGTGTCTTGAAGTTGCTTTCACTATAAATCTAAAAAGATGTGTGTGAGGGGAGAATAAGATTCTAGAAAAAAAAGTAAAACATACTCTAATTAGTAAATATTTGAAAAACAAAATGCGTTTTCCGAGGAAGAGTATTTGTTGGAGTTTACTTCTTAGCTGGACTATGAAATACTCACAAATTTCATGCTGAATGTCCATTTCTGAGTAGCTTTCATCACAAAGCTCTTCACATTTAGGGCTAGTTTCCTTATACTGTCCCCTATAAATGCCTGGTTACATTTTGAAGCAAATGAAGTAATGCTTTCTGCTGCTGCCACCTAGTGCAAACTTGAAAAATATGCCTGAAAATTTTTATTTTTTATTTTTTATTTATTTTTTAATTTTTTTAATGTTTATTTATTTTTGAGACAGAGAGAGACAGAGCATGAATGGGGGAGGGTCAGAGAGAGGGACACACAGAATCTGAAACAGGCTCCAGGCTCTGAGCTGTCAGCACAGAACCTGACGCGGGGCTTGAACTCGCGGACCGCAAGATCATGACCTGAGCCGAAGTCGGACGCTTAACCAACTGAGCCACCCAGGCGCCCCGCCTGAAAATTTTTAAAGACAAAATGCAGTATATTACTGAAGAATAATTTATAAGTAGACTGAGATCAATGGTATCATGTTAATTAAGCTACTGATTATTCCAGAAACTTGAATGAAGATCAATAAGTTAGTGTTGCATAAAGAGGGTAAATAAGCTAAGAATAGTATTAGGTGGCTTTGTCAAAGCCACAGCTTGACAGATACGTTTTCTCTAATCGATCGTATATACAAAACATAGTCTATTCTTTGGTTGAGAAAAACCCGACTCAGAGCTACCAGAAAAATGAAGAAGAAAATATACTTTTACAAATTTGAACAACTTTGAGTTCAAAAATTACCAGGGTAGATAAACAAACAAATACAGTAGGGGGAGGAGGAAAACGTTCATGAACAGGCAATTCACAAAAAGAGAGATGCAAAGACCAATGAGAAAAAATGTGTAACTTCGGTATCAAAGAATGGCAAATTAAAACAAAATGAGATACCAGATTCTCCTTGCAAAGTGGCTAATATTGTTTTTTTACATGTGGTAATATGCCACTTTGGAAAGGATGTGGGAAAACTCTTTCTTTCTTTCTTTTTTTTTAGTATAGTTGACACACAACGTTACATTGTTTCAGGTGTACCACACTTTGATTGGACAGCTCTGTAAGTTATGCCACGTTCACCAACAGTGTAGCTACCATCAAACAGACACTCTCACACACCTCTGATGGTTAAATAATTGTTACAACTTTTTTGGAGTACAATTACTTGGCAAAAGGTATCAGTAGACTTCAGGTGTAAATACCCTTTGGTCCAAAATTCACCTTTAAGGAATTTATTCTAAACGAGTAATCAGGAACTTGTAAAAATGGTCTAGCTATAAATATTTCATTACATAATCATTTAAAACAAAAATAATTTGGAACATTAGAATACCCCTAAAGAGAAGATTTGTTAAATGTATTATGGGAAAACTATACAATAGAATATTTAAAACCTTTACAAATTATATACTAAAATATATAAAAGTATTCATGACAAAGTGTGAAAAAAGGAAGGTAACATGATAATAGGTACTATGTGACCCAATATCTATCTATATATGTATGTATGTATGTGTATATATACACATACATACACACACATATACATATATATATACACATACACACACATCTAGAAGAATATATATAATATTAACCATGGTTATCTCCATATGTAGGGAGAGGGATAATTTTATTTTTTTCTCCTTTAATCTAGATTTCTCAATTATCTATGAAGTACAAATGTATTACTTTTGGAAAAAAATAAAAATTTTAAAGTCGCTAATTTTTTTTCTTCTAAGATTTTATTTAAATTGAAGTTAGTGAACATATAGTGTACTATAGGTTTCAGGAGTAAAATTTTTAGTGATTCATCACTTACATATAACACCCAATGCTCATTACAGTTGCTAATTTAATAATTCTCAATGTTGTTAAGTCAGACACTCAACCAACTGAGCCACCCAGGCACTCCCTCCCCCTGTAATTTTAAAGGAGATATCAAATTTCAAGACACAGATGGCATGGAAACAATTTTGTAATATACCATGCTGTAGTAGGTGATATGTCTTTTCACTAGAATGAGGAATGGATAAAGAAGATGTGGTGTATACACACACACACACACACACACACACACACACACACACACACACACAATGGAATATTACCTGGTGAGCAAAATGAATGAAATCTTGCCATTTGCAACAATGTGGATAGAACTAGAATGCACTATGCTCAGTGAAATAAATCAGAGAAAGATAAATATCATGATTTCATTCACATGTGGAATTTAAGAAACAAAACAGATGAACATGGAGAAGGGAAAGAAAAATAAAATTAGATAAAAACAGAGAGGGAGGCAAACCATAAGAGACTCTTAAACACAGAGAACAAACTGAGGGTTGCTGGAAGGGTGTTGGGTGGGGAGATAGGCTAATTGGGTGATGGGTATTGAGGGCACTTGTTGGGATGAGCACTGGGTGTTATATGTAAACGATGAAACACTAAATTCTACTCCTGAAACCATTATTACACTATATGTTAACTAACTTGGATTTAAATAAATGTTTTAAAAAAGAATGAGAGATGGTCACAGTTGGCATAAGCTTTGTGGAGGTGGGAGAATTTGGGACTAAAAAAGCCCTACTGAGAAGGTGTGTGTGTGTGTGTGTGTGTGTGTGTGTGTGTGTGTGTGTGTGTGTGTGTGTGTGTGTGTTGACTTACTTTGTTTTGCAAGAAAATAGAAAAGTGAGGATGGCAACAGAGATTATGAGATGAGTAGAAAGGAAGTGGGAAGCCCCAAAAAGGGGCACAGTCACCTGGTGAAAGAGAATGACAGCTGGAATCACAGAGAACACAAGAGGTTTAGAGAGCTACTGTGGGAAATGCAAATAGATACCAATTAAAGGTCACCAACCAACAGTAAGGAACCTAACTGAGGATGAAAGTAATCAACATGGCAGCAGAAAAAAATGATTAGGGAAGTACTCTGGGTTGGGCCCCAAGAAGGAAGAGCCAAAGATTGACAAGGGGTAGAGGAAGTGATTGTTGAAACAGCTAATGATGTTCCAAGCTGGATGAGGCATAAAGGGAAAGGGATCGGGGATGTATTCAGTTTGGCTACCATGGTGTCTACTACATGTATGACACATGGCAGAACAGTATATGTTTAAGAAAATAAAAAATGAGGAGAGACTGTAGAAAGAGAGAGGTAAGACAACTGATATAACTGAGTACCTACTATCAGATTCTTTGGGCACAGATAAATCTATCATCTTCCGTCTCTTTTGCCTTCTCCCTTGCCATATCCATGTCTCTCCCTTTCAAAAATTTCCTATGACTTACCTACTCACTTTCTTGTCCTTTGTCACCAAACTTCTTGTAAGAACACTATCTGCCAGGGCTGGCAGAACGAGCCCTATGGGCCTCTACTCCTCCTTCCACACCCATGGCAGATGTAGCCAGTAGATGATGGCACTTTTTCCATTGCCACAGACCATAAACATATGTAAAACTGAACAGCACTAGCAAAGGGCCTTGTATATGGTAAGCATTCAGTAAAAATTCACTGAGTGAATGAATGAAGGCATGTCACACGTTAAGGTGGATTTGGGATCTATCACATCTATTAGTTGCCCTTCTTATTCTAAGGTCTTACTAAAACTTGAATACAACCTATGTAGGTATGATTGAAAAGGAACAAATAATAGAACTTTTTATACTGTATCTGTGACCTTGTGAAAATGGGCTCCCTTTGTGCTACTGGCAACGGCACCTTAGGCTCCCCATATACAGGAAGCCTTTGCTCAAGGTCAGTTTACCTAGCTGTATGTCAAGTTGTTTCCAGCTACAGTATTTTCCAGCCTGAAGGTGTGTTTGGGATTAGGTATATCTTTTATCTTCCTTGCTTTTTGCTTTCCCATATTTATTCATTTTTCCTCCATTCTTCTAATTCAATACCCTCCTTGGTGTCATCCATTTGTAGCACAGAGGATAAAAACAAACAAAACAAAACAAAAAACTCTGAAACAAAAAACAATGGACCACATTCTTTTTTTTAGGTACAGAAATTATCTTTGGTGAGGCATTTAGTCCACCTTGCAGATAGTATTTGCATGATCACCATGTCCATTGAGATAGACATATTCTTTAAAAAATTTTTTTCTAATGTTTTTTTATTTGAGAGACAGAGTATGTGTGGGGGGAGGGGCTCTCATGACCTCTGCTTCCTAATGTTCACACCTTTGTGTGATCCCTTACCTTAAGTGTGAATGAGACTTACTTCCAATCAATAGAATACTGAAAAGGTGCTGGGATGTATGTGATTACATGCACATAATTATGTGATGATGCTGTATAAAACCCAAAATGCCTGTCTTGCTGAAATGTCTCTCTGGCTAGCCATGAGGAAGCAAGTGGCCATGTTGGGAAACCCCACATGTAAAGGAAGTATGATGGCTTCTATAAGCTGATAGCACCCTCTGGCCAACAGGTAATAACAACCAAAGGGGAAAAAAATCCCAAAACAAATTCTCAGTCCTAACCCACAAGGAATTGAATGCAGTCAACAATCACAGGAGTACTCCAGTTGAATCCAGCCCTGGCCAAACCTTGATTGAAGCCTTGTAAGACCATAAGCAGAAGGCCCAACAAGGCCATGTTCAGAGCCCTCTTCCACAGAAATTGGGGCAATAAATGTGTATTGTTCTAAGCCACTAAGTTTGTGATAATACTGTTATCAGCAATAGAAAACTAACATACTCACAGAACTCAGCACCATCCCAACTAGAGACAACTTGGTTTATACTTACAGAAAGCAACTAAAACCCTCAAGGCACACTTAATAAAGATTGTAATGGCATACCCTAATACTCCTTTTAAAATATATAATAGCGAGTAACATAACAGAGCAAACATCCTACCTGATGACTCAAATAAACATGGTTGCAAACCTAATATTTTGTTAGCGACAGTCAAAATCAGTAGCAATGATCACAGTGCTATGTTGGTTAATAAGGAGAATTATGAAAAATATGGGAGATACAGCCCTTGCCTTCCACTATACTTTGTTTCCTAAAGTCTTATCTATGTTATCTGAGAGTTTCCTTATAAAAAGGTTTCATTCTCCAGTGTGTTTCTAAAATAGCAAAGTCTGTGGCGTAGATAAGACACGCAGAACAGCTTACGGCCTGCATTCAAAACTGTACAAGGAGCGGATGAGTGGACTGGTTATGTACTGCAGCATAACAAATTGCCCTGAAACTCAGCAGCTTAAAAAAAACAAACATGTATTATCTCACACAGTTTCTAAAGGTCAGGAATCTGGGAGCAGCTTAGATGGGTGGTTCTGGCTCAGGGTCTCAGGAAGTTTCAGTCAAGCTGTTGACCAGGGATGCAGTTCACTTACATGGCTGTTTGCAGGAGGCCCCAGGTCCTTGCCATGTGGACCTTTCACCAGGGCTGTCGTCTGGGTGTCCTCGTGACAAGGCAGCTGGCTTTCCCCAGAGCAAGTTATCAAGAGCAAGCAAAAAGCTGCAGTGCTTTTTATGACCTAGTTTGGGGATTGGCAAACTTTTTCTTAAAGGGCTAGACAGTAAATATTTTAGGTTTGCATGCCATGTGGTCTCTACTGTAACTACTCACCTCAGTTGTTTTAGAGCAAAAACAACCATATATAATACATAAACAAATGGGCCTGGTACAATCCAATACAACTTTACAAAAATTGGCGGCCGGCCTACGGACCGTAGTTTGCCAAGCCCTGCTCTGGTCTTCAAACATGTATTCCCTCATTTTCCCTTTCTTCATTAGAGGCAAGTCATTAGGTCCAGTCCACCGTCAAGAGGAGAGGAATCAGGCTCTGCCTCTTGAAAAAAATACAAACATTTGTGCACATATCTTATAACTATGACAATGAACTGAACACATAACAAGCAGAATGTGGGTTAAACATTGCAAAAGTTTCCTAAGGCTATTGTAACAAGTTATGCAAACTGAGTAGCTCCCAGTTCTTGAGACTAGATGTGTGAAACCATGGTGTGTCAGCAGGGCCATGCTCCCCCTGAAGGCTCTAAGGAAGAATCCTTTGCCTCTTCACAACATGTGGTGGCTCCCAGCAATCCGTGCCATTCCTTGCCTTGTAGCTGCTTTGCTCCAATCTCTCCCTCTGTCTTCACATGGCCCTTTCCTCTATGTGTATCTCTCTGTGTTCTCTCCTCTTTTTGTAATTTAACCCACCACAACACACAATAGTGTTTCCCTCCACATTCACATTCATCTAGAACTTCAGATATGACCTTCTTAGGAAATAGAGTCTTTGCAGATGTAATTATTTAAGTTAATATGAGGTCATACTAGATCGAGTGGGCCTTAAAATCCAATGACCAGTATCCTTATAAGAGGAGGAAAGGATATACATGTAAGCCCTAAAATATGTAAGGGAAGTTCCTCAAAATCCTCAGGATAAAGTACTAAGTCCTTAACTTGGCACATGAAGCCATTTTTAAAGCAATCCTACCAACTTGTCTGTCCTCACTTCCTGCCTCTCCTAGTTCTAGGCTCCAGCCAAAGTGAACTGCTTATTCTCCTAACCTACAGGCTCCATGACCTTCCTGTTGCCTCTGCCTAGAGGCACCTGTCAGCCCTTCCTTGCTGCTACTATTCTCTAAGGATTTGTTCAAATATCCCTTCCTTCAGAAACCCTTGATGACCTTTTTGGATCTGTTGGAGGTCCTTCCTCGGTTTCCACAGCACCCTATGCATATATAACACATTTCTATTGTAATGGCTGGTGTAGAAGTTTCTATTCTGTACCAAACCCTAAGAGTCTTAAAGTCTGTAACCGTGTCATTTTCATTCCTGTGTCCTCAGCATTTAGAAGAATACTTAAACAGAAGGTGTTTAAGAAACATTTGTTGGTTGAATAAAGTTACAGATTTTTCTTCTTATAAATTCTTTTTTTAAGTTTATTTATTTAGTTTGAGAGAGAGAACAAGAGAGCAAGTGGGGGATGGGCAGACGGAGAGGGGGAGAGAGAATCCCAATCTCCGCACTGAGAGCCCTGCCATAGGGCTGGATCCCACAAAATGTGAGATCATGACTTGACCCAAGGTCAAGAGCTGGATGTTTAACCAACTGAGCCAACCAGGCACCCCTGTTCTTATAAATTCTAAATCACAGGATAAAATCTCTTTGGGCTGGGATACTTTTAACCCAACTTGCATGAAAACAGCAAGTTGGATTTGATATTCCAATAGCTACTTTTATGACAGTCCTTTTAGGCCTGGGCATGGCAATGAAGACCTATTGATGCACAACTGGCCTGCATCTAGCACATATAAGTGCAGGTATGCTGATAGATACGGTTCGTTTTTAAAAAAAAATTTTTTAAGTTTATTTATTTATTTATTTATTTATTTATTTATTTTATTTTATTTTATTTTTTTTTAAGTTTATTTATTTTTGAGAGAGACAGCACTAGCAGGGGAGGGGAAGAGAGAGAGAGAGAGAAGGAGAGAGACACAGAATCTGAAACAGGTTCCAGGATCTGAGCTGTCAGCACAGAGCCTGATGTGGGGCTTGAACTCATGAGCTGTGAGACCGTGACCTGAGCAGAAGTCAGAGACTTAACCAACTGAGCCACCCAGGCACCCCTGATTAATATGGTTCTTAATCCCTTCTACCACTCTCTACCAACCAGGTAATAGGAACTGTGAAGTAGTGCTGAATAGTCTACTTTTAGAATATATAAATCAAAGTAGAAATGTGCTTTGTCTGACTTTTTTCTTTCTTGATACTTGAAGGCCCCTTACTTTAAGCAATGGAATTCAGATATAGCAAGAACATTTTTTATTTTTATTGAGATAATAGCAGATTCGCATATAGTTATAAGAAATAATATGGACAGATCCCTTGTAAATGCTGTCCAGTTTTCCCCAGTGGTAACATTTTGCACTATAATAAAATATATATCGCAAGCAGGATAGTGACATTGATATGATCTGCTGGCCTTATTTATATTTCTCCAGTTTTACTTAGATTCAGGTGTGTGTGTGTGTATTACAGTCTATGCAATTTTATCATCTGTATAAGTTCATTTATCCACTTCCACAGTTAAGAAACTGAAGAGTTTCAAAAAAAAAAAAAAAAAGAAACTGAAGAGTTTCAACACTGCAAGTATCCCTCATGTTATGCTAATATATGCATATATGCTAATATAGTATAATTCTACCACATCCGATGGGATGTGTTTTGTGTTCTTGTCATATGTTTTCTATTTGCAGTTTTTACATTTTATAAGAAATGACATAATGTTAATAAGTAGACTATGATAATTTAAGGATACTTAGGAAAATCTCTGGAGCAAATACTAAAAATATTTGAAAGCTATAGCTCAACAGTCATTAGATGAATTGACATGAATACTACAAAATATCTGATAATCAGTGAGTGAATCAAAGAAGGAAATGGGGCACAAATTCCAGATAGGATAAATAGAAAACAAAGGAAAGGCACACGTAAGTGCAACCAGATCAATAAATACATAAAATATAGATGGACTAGAAGGTAGAGACCGTGAGACTGGATTAAAAAAGCAAGACTCAACCATATGCTATTTATAAAAAAGACACCTCAAATATAAAACCACAGACAAGATGGGAGTGGGGAAGGGGAGACGTACCATGGAAATACTAAACATAAAAAAGCTGGTGTGACTGTATATTATCAGACAAAGTAGATTTCAAGGCAAAGAGTATTAGCAGAGATAAAGGGGGAGATTTAATAATAATAAAAGCAACTTAATCAAGAAGACCTAAGAACCCTAAATATGGTTGTACTTAACAACAGAGCTCCAAGTACAAAACTGACAGAACTAAAGAGAGAAATAGGTAAGACCACAATCATACAGATTTTAAAACACCTTTTTAAATCAAAACCACACTCAGATATCACCTCACGCCAGTCAGAGTGGCCAAAATGAACAAATCAGGAGACTATAGACGCTGGAGAGGATGTGGAGAAACGGGAACCCTCTTGCACTGTTGGTGGGAATGCAAACTGGCGCAGCCACTCTGGAAAACAGTGTGGAGGTTCCTTAAAAAATTAAAAATAGACCTACCCTATGACCCAGCAATAGCACTGCTAGGAATTTACCCAAGGGATACAGGAGTACTGATGCATAGGGGCACTTGTACCCCAATGTTTATAGCAGCACTCTCAACAATAGCCAAATTATGGAAAGAGCCTAAATGTCCATCAACTGATGAATGGATAAAGAAATTGTGGTTTATATACACAATGGAGTACTACGTGGCAATGAGAATGAAATATGGCCCTTTGCAGCAACGTGGATGGAACTGGAGAGTGTTATGCTAAGTGAAATAAGCCATACAGAGAAAGACAGATACCACATGTGTTCACTCTTATGTGGATCCTGAGAAACTTAAGAGGAACCCATGGGGGAGGGGAAGGAAAAACAAACAAAAAAAAGAGGTTAGAGTGGGAGAGAGCCAAAGCATAAGAGACTCTTAAAAACTGAGAACAAACTGTGAGGGTTGATGGAGGGTGGGAGGGAGGGGCGGGTGGGTGATGGGTATTGAGGAGGGCACCTGTTGGGATGAGCACTGGGTGTTGTATGGAAACCAATTTGACAATAAATTTCATGTATTTAAAAAAAAATGAAAAAAAACCCCACCTTTTTTAGTAACAGTACTACACCAAAAAAAAAAAAAAAAAACAAAAACAAAAACAAAAACAAAAAACAATCAGTAAGCAGATAGATTTAAACAATACTCTCAACCATCTTGACGTAATTGACACTTAGAGAACACTGCACTCTGTGCAGAGAAGTCTCACCCACATAGATCTTACTCTAGGTCTTAACATGGATCTCAAATTTTCAAAAGACTGAAGTCTTTTTATCTGTTTTTTGTATATCAATATCTTTCTAAAAAATCACTGTAATATTTGGATACTAAACAACACACATCTCATGACCCATGGATGAGAAACAAATCACCAGGAAAATAAGATTTCAAACTAAATGAAAATGAAGAAAGCGTATCAGAATGTGTGAGATACAACTAAACCAGTGCTTAGAGGAAATTTTATAGCTTTAAATGTGTAGTTTAGAGAAGGACTTAAAAGCAATGATTTGCTTCCACCAAAAAAGACTGGAAAAATTAACTAAACAAACTATTAAAAAATAAACTAAGCCCAAAGAAAGAAGAAGAAATAATAAAGAACAGAAACCAATGAAATTTAAAAACACAGAAATTTAATAAATTTTCTATAGCTAATTTTTTTTACAATATTAATGAAACTGTCAATACCTTAGCAAGACAGATGGGGAAAAAAGGAAATAAAAAACAAACTGTGTTAAGTGAAAGGAGTCAATCTAAGAAAGCCACCTACTGTATGATTCCAGCTATATGGCATTCTGGAAAAGGCAAAACTATGGAGACGGTAAAAAGATCAGTGGTTGCCAGAGGTTTGTGGTAGGGAGGAAGGATGAAGAGGTGGAACACAGGGGATTTTTATGGCAGTGAAACTGTTCTGTATGATACAATGCAAAGAACGAGCCCTAATGTAAACTATGGACTTTAATTAATAAAAATGTATTGTTATTGGTTCATCAATCCTACAAATGTACCATGCTACTCCCAGATATTAATAATAGGGAAAACTGAGTATAGGGGTGAGGAAGGATATGGAAACTCTTTGTGCTTTTTGCTCATTCTCAGATAAACCTAAAACAGCAAAGAAGAGTCTATTGATTTAAAAAAGACAAAAGTAAAAAATTGCCATTAGGAATGAAAGAAGGGATATCATGTCAAATACTGAAGACACTAAGAACAATACAAATGTTATGAATGTTTTGCCAGTATATGCAACAATTTAGATAATATGGACAAATCTTGAAAAATGTAAATTACTTAAACTGACTTAAAAAGAATTAGAAAAATCTAAGTCTCCCCATATCTATTAAAATAATCCATAATGAATCAAATTCATAATAAAAATCTTCTCTCAAAAAAAGCCTCCAGGCCCACATGGCTTCACCAGGGAATAAAAGATCAAACATTTACTATCATCACTATCACGACCCACTACTGCCCATAAAAAATAACATGAATTCTACACAAACTCAGAAAACGGGAAGAGTAAAACACTTATTAATTCATTCTAGAATGTCAGCATAACCCTGATACAAAAACATAACCAAGACATCATTAAGAAAAACAAAGTGACAGACCAATATCCTTCACAGATACTGATATTCCTCATTGCATCCCACATAGATGCAAAAATGTTCTTCCAAGCACCAGTAAATTGAATCTAGCGATTTTTTTAAGACACATAGCACAACATGACTGAAATGGCAGTTCTCCCAAGAATGCAAAGTTGGTTTATTGTCAGAAAACCCAAACAATGTAATATATAACATTAAGAGAATAAAAGAGAATAATGATACAGCCATCTCAATAGATGCAGCAAAAGCATCTGACAGAACTCAACACTGCTTCCTAATAAAAATTCTCATAAAACTAGGAACAGAAGAGAAGCTCCTCAAACTGATAAAACGTATCTACAAAAAAACCTACAGCAATACCATACTCATGATGAAACATGAAATGAGTTTCCTCTAAGATTGGGAACAAGGCAAGGATGCCCACCCTCACCACTGCAATTCAACATATATATGAAGCGCTCAGGACAAGACCTGACACGTAGGTGTTCCGTAAATGTTATTAACTTCTGGGTCGTATGAGGTGTATGCTCAGCTTTAATAGATATTACCAAACAGTTTTCCAAAGAGGTTGGTGTGGACCTTTTTTATAATGATGATCTTTTTCTGTTTTTAAAAATTAAAATATTAAAAGGAGTCCACCACAATAACCATTGATCATGTTTTTTGCACATTACCTTTCAGGCTTTTTATTGCCTGTTTATCAGTGAGCTAGGAATGTGGTTTTTATGCAGTTTTGTATCTCACTTTTTAAACTTAACATTAAGGGGCACCTGGGTGGCTCAGTCGGTTGGGCGTCCGACTTCGGCTCAGGTCATGATCTCACGGTTCATGGGTTCGAGCCCCGCATCGGGCTCTGTGCTGACAGCTCAGAGCCTGGAGCCTGCTTCAAATTCTGTGTGTGTCTCTCTCTCTGACCCTCCCCCGTTCATGCTCTGTCTCTCTCTGTCTCAAAAATAAATAAACATAAAAAAATTAAAAAGAAATAAACTTAACATTAAAACATAAACATTTTGGGGCACCTGGGTGGTTCAGTTGGGTCGGTTGAGCGACCAACTTCAGCTCAGGTCATGATCTCACAGTTCGTGGGTTCTAGCCCCGCATTGGGCTCTGACAGCTCAGAGCCTGGACCCTGCTTCTGATTCTGTCTCCCCCTCTCCCTACCCTTCCCCAGCTTGCACTCTCTCTCAAAAATAAATAAACATTAAAAAAAAAATAAAAACAAAAAAACATAAACATCTTCCCATGTTTCAAAAAGCTTAAAGACTTATTACACATGTGTGATTTGAGTAAGTTAGGAAACTTACTTTGTTCTTATTCACAAATTCTGAAAAAATATTTTGTAGTCCATTGAATATTTTTGAACATCATTTATAATGTTAAATAAATCACATCTTGTTATGAAATTAATAGCCTCTTTTTCTTTTTAAAACTTGCCTCCTGTTTTATTGAGATATAATTGCAAAAATTATATATATTTAGAGTGTACATGTGATGGTGATGGTTTGATACACATGTTCATTGTGAAAGGATTACCACAACACATCCATCATCTCACATAGTTACCATTTGTGTGTGTGTATATAGTGAGAACATTTAAGATACACTTTCTTCGAAAATTTCAAGTACTCAGTACAGTATTACTAACTATAGTTGCTATGCTGTACATTGTATCTCCAGAATTTATTCATCTTACAACTAAAAGTCCGCACCCTTTAACCAATGTCTTCCATCTTTCCTACCTCACAGTCCCTGGTAACCACAGTTCTACTCTGAGTCTCATGTTTTTAGATTCCACACATAAGTAAGATAATACAGTATTTATCTTTCTGAGTTATTTTACTTAATATCCTCTGGGCTCATCTGTGTTGTCCCAAGGGTTTCCCTTTTTTATGGCTGAATATTCCATTGTATATATACACCCCACATTTTCTTTCTCCACTCATCCATCGATGGACATATAGGTTGCTTCCATATGTTGACTATTGTGAACAATGCTGCAATGAACATGGGAGAACAGATCATCTCAAGATCTTGATTTTATTTCCTTTGGATATATAACCTCTAGTGGGCTTGCTGAGTTGAATTGTAGTTCTATTTTTGATTTTTTAAGGAACCTCTACACCATTTCCCATAATGGTTGTACCAGTCTTTCTTTTTCTGATATTGAGCTACTTTTTACCGTTAGGTAAAATTCTAGCTTTCATCAGTGAGTTTATGTTCATTAGAGGTATGGAATGATAATTTGCTTGATAGTGCCTATTTTTAATTAACTAATTTGAGGACCACTGTTATAAATGTTATAAATGATTTGAGCCTGGGTGGCTCAGTCGGTTAAGCATCCAACTTTGGCTCAGGTCATGATCTCATGGTTCATGACTTTGAGGCCTGCATCAGTCTCTGCTGACGGCTTGGAGCCTGGAACCTGCTTTGGATTCTGTGTCTCCCTCTCTCTCTGCCCTTGTCCCGCTCATGCTCTCTCTCTCTCGAAAATAAACATCAAAAAAAATTTTTTTTAAGTCAAAAAAATCATTTGAAAATATTATTGGACAATATTTTGTTTTTGTTTAATGTTGTTTTAAATTTATTTTTGAGAAGGAGAGAAAGAGAGCGCATGCGAGTGGGGTAAGGGCAGAGAGAGAAGGATACAGAGGATCCGAAGGAGGCTCCGCTGTGAGAGGACAGCCGGTTGTGGGGTTCCAACTCATGAACTGTGAGCTCATGACGTGAGCCAAACATGGATGCTTAACTGACTGAGCCACCCAGGCACCCCTTGGGTAATGTTTTTTGAATTATATTTTTAAAATATTAAAATGTATCTTTGTCATAAATACAAATTTTTTTTTTGAGGAACTTAATGCAATATAACTTTCTTTAAGCAGCGCTTTAGAATCTTTTCACATGATATTAATCTCTGGTTTATAATATTTCTGACCATTATTTATGCAAGTATTTTTCCAGTTTATGAAAAAAATATTGATTCCTTTTAATGAAACTGAAATATGATTTTAATTTTCTATGTTTTTTTCTTATGTATACTAATAAACTTAATACTTAGTACTAAAGATTTTGGGGGGAAATTAATAGAGTCAGAAATATACTTATGTGAAATCTTATTTAATTGTTCCCTTGAAGATGTGGCACAGATTGTGTGTTCCAAGGGTTTTATTTGAATCAAGTATTTCTTTTGATTTTACAATTTGCTTGACTTTTCTAAATTTTGTTATGAAATTAGCCTTGCATTATTTTCTCTCTTATTGTGTTAGCGTTTTTGGAAATAAATTATCTTAAGAATTCCCATACCTCATTACTGAGAAACTGTACATTATAAACCATGGCTCTACCCCTTTCAAGCTATGTAACCTTGGGCATGTTACATTGAATCATCTGTAAAATGGAGACAGGACAGTGGTGGTGGTGATAATTAGAATACCTACCTACATGGTCATTATAAAGGTTAAACAAGATAAGGCATGGCAGCCCAAAGCACAATGCCTGGCTCACAAATGTTTCCTAATATTTTAATCTAGTCAGTCACTAAACCCAACTGATTCTAAATATCATTCAAGTTTATGCCCTACTCTTGGTTCTCACAGCCTTTGCCTTAGGTACTTTTCATGTGTCACCTGAACTGTTAACAATACCCCCTTTATCTCCCTACTTCTAATCTCTTTACCCTTCAATTCACACAAGAGTGATCTTTGTAGAACACAGTCTGATTATTTCACTTCTCTCATGAAAATCTTTTGATGACTCTCCATCACATAGAACAAAGTTTCCCAAATTTTATTCACTCCCGTACTTCTTCCCAAGTGTTGCAAATGGTTTCTTTACCTGGACTGTTTTCCCCATCTTTCTCCTAAAGAATTTATTCCTCATAATTTATCTTATTTTATCTGCAAGAAGGATGTTGCCTAATGTAAAGTGAAGATTTTATTTCAGACCCTTTTTACTTAAAAAAAATTTTGTTTACCTGTAATTTACACACATGAAATGCACAGATCTCAAGCGTTCAATTTAATAAGTGTTGACAATTCTATACATCCATGTAACTACCAACAAAATCAAGATTTAGAACATTTCCAGAACTCTTGAAAGTTCTCTGATGACACTTTCCAGTAAATAAAATATCCTCCTCTTCCCTTCCCAACAAAAATGTTCTGACAAAAAAAATTTCTTAGGGTCACCGAACCATAATTCTTCTCATTGATATTAAAAGTGCTTTGCATTACAACTTGCATGATCATTTTTATGGTCCCATATTACCGTGCAAAGTTAGGATGATCTGTATTTTTAAGTATTTCATTTTACTTCTTTTTTGGCATTGTAGCTCTGTGTATGTGTATGTGTGCACGTACCTGTATGTGTTAATGGATACCCTAAAGCAGAAGTCAGCAAACTACAGCACATGGGCCAAATCCAAATGGCCTGTTTTTATAAATAACACTTCATTAGAATCCAACCCTAATTCATTTATATATTGTCTATGTCTGTTTTTGTGCTACAAAGGCAGAGTTAGTTGCTACAAAGACCATTTTGCCCACAAAGCCTAAAATATTTATTATTTGGTCCTTTACCGAAAAAATTATCTAACCATTGCCCTAAAGCATTGATTCTTAAATTCTAGTGTATATCAGAATCACAGAGAGATTATTGTGCCACATCCCCAGAGTTTTTAATTCAGTTAGGTCTATGGTGGAACCAAGAGAATTTGATTTCTAACAAGATCCCAGGTGATCCTGATGCTGTTGGTCTGCCAACCACACTTTGGGAACCACTATTTGAGAGATTACCTTATATAATTTTAATGTATTACAGTCTACCTCCTATTATACTACCTCATTTCCACCCTTTGTACTCTTGTTGTCACATATTTTGTTTCTTTATATGCTCTTTACTGTACGTTATTATTTTTGCTTTGAACAGGCCATAACTTTTTTTTGTAAATTAATGCACAGTAAAATGGACTTTTATGGTGTACAGTTCCTACAGCTTTTAACTTATGTATGGACTCTTGTCACTGCTACCACAATAACTTCCTCTGTTAAGGGACCTAGTAGAAAAGAAGAGCATCAAAGTATTAAAAAAAAAAAAAAAAAAAAAAAAAAAAAGAATCAAAAAGAAATGCTAGAAATAAAAAATACCAAAATGGAAAAACTCATTTGATAGATGTAAGGGTCATGCTATTGAGTGAAGGTAACTTCTGTACCAGGTTGTAAAATTTTCATGTTTTCTATCTTTTTCTTGATTCAGTGAACCAGCACTATTAACATCTACCTACATGTAGTGATTTCCAATTTGTTATTTATTGCTGCTAATGTGTATCTTGAATGATTTCTTAAGTGTATTGTCTGAACACTTTATTTAAACTTTCCAGTTGGAAAAAATTTCAACTTTCACTTTTTTTTTTTTTTTTTTTTGAGAGAGAGACAGCGCAAGTGGGAGAGGGGCAGAGAGAGAGGGAAACACAGAACCCAAAGCAGGCTCCAGGCTCTGAGCTGTCAGCACAGAGCCCAATGTGGGGCTCGAACCCATGAACCATGAGATCATGACCTAAGCCAGAGTTGGACACATAACCAATTGAGCCACCCTATTTTTTTTTTTTTTTTACTCTCACACTTTCTCAGAGCAGCCATATAAGCCATCTTATTTTTCATGTCTGTTTCTATGGACCCTATTATCTAATAATTTTCTAGATAATAGATTATACAAGCATCCTTTTTCAATTTTTTATTAAGATTTTATTTTTAAGTAATGTCTACACCCAACATGGGGGCTCGAACTCACAGCCCCAAGATCAAGAGTTAAATGCTCCACAGACTGAGCCAGCCAGGTGCCCTTCAATTTTTAAATTAGTAACTTTTTATAGTCTTCTTTTGATAAATTTGTTTACTAGTGTATGACCCCCTGGTTCTTTTAGGGAACTTCAGTGAGAAAAGCTTATAGTTTCTTAAATACTTGGTAGCCATTGTGCCTCCACCCCCACCATCTTATTAAATTCTGAAAGCTATAAGGACAATGGAAAGACAGCCTACAGGTGGGTTCAGTAGCTCTGAAATCTTCCATTCTGATTATAATAAAGGATCAGGCTGATAGAAAAGAGATCAAGTTTCTTTCAGCTCCCAGGTCCAGGTTAATAAGCAGTAGAGTTCAATAAGCATCCATCCATTTGACCCCCACAGCCCCAGATGCCTTCTGTAGTACTTCTTATCTGTTTATCCTACCTTAATATAGGCTAAAAATTGGTTTTCAATTTTTAATGTAAAATTCTTTTTATTGTCATTTACACTGTTATCTTGCCTCTACCTATTTGCCTAAGTATCTCTCTCTCCTGTTTTTCTTTGATGAGTTGTGTCATAAAATACTGTGAGGGCTGTGTTTACTTTGTGTTGCATTTATCGAGAAGTACAAAAAAAGGTTGTTCCTTACTTTCCAGGTGTTCCATAATTGTCTTTGATGTGTATAAAACATCTTGTGACAATCATTCTTAAGTTTGTATTGCAAATACATTTTAAATGAATTTTACCAGCATCCAGCACACCATTTTGCTGGTATACATCTCACAATATGACATTCAAGATTTATTCCTTAAATTCCAGAATAATGCTCAAAGGAATCTATTATCTGGTGATCATTCCACTTGTTGTCCTGGGAAGAAGGCAGAGTAAGATATTATTATCTCATTTTCCAGATGAGGAAGTGGAGGCATAGAGATGATTAAATAGGACATCACATGTAAAAGTATCTGTGACAGAGCCTGGTATATATGTCGTTGTGTGTGTGTGTATACATATACATACAGACACACACATACATCTTTTGCAATGAGGTGAAGGGTATATTTTTTCCTCTTTACAATAATATATTTACTTACCATCAAAAAGCAAATTGGTGGCAGGTCTGAAATTAAAGCTACTTAACTTCTAGTCTAGTCTTTCTAGTAAGCTCTATTCGGATGACACAGATGATATTTCCATATCTGGCTAATAGCTTTCCATAATCAGGACAAACTAACATCTATTACTGTAGTTCAATTTTAGAAATATAATCCAGAAAAAGAAGATGTGGTATATATACACAATGGAATATTACTTAGCAATCAAAAAGAATGAAATCTTACCATTTGCAACAATGTGGATGAACTAGAGTGTATTATGCTAAGCGAAATAAGACAAATTTGTCAGAGAAAGACATATCATATGGTTTTACTCATATGTGGAATTTAAGGAACAAAACAGATGAACATAGGGGAAGGGAAGCAAAACTAAGATGAAAACAGAGAGGCAGACAAACCATAGAGACTCTTACATACAGAAAACAAACTGAAGGCTGCTGGCAGGGTGTTGGGTGGGGGATGGGCTAAATGAGTGATGGGCATTAAGGAGGGCACTTGGGATGAGCACTGGGCGTTACATGTAAGTGATGAATCACTAAGTTCTACACCTGAAATCATTATTACACTTTATGTTAACTAACTTGGATTTAAGTTTTAAAAATCTTTTTTTTTTTTTAATGTTTATTTATTTTTGAGAGAGACAGAGACAGAATGTGAGTGCGTTGGGGGCAGAGAGAGAGGGAGACACAGAATCTGAAGCAGGCTCCAGGCTCTAAGCTGTCAGCACAGAGCCAAAGTGGGGCTCGAACTCACAAGCTGTGAGATCATGACCTGAGTCAAAGTCGGATGCTCAACCGACTGAACCACCCAGGCGCCCCTAAATTTTAAAAATCTTTAAAAATGTATCTATACGAATCTATCTAGAGATATAATCCATAGATATCATAGGCACACTTCCTTAAACTTTGTTCTTTATACATTTCTTTTTTAATTTTTTTTAACATTTATTTATTGCTGAGAGACAGAGACAGAGCATGAGCAGGGGAGGGGCAGAGAGGGAGGGAGACACAGAATCTGAAGCAGGCTCCAGGCTCTGAGCTGTTAGCACAGAACCCCATGCGGGGGTCAAACCCACGAACTGCGAGATCATGACCTGAGCCAAAGTTGGACGCTTAACCGACTGAGCCACCCAGGCGCCCTGTTCTTTATACATTTCTACTGGCATTACATATCATTTCGACTTCTTGAGATCTCTTTCCTTGAACAGAGAGAGCCTTGGGCCAAATTTTGGTTTAGGTGAAGTTTGGCTTTGTTTTCCTTCTACCTTCTTTTCTGGTTCTTCTATTTCTTATGTGACAACTCATATTCCATGAAAATCAGTTCATGGGCAGCAACAGCAGGCAGAGGAATATAATTAGGACAGGGAACCATGAGTCAGAAACTAGAAATGCCACAGAAAAGCATCTCCAGCAATTAGGAACTGGGAGGAGTGAGGGCAATCTGAGTGAAGTAAAGGGTTAACAATTTGGAGTTAGACAGTGAGGAAGCAGGGCAGAGCAGACCAGCAGAGTACAATGCTTTGCACCTTCAATCACCCATTATTTCTTTTACTATGGTGAATTCCAATCTAATATGACATTGACTTAGAATCCTACTAGTAGTAATAATTCCAACAGTTGGCTGGCTGACCAGTCATTTGGAGTGAAGTGTGATCACAGTTCTTTGGCAGAGGGTTTTCTTTATTCTGGTTGTTGAAATAGATGCAATTATATTAACTCACACTAAAGAGGGAGAAACTGATCGTTAATTTATTGCACGTCTCAAAAATAGTATGTTTTGAGGAAAGAACCAAAGCAACAACTTCTCCAAGTATATTCTATGGCATACTGACTCCTGCGGTTTAGCTGAATGCTCCAGAGGAAAACAAGGATTCTGTGGTCAAAAACTTAGGGAAATGTTACATGACCTTCTTACTAGAAACATCAACATATTAAAGATCCTGAGAAGCCTTGTAGTAAATATATAAACTCATTCAATTTTATTTACTTTTGTGGTTAGTGCTTTTAGTGTCCTGTTCAAGAAATCTTTGCATACCCCAAGACTGCAAAGATATTTTCCATTGTTTTTTTCTATCTTTCTGGTTCTGGGTTTTATGTTTAGATCTATAATCAATGTCTATTTAATTTTTGTGTATGGAACGATAAAGACATGACAGTTCTTTTCTTTCTGTCCTATAGGAAAATCCATTTGGTCCAGCAACATGTTTAAAAAGACTCCCTTTGTCATTGAACTGATGTGCCACCTTGATCAAATATCAATTGACCTTATATGTGTAGGTCTATTTCTGGACATTCTATTCTGCTCCCTTGATATATTCATCTATTCTTAGAGCAATAATTGTTGATAACAGTATAACAATATATAACAATAATAACAGTTGATAGCTTTTTTAATTTTTTAAATGTTTATTTTAGAGAGACAGAGCACAAACAGGGGAGGGCCAGAGAGAGAGGGAGACACAGAATGGAAGCAAGCTCCACGCTCTGAGCTGTCGGTACAGAACCCGAAGTGGGACTCGAACCCATGAACCGTGAGATCATGACCTAAGCCAAAGTCGGCTGCTCAACCGACTGAGCCACCCAGGAGTCCCAATAGTTGATAACTTTATAGTTAAGTCTTAAAAGCACATATTATAAATCATCCAACTTGTTCTTTTTCAAGATTTTGGCTATTCAATATCCATTACATTACCAGATAAATTTTAGAATCAGCTTGACAATTTCTTCAAAAACACCTGCTGGAATTTTGATAGGAATTGCACTGGCTCTATAAATTTATTTAAGGAGAACTGGCATCTTAACAATTTTGAGTTTTATAATCCATGATCATGTTTTTTTGTTTGTTTTTGTTTTTTAAGATTGTTGATTGGTTGATTTTATAGTAGGCTCCATGCCCAATGTGGGGCTTGAACTCAGGACCCTGAGAGTAAGAGTTGCATGCTCTACCAACTAAGCCAGCCCAGTGCCCCAGTGGTATTTTTATTGAGCTTTTTAATTGTCATCTTTCATTTTTCTCAGTAATGTTTTGTATTTTTCAGTATAAAGGTCCTTGTGCTCTTTTTAAAGATTCATTGCTATGTATTTGATATTTTTAATGGTGATATTTTCATCTATTTTCTAATTGTTTTATCTGTCCTAATTATTTCCAATATAAGTTTTTATATTGACTAACTGGTGACCTTGCAAAATTCATTAATTAGTTCAAATAGCTTTTTATAGATTCTACAGGGGTTTCTGTATACACAATCATACGATATGTAAATAATGATAACTTTTGCTTCCTTTCTGGACTTTGGCCTTTTATTTCTTTTTCTTGCCTTATCATACTGGTTCTATATTAAGCACCTAATATACATCATCTCATTTAATCTTTACAACAATTCATTGTTATTGCTATTTACATAAGGCAAGAAAACTGAGACTCAGAAATGTTCAGTAACTTGCCCACTCAAGATTGCACAACTATTAACAGATCTAGAATTCAACCCCAGGCACTTTTACTCCAAACATGTACCAGTGACCCCTAGCTTATGAGTTTGGAAAACTGAGAGGCACAAAAGCCAAAAAAAATATTATCAAATTAATAATGGAAAAAAATCCCATCAAAGGCAAAGGATATGAACAATTCACAGAAAAAAAAGCAGGTTTCTTTTAAATATGAAAAGATGCTCAACCCCGCTCATAAGGAGAGATACACACATTAAAACAATGCTAAAATGATGCAGCCTCTATGGACAGAAGTATGTAATTATTGAAAAATTGAAAAATATAACTACCATGTGATTCAACAATCTCACTTCTGGGTATATATCCAAAAAAACTGAAAGCAGGATGACCTCAAAATGTTACCTGCACACCCATATTCATAGCAGCATTATTCACAACAGCCAAGAAGCAGAAATAATCCAAGTGTCCATCAATGGACAAATGGATAAACAAACTGTGGTATACAATGGAATGTTATTCAACCTTAAAAGGGAAGGAAATCCTGTGATTTGCTATAACACAGGTGAAACTTGAGGACTTTACACAAAGTGAAATAAGCCAATCACAAAAAGACAAAAACGGTGTGATTCCACTTATATGAGGTATGTAAAGTAATCAAACTCATAGAGATAGAAAGTAGAGTGGTGGTTGCCAGGGGCTGGAGGGAGGGGGAAATGGGGAGTTGTTATTTAGTGGGTATAGAGTTTCAGTTTGGCAAGGTGAAAAAGTTCTGGAGATCTGTTTCACAACAATGTTAATATACTTATTACTGTTGAACTGAACACTTAAAAATGGTTAAGATGGTAAATTTTATATTCTGTGTTTCTCATCACAATTTAAATTTAAAAATTATTTTTAAAAACTTTAACAAATTTTATTATGAATTCTAAAAAAAGCTATGCTGAAACCATTTTTTAACCTATCAGATGGGCAAAAATCCAAAAGTCTGATAACAATCTCTTAGTTGGCAAGGATATGAGAAACAGTATTTTTTATTCACTGCTGGTAGAGTACAAATTGGTACAAACCCTGTGAAAGGCGACTAAGCAATATTTATGGCACCTTTTGTTACAGCTATTATACTGTGATAAATTTAATCTTGGAGATATATTGTATGCATGTATGAAATGATATATGCATGGGTTATGAACTTCAGCATTATTTACAATGGGAAGATACTGGAAACAACCAAAATGCCCATCACTAAGTGACTAGTTGGATAAATTACAATACATCCATACAATGGAATACTATACAGCTATTTAAAAGTGAAGACATTAAAAAAAAAATAAAAATAAATAAAATTGAAGACATTCAACATATATTACAAATTAAAAAATTAATAACAGTATGTGTAACAGTATTTGTAAAAAGGAGAAAAGAATCTGTGTATAGTTTTATATTTCCCGGCATGTACATCAAGAAACTCTGGAAGGATACATGGAATAGTAATAATAATAGCAGTTTGGGGCCCTGAATGGAAACTGAATGGATAGAGGACTGGTAAGGAAGGAAGACTTTTCAATGCACAGTTTTCTGTAAATTTTGGTTTGGGAGTCATGTGAATATATCACCTATTCAAAAAATTAACTAAAAAACTTCTATGCTTAAAAATAAATTTTAATGGCACTGACATTAATATATTCATAAAATGAGTATTTACGAGGTGTCTACTATATGTCAAGTAGGTACTATCTTGGACACTGGCGATATAGCACTGAACAAGACAAGTTTCTTATATTCTAGTGGGAAAGAATGTATATGTTGATTTTATTTAAAAAAATATACACACACATATAATTCTGAATATTATATATATTCATTCATATATAGCATGTACATTTGACTATATGTCGTATGTGTGTATACATATATATTTTTTCGATAAAATGAATAAATAATAAATTTTTCGATAAATGAATTCATTTTTCGATAAAATGAATAAATAAAAAATAAATAAACGTTAAAAAAATTAAAAAAAAATAGTGCTAGGTAGCTATTTTTTTTTAACTTTTTAAAATTTATTTTGGAGACAGGGAGAGACAGAGCATGAACAGGGGAGGGTGAGAGAGAGGGAGACACAGAATCTGAAACAGGCTCCAGGCTCCGAGCTGTCAGCACAGAGCCCGACGCGGGGCTCGAACTCACGGACCGCGAGATCATGACCTGAGCGAAGTCGGCGAGATCATGACCTGAGCGAAGTCGGACGCTTAACCGACTGAGCCACTCAGGCGCCCCGGCTATTGTTAAAAGTCAATTAAGGTAAAGGAAAAAAGGGCAATGTGGCAGAAGTTGGGCAGTAGTGCCTCAGAAGAGGAGGTATTTGAGTAGAGATCTGAATGAAAAGAAGGAAGAAACAATACAGGGAAGAGCTTTCCAGGCAGCAAAGACCCTGAGGCATGAACAAGTTTGCTGTGTTCCAGAAGCAGTAAAAACACTTACTTAGCTGGAGCAAACTGTGTGAAGGGAACAATGGTAGATAATGATGTTAAACAGATGGTCAGAAGGTAGATCATGTGGGCTTTGTAGGGCAGGAGCAAGGGTTTGGATGTTAGAGGCTCTTACAGAAGGTTTTTAAAAATATCTGAAAGGAGCCCAAAGGCTAGGAAGAAGGTCGAGTAGGAGGACCCTGAGCTCACCTTGTCCCATGGATGCAACCAGATAACATTCACATCAGTGTAAGTAACCCAGAAAATGACCCGAAGACTGGCAGAGCAAACTCTACAACTAAATGTAAAGAAGAGGCCACATCAAAGAGGATAGGAAGGTCAGAGACGCAGTGGGAAAGCTAAATGGACCCACAGGACTGTCTGCCGGAGGGAGGGACGAGTGAACTCAGAGAAGGGAAGAAATAGATGTCACAGTGTCCCGGTGTCATAACCTGGAAGCCCACAAGGGGAAGATGAATCCCCATAACATTTGGCTTTGAAAACTAGAGGGGCTGGATTTTGCAAGTACTTACAACCAGTGGGACTTAAAGCCTGGAATTTTAAAAATCAGTGAGCTCAGTTCTGGGGGAGCTTTGGAGAGTGATAGGAAACTGCGCTCTTACCCTTAGAGAGACAGCACAATGAACAGCTCAGGAAGATACAACATGGAAGCAGTAGTTTGAAAATGCCTGGGGCATATGGGAAGGAGAGGTATTTACTCATCTTAGAGCCTGTCCTGGAAAGTTAGGGATTATAGGGAGACTCCTGCAGGAACAAAGGAGCTGGCAGGTGCTATTTCCCTCACCTGCCCCCCGGCATAAACACACAGTCACCTGCACAGCACCAACATTCCCTACCTAGCTTGCTTACACCAAGCCCTGGCCCCCGTTAGCCAAGCTTGCCTCAGTCCAGGTGCTGCAGGTCCCCTCCCCAAGACACCTGAGCAAACCTTGCAAACACCAGGTCTTCTGACCCATGTACTTTATGGAGCCTCAATCCTGACAGCAGGAGCAGTGGATCCCCTTTCATAGAGGCCCTGCACACACCTTGTTAAAATTGCATGCACCACGTCCATGTATTTTATGGATTAGCCCAGCCAGTCCTGTTCCCAGCAGCAGAGGCACGTCCCTTCTTCCCATGTCCAAATCTTGCAGGCACTACAGCCTTGCCCCGAAGCATGTTGCAGATCTACCCCCTCCAATAGACTTTCTTTTTTTTTTTTTAATGTTTTATTTATTCTTGAGAGAGAGACAGAGACAGAGAGAGACAGAGCAGAGCATGAGTGAGGGAGAGTCAGAGAGAGGGACACAGAATCCGAAGCAGACTTCAGGTTCTGAGCTGTCAACACAGAGCACAACATGGGGCTCAAACTCACTAGCTGTGAGATCATGACTTGAGCCGAAGTCGGATGCTCAACCGACTGAGCCACCCAGGCGCCCCTAGCCCCTCCAACAGACTATCAGTTAGAGTCCACTCAAACCAGGGCCACAAGCCTGGCAGTGTGCAAGCAGCCCCGACAGGGGCCAGCACCAATCCAAAGAGACTCCTGCCCTGGGGACAGGGAAAGATACACACACAAATCAGACTATGGCCCCACAAATGTGCTGGGGCAGACAGCTGGTCTGATTGCAGGCCTCCTCCAACAACAAAAACTTCTTAGGGGACAAACAGGGAAAGCACCCTGCAGTTTGGTGCTACTACATCTCTGGCAAATGCCTGGTCTGACTAAACTCAAGCCAAAGGCAGCCCCAGATCGGCCCACTAACAACATAGGTACCAAACCCTGCCCACAACAGGCAAAGAGAGCCATTGGAGATGACTGGACTGTGGGAAAAAGCAGCTCAGTCACAACAGCCAAAAAGTAGCATGCAACACACATATGAGACACCCCTGCAGTGCCAGGTTCTAGAGAGGACACTGCATTGTGGAGCACTACAGGATCTCTTCTTCATAAGGCCAATGCTTTCAAGGTCAGGAGACATAGCTGACTTTTCTAACACACAGAAACAGACATAGAGAGTTAGACAAAATGAGAAAAGAGAGGAATATGTCCCAAATGAAAGAACAGGATAAAATCACAGCACGAGAACGAAATGAAATGGAGATAGGTAATATGCCGGTAAAAAATTTCAAGTAACAGTCACAAAGATACTCACTGGACTTGAGAAAAAAGTGGAGGACATCAATGAGACTGTTAACAAACAGATAAAAAAGAACCAATCAGAGATGAAATAATAAATGAAAATAAAAATCCAGTAGATGGAATAAATAGCAGACTAGAGGAAGCATAAGAATGAATCATCAATCTGGAGGAAAGAGTAATGAAAAAGCTGAGCAGGTGACAGAACAAAATTATGCAAAATGAGAATAGACTTAGGGAACTCAGTGACTCCATCAAGCATAATAACATTCATATTATAGGGATCCTAGAAGAAGAAAGAGAAAAGGGGGCAGAAAATTTATCTGAAGAAAAAATAGCTGAAAACATCCCAAATCAAGGGAAGGAAACAGAAATTCAGATCCAAAAGGCACAGAGATCCCCCAACAAAATCAACCCAAACAGGTCCAAACCAAGACATATAGTAATTAAAATGGCAAAAAAGTAGTGATAAAGAGAGAATTTTAAAAGAAGCAAGAGAAAAAAAAGACCCTTGCATACAAGGGAAACCTTGTAAGGCTGTTAGCAGAAATTCTGCAGGCCAGAAAGGAGTGGCATGATATATTTAATGTGCTGAAAGGAAAAAAATCTGTAGCCAAGAACACTCCATCCAGCAAGACTATCATTCAGAATAGAAGGAGAAATAGAGTTTCCCAGACAAACAAAAGTGAAAGAAATTCATGACCATTTAACCAGCCCTACAAGAAATGTATGCTTTGAGTGGAAAGGAAAGACCATAAGTATGAGTAAGAAAAGTAGGAAGCACAAAAGCAGTAAAGTATATCTGTATTAATCAGTCACAGGACTCACACACACAAAAAAGGATGTAATGTATGACACTATATACCTAAAACGTTGAGAGGAGGAGGAATAAAGAATGGGTTCAGACTTAAGCAACCATCAACTTAATATTGACTTCTATATGCAGAAGATGTTTTATATACAGACCTAATGGTAACCACAAATCAAAAACCAGTAATAGATATGCAAAGAATAAAGAGCAATGAATCCAAGTATATCACTAAAGAAAGCCAACTTATCATGAGAGAAGAGAGCAAGAGAAGGTACAGAAAAGAATATGCTGCCTACAGGAGACTCATTTCAGACCTATAGACACATGCAGATTGAAAGTGAGGTCATGGAGAAACAGTTATCATGCAAACTTATGTGAAAAGAAAGCCAGGGTAGCAATGCTTAAAGCAAACAAAATAGACTAAACAAAGACTGTAACAAGAGACAGAGAAGAACACTATATAATCATAAAAGGGGACAATCCAACAAGAAGACATAACAATTGTAAATATTTATGCACCCAACATGGAAGATCCTATATACATAAAACAGTTAGTAACAAATATAAAGGAACTTATCAATAGTAATACAATAATAGTAGGGGATTCTAACACTCCACTTACAACATCAGACAGATCATCCAAACAGAAATCAATAAGGAAACAGTGGCTTTGAATGATACATTGAATCAGATGGCTCTAACAGATATATTCAGAACATTCCATCCTAAAAAAGCAGAATACACATTCTTTTCAAGTGCACACAGAACATTCTCCAGAATAGATCATATATTAGGCCACAAAACAAGACTCAACAAATGCACAAAGATTCAAGTCATAACATGCATTTTTCAGACCACAACACCATTAAACTAGAAATCAACCACAAGAAAAAAATCTCAAAGGCCACAAATACATACAGATTAAATTACATGGAGACAAATGAAAATGAAAATGAAAATACAATGGTCTAAAACAAAAGCGGTTTTGTTTTTATTTTAATTAACAAAAGTGGTTCTAAGAGGGTAGTTTATAACAATACAGGCCTACCTCAAGAAGCAAGAAAACAACTCAACCTAACCTTACACCTAAAGGACTTAGAAAAGAACAACAAACAAAACTCAAAACCAGCACCAGCTGAAAGAAGGAAATAAAGATTAGACCAGAAATAAATGATACAGAAATGAAAAAACAGAAACAATAGAACAGATCAATGAAACCAGGAACTGGTTCTTTGAAAAAAATCAACAAAATGGATAAACCTCTAGCCAGATTTATAAAAAGAGAGAGGGAGGACTCAAGTAAACAAAATCAGAAAGAGGGGAAATAACCACCAATACCACAAAAACACAAGGAGAATATTATGAGGGGCGCCTGGGTGGCTCAGTCGGTTAAGCGTCCGACTTCAGCTCGGGTCATGATCTCGCGGTCCGTGAGTTCGAGCCCCGCGTGGGGCTCTGTGCTGCCAGCTCAGAGCCTGGAGCCTGCTTCCGATTCTGTGTCTCCCTCTCTCTCTGCCCCTCCCCTCCTCATGCTCGGTCTCTCTCTGTCTCAAAGATAAATAAAAACATTAAAAAAAAATTTAAAAAAAAATTATATGACAACAAATTGGATGATCTAGAAGAACTGGATGAATTCCTAGAAACACATAAACTACCAAAAATGAAGAAGAAATAGAAAATTTTAACAAACCAATTACCAGTACTGAAATTGAATCAATAATCAAAAAACTCACAACAAACGAAAGTCCAGGACCAGATGCCTACACAGCTGAATTCTACCAAACACTTAAAGAAGAGCTAATACCTATTCTTCCTAAACTTTTCCAAAAAATAGAAGAGGAAGGAAAGCTTCCAAATTCATTCTATGAGGCCAACGTTACCCTGACACGGAAACCAGATTAAGACATCACCAAATAAAAGAACTACAGGCCAATATCTCTGATGAACATAGATCAAAAACCTTCAACAAAATATTAGCAACCTGAACCCAACAATACACTAAAAAAAATCATTCACCATGATCAAGTGGGATTTATTCCTGGGATGCAAGACTGGTTCAATATTCACAAATCAATCAACATGATACATCACATCAACAAGAGAAAGGATAAGAACCATATGATAATTTCAATAGATTCAGAAGGAGCATTTGACAAACTACAACACCCATTCATGATAAAAACCTTCAATGAAGATTAGAGGGAACATACCTCAACATATTAAAGGCCTCATATGAAAAACCCACAGCTAACATCATACTTGATGGGGAAAAACTGAGAGCTTTTCCCCTAAGTTCAATAACAAGACAAGGATGTCCACTCTCATCACTTTTATTCAACATAGTACTGGAAATCCTAGCCATAGCAATCAGATAAGAAAAAGCTGGTAAGGAAAAAGTAAAACTTTCGCTATTTGCAGATGATATGATACTTTATGTAGAAAATCTGAGATACTCCGCCAAACAACTACTAGAATTGATAAATGAATTCAGTAAGGTCTCAGAATATAAAAATCAATGTACAGAAATCCATTGCATTTTTAAAGTTTATTTATTTTAAGAGAGCAAGAGAGCAAGCATGGGTGTCAGAGATACAGAGAGGGAGAGAGAATACCCTAAGTTCATACTCACGAACAATGAGATCATCACCTGCACTGAAATCAAGAGTCTGATGCTGAACTTACTGAGCCACCCAGGTGCCCCTAATCCACTGCATTTCTATATACTAATAATGAAGCAGCAGAAAGAGAAATTTAAAAAACTACCCCATTTCAACTGCACCAAAAATAATACCTAGGAATAAACTTAACCAATGAGGTGAAAGACCTGTACTCTGAAAAGTATAAAACATGGATGAAAGAAATTGAAGATGACACAAAGAAATATAAAGACATTTCATGCTCATTAATTGGAAGATCAAATATTGTTAAAATGTCCATACTACCCCAAGTAATCTACACATTTAATGCAATCCCTATCAAAATACCACCAGCATTTTTTACAGAACTAGAACAAACAATCCTAAAATTTGTATAGAACCACAAAGACTCTGAGTAGCCAAAGCAATCTTGAAAAACACAACAAAACAGGAGATATTACAATTTCAGACTTAAGTTATATTACAAAGCTGTAGTAATCAAAACGGTATGGTACTGGCACAAAAACAGAAACATAGATCAATAGAACAGAATAAAAGGCCTAGAATAAACCTATATTATATGGTCAATTAGTCTTCAACAAAGCAGGAAAGAATATCCAATGGGAAAAAGTCGCTTCAACAAATGGTGTTGGAAAAACTGGACAGGTACATACAAAAGAATGAAACTGGACCACTTTTTTACACCATACACAAAAATAAACTCAAAGTGGATCAAAGACCTAAATGTGAGGCCTGAAACCATAAAAATCCTAAAGAGAGCCAAGGCAGTAATTTTTCTGACATTGGCCATAACAACAAAGCAGAATACACATTCTTTTCAAGTGTACACAGAACATTCTCCAGAACAGATCACATATTAGGCCACAAAACAAGTCTCAAAAAATGCAAAAAGATTTAAGTCATAACATGCATTTTTTTCAGACCAAAGATATGTCTCCTGAAGAAAGATAAACAAAAGCAAAAATAAACTACTGAGACATCAAAATAAAAAGCTTCTGTACAGCAAAGGAAATAATCAACAAAACTAAAAGACAACTTACTGAATGGGAGAAGATATTTGCAAATGACATATCCAATTAAAGGTCAGTATGCAAAATATATGAAGGACTTATACAAGTCAACACCAAAAAAAAAAAAAAAAAAAAATTCAATTAAAATATGGGCAGAAGACACGAACAGGTATTTCTCCAAAGAAGACATACAGATGGCCAACAGACATAAAAAAATGCTCAACATGACTCATCATCAGGGAAATGCAAATCAAAAGCCCAATGAGATATCACCTCGCACCTGTCAGAATGGCTAAAATAAAAAACTCAAGAAACAACAAGTACTGGTGAGGATGTAGAGAAAAAGGAACCCTCGTGCATTGTGGGTGGCAATACAAACTGGTGTAGCTACAGTGTAAGACAGTATGGAGGTTCCTCATTAAAAATAGAGCTACCTTGGGGCGCCTGAGTGGCTCAGTCAGTTAAGTGTCTGACTCTTGATCTCAGCTCAGGTCATGATCTCAAGGTTTGTGAGTTCAAGCCCCACATGAGGCTCTGTGCTTACATCGCAGAGCCTGCTTGGGATTCTGTCTCTCCTTCTCTCTGCCCCTCCCTTGCTGTGCTGTCTCTCTCAAAATAAATTAACTAAAAAGTTTTTAATTAAAAAAAAAAAAAATAGAGCTACCATATGCTCCAGCAATTGCACTACTGGGTATTTACACAAAGAATACAAAAACACTAATTCAAAGGGTTACATGCACCCCTATGTTTATTGCAGCATAATTTACAACAGTCAAATTATAGAAGCAGCCCAAGTGTCCATTAATAGATGAATAAAGAAGATGTGGTGTGTGTGTGTGTATGGATGGATCTAGAAAGTATAATGCTAAGTGAAATAAGCCAGTCAGAAAGAGAAATACCATATGATTTCACACATATGTGGAATGTAAGAAACAAAACAGGACCTCCTGGTTGGCTCATTTGGTTGAGCGTCTGACTCTTGATTTCAGCTCAGATTCATGATCCCAGGGTCCAGCATGGATCAACCCCCACATTGGGGCTCCAACATCAGGGCTCCAACAGAGCCTGCTTGGGATTCTCTCTCTCTCTCTCTCTCTCTCTCTCTCTCTCTCTCTCTCTCTCTCTCTCCTTCTGCCCCTCTCTCCCCTGCTTGTGAGCTCTCTCTCTAAAAAAAAAGAAACAAATATACAAAGAAAAGGTAGACAAACCAAAAGCCAGTCTCTTAACTATGGAGATCAAACAGAGCAGTATGGGGGGGGGGGGGATGGGTGAAATAGGTGAAGGAAATTAAGAGTACACTTAGCATGATGAGAACTGAGTAATGTATAGAATTGTTGAATCACTATATTGTACAAGTGAAACTAATATAACACTGTACATTAAGTACATTGGAATTTAAAAAAAAAGAAAAAGGGCACCCTTCCTACTCAGCTCCCATGAAGGGAGGGGGGCATGACTTAGCAGACACCTGGGGATGAAGAGAACATCACCATCCTGTGGTTCAGGGTTTGTGTGAGGTCCCAAATCCCTTCCATCCAGGAGCAGTGAACCAAAGTTTCATCTGTGGCCTTGTGTCCTTTCCTAGCACCAAAGAGGCTTCCAACCAGACCTCAGGCTTAGACAGAACCCTAACTATAAAAATGTCAATTAAAAATAGAAAAACAAATGAAAAAATATCCAAAATGTTCTTACGATTCAGCTGGTACACCCTTGTATGGCCTTCCAGGTTGTTAAAAGATTGAAAGAGCTTCTTCCCTGGCAATAGAGCCACCTGCCATGCTGACTCCCTTCCTAGGACCTTTCCACCACTGCCCACCAACAACCAACAACTATAAGTAACCTGGCCCAGGAGAGGCTATTGAGTGGGAGGAATGAATCAGCTCAGGAACCAAGAATCATGGAGATTCAGCAAGCTAAAGGGTGAGTAAATGTTTCACTTTATTACAGTCCTAGAACCTGCTTAGGACAGTGTGTCTTGGGCTTCTATTCCACCCATGGTCAGTTGGGGCCAATTACCATCATCTGGGCTTCCGCTCAGTCCTGCAGAAATATGAGGCAGTCTAGAGAAACAGACTGGATGTCCCTGAGATCTGAGATAAAGACAGAGGAAAGGGGAAACCTTGTGTACTTACTTCTACATAAACAATGTGTATCCTCAGCACTCCTTGATTGATTTGAAAGGCTACTGGCTAACAGGTGGCATTTATAACTTTTATATATTAATGACATCAAACTTTGTTTCTATATTAAAAGTCATAAAATTGTCCTGTACCAGGAGTGTTTTTTTTAAAATACATGTGGCAAAACAGAAAAAGAAAATATCAACTTCTCCAACACCAAATGCAAACTTAACATTCTTAGAGCCGCACTCAATAAAGTCAATGTTTGTGTAACGATGTGTGTAGTTCCTGGAATCTTTATCAACGTTGAACTGCAACAGCTGAAATACAACAATTCCAATTTAATATATGAAATTTTATTGTACTGGGAATTTAGACTGGGAAATTAGTATGCATGTCAAAATCTTAAAACAGATTTCTACAAAGTTGCATGAAATTCCTAAAGCTGCTTGCCATTTCCCTCTATTTCACCAAGTCCCTCCCCTTTGAAAACACTTTATACTGTTCTTAAATCTAGGCTCTCAACAGCTTATTACATTGTATTAAGTTCTACTTTATTTTCATTCATTTCATTTCTTTGGATCACAAAACCCCCAGTTTATCTGAAAGACTATTAAATATTTGCTAACATAAACTTGTAACATGAACCTGAACTAAAGGAAAAGCCGCTGGAAAGAGCACAGGGGAGAAATCTAAGCACTACCTAAGATTATTTCTAGGTATTATTTTCTGGCCGCAAACATCTTCACTCAGCCAAAGACAAGACATTAAAAGCCATCTTATGCAAGCAGGACCCGTTTTAGCAGAACACCTGCTGAAAAATTTCATGGTGTTCCTCTTCATTTTTTAAAATGCTGAAGCTTTCTTTTAACTAAGTGTAGTTACACAAGATTTACACCAGGCAAGACCTTATTTTAATCTAAGATGGAAATTATTCCCACCATCTTTCTACATTGGAATGTATTTTAAAAAAAAATTACTTACACCACACAGCAAAGTGAAATCTGGACAGACAGCATGAAACTACCGGCAGCCACCTATTTCCTCACAGACTAAACTTTGTTCCCTTCCTGGCTGTTTCTGGATCAGGTTCACACTGATACACGTTTACTGTGGCCTTGGAAGCTACCACCCAGTGGAGCGAGGTGGGAGGGTTTGTTAATTTAACTACTGCTTGACCACTATTTATCAGCAGCTTCTTTAAGGTCGAGTTCAACGTGTTTAAAGAGACAAACGCAAGGAAGATCATAAGGTGAGCCTGAAAAATCTCTTAATCTCTGATAGTTGGGCTTTGGTTTCTGAGGACGTTCCTTTCCCATATGTTCCTGGGGGAAAAACTAATGTAGTCGTTCCTCTGAGCTTCAAAAGCCGTGTTTTCTTTTAATAAAAGTTTTCTCTTGTCCTTAGAATCTATACATTGTGCAATCATGGCAAAAAAGAGACCAGAAAGTTGCTTCTCCCCCACCTTCATTCCCTCTCTTTCACTAGTTAGGGGAATAATGCAGAGTTCTTGTTAAACTTAGTTCTTTCTGACATTGAAACCACCTGCTTACCTAAGAGTAAAAGTGGATCCCGAATTCTGTTCTTGGCAAGATAAAATGTTATGCTGCTTCATCTTCTTCCACATCCCCAAGCTTCTTTCTCTTCTGAGCTACTGTATTTCTGTAATTTGTAGCATTAGCTGTTGAAGCAGAAACCATTTATTATGTACTTACTGCACTAATCACTTTATAAACATTATCTCATTCTCTCCTAGGCAACATATTTGGGGATCATCTTCAATTCTTCTTAGTCTGCTTCTCTATCCAATTAGCCCCTTCTCTATCCTGGTGATCTTCTGCAGTTAGAACTGTGGTAGGCAGAATAATGGTCCCCCACAAAGATGTCCATTCTCTTATCACCAGAAGCTGTGAATATGTTACTTTACATGGCACAAGGGACTTTGGCAATGTGGTTAAGGTTAAGGACTTTTAGATGGGGGAGATCATCCAGATGGGGCCAATCTGACCACACGAATCCTTTAAAAGCAGTGAGCCTTTCTCAGCTGTGGTCAGTGAGGACTGGACTTGCTTCTGCTGGCTTTGAAGGGGAAGGAAGGGAACCACTAGAAGCTAGAAAAGGCAGGAAAACAGATTCTCTTCTAGATCCTCCAGAAAGAGATGCAGCCCTGATGATACCACAGTTTTAGCCTATTGAGATCCGTGTTGGATTTTTTTTTCCTAATGTTTATTTATTTTGAGAGAGAACACGTGTGCAAGTGGGGGAGGGGCAGAGAGAGAGAGAGAAAATCCCAAGCAGACTCCACCTTTCTAGGGCAGAGCCCACCTCGGGGCTAGATCCCATGAACGGTGAGATCATGACCTGAGCCAAGATCAAGAGTCAGGGGGCTAACGAAGCCACCCAGGCACCCCTTTGTGTTGGATTTCTCACCTACAGAACTGTAAGATAATAAACATGCATTGCTTTAGTCCGCTAAGTTTGTGATAATTCATCATGACCGCAATAGAAACATAATACAGGTACTTTAATTTCAAAATTAATTTCCTTTGAAAATTTAATACCAAAACTGAATAGTATACTCCAAATGAAGTCTGATAAAGAAAAAACTAATTGTGGAACTACTAAGTTCCTTATTCTGATGCCACACTTGGTGGACTCCTTATCACACCAGGTGCCTGACTCTACCCTCATTCTTTCTTTCAACTAATTTTGGAGATGAAATGCAGAGCTTTATGTTCAATTGAAATTTCACCTTATTTGTTTTAGCCCATCCTTCCCAACGATTAAGATTATGTTTAATCATGCCTCTGTACTGTCATAGGAAGTACCTTTTTAAGCCTAACTGCATTTACTTAATTCTCATGTATCCATCAAGTTATTAGTAAATAAACATTGACCAATCAAGATCAAAAACAGAGTTCTGAAATGGAGGACAAATTTTTGTTATTAGAGATCTTCAGTTTGACACTGATCATGAAACAAAACTCTTTGGGAGGCGCCTGGATGCTCAGTTGGTTAAGCATCCTACCCTTGACTTTAGCTCAGGTTATGATCTCATGGTTGGTGAGATCAAGCCCCACATCAGGCTCTGAGCTAACAGCATGGAGCCTGCTTGGGATTCTCTCTCTCCCTCTCTCTCTGTCTTTCCCCAGTGCACGCTCACTCTCACACAATATATACATAAACATAAAAAAGGAAACTTCTTTGGGTACACAAGTTTGATCAGCTACAAACCACCTACTCTCATACAGCTTACTTTTTTTTTTAATTTCTCACACATATCAAGAGAATAAAATGCCTTAATAAATAAAGATGTGTCCACAGCATACTGGAAATGGAGATGTGGTTAGGTTGATATGAGCAGTTTTTGTTTTTTAATAGTTTGGTGCTGTCTCAATGATTATCATTTTCTTTGTTAAGAGTTTACAAACTATCAGGGTGCCTGGATGGTTCAGTCAGTTAAGTGTCTGACTCTTGATCTTGGTTCAGATCATGATCTCATGGTTTGAGAGATTGAGCCCTGCCTTGGACTCTATGCTGACAAAGCAGTGCCTGCTTGGGTTTCTCTCTCTCCCTCCCTCTCTGCCCCTCCCCAACTGGCACTGTCTTTCTCTTTCTTTCCCAATAATTAAATAAATAAATAAGCAAACAAACTTAAAAAAAAAGTTTACAAACTATCAGTTAATTATTCTTTCTAGAAGTCTACTTGAAATTAAAAGAAAGTTTATCCAATTGAAGGAAGTGATAACTAATTCTGTCTCAAAAGAGGATATGTGAATGGAGAGGGGGATAGGGGAAACACTATGAAAGAAGGCATGGTGGAAGGAATGAGCACAGGGCACCCTTGGGAGAGTATAAAAACCCAGCTGGTTAGAGCGATAGTGGTTATTGGAAGGTAGTGTGAACTGGGGTTGAAACATATGATGTAGTCTTAAAAGGGGGACTAGGACTTCAACTTAACACAGGAGAAAATAGAAAGAAGTAAAAGATTATTTTTTAAAGTTTATTTTTGAGAGAGAGAGCATGAGCGTGTGTGCCCAAGTAGGGGAGGGGCAGAGAGAGGGAAAGAGAGAATCCTAAGCAGGCTGCATGCTGACAGCATCAGTGGGGAGGGGGTGCTCAATTCCACGGACCTCGAGATCATGACCTGAGCTGAAATCAAAAGCCAGGTGCTCAACCGACTGAGCCACCCAGATGCCCCAAGAATTAAAGGATTTTAAAGCAAGAAAATGAAATAATAACAGTAGTGCTTTAATAGCCTAATTGAAAAATGGGAAAGTATATGAAGAGTTCACAGAAGAAAATGTAAATGGCTCTTAAATACATGTAAAGACACTCCACCTCATTTTTAATAAGAGAAATATAAATTGAAGGTACAATGACATAATTTTAAGCTATATTTTAACCTATCAAATTGGCAAAATTCAAAGTCTCATAAGACACAATTTTGGTGAGGCTATAGGGAAATAATAGAGGATAAAATGGTGGAAACTCTAAAATGCAAATTGGCAATCAAATTATGAATGTGCATTCCCTTTTACCTAGTAGTAACTAAAAACATACACATGTAAAATGATGTATGTTGGTGGATATTCAACAGAGAGAATTGTTTGCAAAGGTAAAAGGGGTCAATCAGTAGGGAACTGGCAAATCAAATTACAGTACAGATATCCAATAAGACACTAGAATTTAAAAAAAAAAAAAGCAACTTTGTGTTATTGATTAAAATAATGAAACTATAACAAATTTTAAAAAAGATAGACCAGCATATTTTGAATGCAACTATTTGTGTATGTATGAAAGAGTATGTGTGTGTATGTATATGAGTTATGTATTCAGAGAATCTCTTAGGAAGAATATCCAAGAAACCAGAAACAATGGGTCGTCTTTAAGGAAGAGACAGGATAGTTATAGTTCAGAGGTATGAAGGAAACTTCTATATCCTTTTGTCTGTTTTGAATTCTCACCAAAGTTGATATTACCTATTTAAAAATTGATAGGTGTGCTAAATAGCAATGTTGTATTCTGGAATAGAAAAAAGTATAGTAGTGGGGTGCCTGGGTGGCTCAGTCAGTTGAGCAGTCCAACTCTTGATTTTGGCTCAGATCAAGATTCCAGGGTCATGGGATCGAGCCCTGCATCGGGCTCTGTGCTGAGCATGGAGCCTGCTTAAGATTCTCACTCTCTCTCTCTCTCTCTCTCTTCCCCTCTCCCTTACTGTCTCCCTCTTTCTCTAAAATAAAAGAAAAAGTACAGTAGGAAAAAGTCTGGTGAAAACTTACAGTCTGGATTTTAGTTGTCATGCACCAATGTTAATTTCTTAATTTTGAAATTAAGCCAAAGCCAAACAAGCCAAAGTTATGAGAGGTGTTAACATCAGGAGAAACTGAGTGAAGGTACCATTTTTGCAACTTTTTATAAACCTAAAATTATCTCAAAAATAAAAAATTTCATAAACCAATAAATAAATATTAAACACTTATTAGGGCAGTTGCAGGGGCAATGGCTTGGAGAGAAGAGGGATTAGAATCAAAGAGGCCAGATGGGAAACTGGGAGTAATCTTGACATGAGGTGCATTAGGGTAATAGTTATGAAAATACAATGAAACGAGCTAATGTGGAGATGAGATTCATTTCAAAAGAAAAAAAATCAACAAAATACTTGCAATAGCAGAAAGCAGAGATAAGATCAGTGATGCCAGTGACAAAAGATGGAACTGAGAGGAGGAAGCTTATTTAAAAGGGAATGAAGTTCATTCATTCATTCATTCATTCATCCATTCATAAGTATTTGCTGGTACCCTCATGCCAGGCTCTATGCAAGGCACTGGGGATATGAATAAGTTTATAAATGCCAAGTAAGAAGTGACCCTAAAATGTCCAAGCTCAATTGTCCAAAAGGCATTTGGACATTACAGGGTGACAGTCCTGGTAAGGGCACAGAACTGGGGTAGCTGAGAAAGATGACAGAGACTGAGGACGAAGAAGCGAAAACTGAGCCATGGGACAGAAACACAATTAGGGGGAGAGAGGAGTAGCAAAGGAGACAGGGAAGGAATGGTCAAAGGGGATAGAAAATAAGTAGGACATGGCAATTTCCTGGAAACCAAGATAAAAGAAAGATTAAAGAAGAAGGGTTCCATCAAATGCACTGTTCAAAAAATGAGGGTAGACAAAAGTCCATAAGACAGTTAACAAGAGAAATAGCTGATGGCAAAGGAGGTCACTCAAGAGAACTTTTTCACCTTCAGTAAAGCCTAAATGGAACCCAAATTACCCAAATTACAGAAGTCAAAATTTTCTTACAAGAAAGCACTTCTAATTTAAAGGCCTTTGGGAAATGAGATCCCATCTATTATCATGCTTCTCAAACTGAGATACTTGAAAACACAAAATAGATCTGTATGCAACATCAATTTTGTTTGGAAGAAAATATATTGAAACAGAGGAATGCAAACTATGCATGAGCTCTGAAGACAAATCCTGAAATTTCAAGCATAGAATGTCTTATAGGAGGTCCCCTTCCAAATTCTAGGGCTACAAATTCATTCTCTGCTTCTTTAAAAGGGTTCTTGGGCAGAGATCTGAGAAGCACTGATGTAATGGCCAGCTATACTGAAATGTACCCTTTCTACTGAAATTCAGGATACCTAGAACTTAAAAAATAACTTTATGGGTGGCTCAGTCAGTTAAACATTTAACTTGATTTGGGTTCAGGTCGTGATCTCATGGTTCGTGAGTTCAAGCCCTGTGTCAAGCTCTGTGCTGACAGCTCAGAGCCTGGAGCCTACTTCAGATTCTGTGTCTCCCTCTCTCTCTACCTTTCTCCCTCTCTCTCTCTCTCTCAAAAATGAACATTAAAAAAAAAGAAAATGTCATGGAAAAACTATCTAGGGTTAGTGATTTTTGTAAAATCAATGGTCTACTCTGATGTCATGTGAATGGAGAAATTATCATCATTTCTTATCCTAGTGCAATTCTGATACTTAAGAGATTTTTACTGTTTAAAAGAAAATCAACTTTAAGAATGGTTAAAATAAACCAGCTTCTTTTCTAAGTGTTTGGGTTTTTAAACTAAAAGCTATATAGCAAACACCTCTCATATTCCATCTTATATACACTCCCTTACATTTCAAGGCTAAGAAAAAAAAAAAAAAAGCTAATGCAACGCTAAACCTAGAATATAGAATGACAGCTCTCACAAGTATTTCATTCAGCCCAGGCTGTTGGCTCTCATGATTAAAAACAACTAACAACTATGGGGGCGCGTTATCACTTCTTAACACCACCCATGGCCTATAACTCTCTGCGGTCTCATTTTAAAGGAATTTTGACATTATCATATTTCGAGAAAGCAAATCTGAATTGGTAACCTAGGGAATAAACAATACATTATTTTCTTTTCCCCCCTGACCTTCATAATCATGAGATTGGTAGAATTCTCAATGATTCCCTTTTCGTCTTAAATATATATTCATGGATGTGAATTGAATACATGCACTTTGAATGTCAGGTAAGTGGAATTATTAATACCACCATGCAATTTGGTATTTCCTGAAAGAAATGAAGCATGTTTCTACAACCAGCAATTCAACTCTCAGGCACACCCCCTAGCAGAGCTTCTCAACTGCCGTGCCATGGTGCCCAGGTAGGCAACAAACAGGTTACAGGTGTGCCCAGATATGGCTCTCCTCAGCTCTCCAGCCAAGCAGAAGCTCCCAGGCCAGAGACACGGCTTTGTTCTTTTAAGGCAGCATGTGAAACAAACACTACCTATCATTTCCTATGTGTGCCATGACATGCAAAAGGTTGAGAAACATTGACAGAGAAGTTCTTGAACATGTATACCAGATACGTATACAGGAATATATGTATATATAGGAACAATGTTTGTAGTATCTAAAAACTGGTGCATCTCAAATGTCTATTGATCAATTCATCTGCTAATAAATTCTGGAGTACTTGTACAATGCAATATTATACAGCAGTGAAAACTAATGAGCAATAGCTATGTGCATTGACACAGATAAATACAAAAATATAATTCTGAGTAAAAAAAAAAAAATTCCCAGAAAAACACGCATGATAGGATTCCATTTTTATGAAGTTCCAAAACATGTTAAACTAATCAATATACCATTTGGGGGTACACAGTGCGTGATAAAAACCACTGAAAAAAGAAAATTAACAAAAAAAAAATTCAGAACTTTAGTTACCTCTGAGGGAGCAAGAGAAGTTTGGGAGAAGAGAGGAATATATATGGTATATTGGAGGTAAAGGTAACAGAGCTTTTTTAAAACTGGGCTATAGGGAAATGTAATATGTTTTCTACATAGTTATTCGATAAACCCTACAGATATTTTATAAACATTGTGTATCTACTCAATATTTAATAAGCATATTTTATAAGAGCCCTACTTTGTCCAAAAGTAGATAGTGAATGCATGTGCTGTCCCTGTAATAGTATGAAGTACATGGAATGGTAGGGAACAGAAAGCATGAAATTCTACAGAACACTGCAGGTCAGGCCCTGAATCTTTCACAAAGGCCCTACAGACTCACACATGAGTGCAACAATAAGAGATTTGAAAGCTAGACAGTAATTAAAATTAAAACAAAATTTAATATGCTATCATTTTATGAGGCACCATATACACAAATTTTAACATTAACTAAAATATGGATTTAAAGAATCAGGACCGAATAAACTGCCAGCCTGTGGATGAATAACTCCTCTTGCTATTTTCTAAACAGTCAACATTTCATTGTGTATTTAGACCACACAAAAGACATTTACAGAATCACAATACTTTAATTCATCATGTATATCCAGCAAATGTTTGCTTAGTCAAATGCCTGTCTGTTTGTCAATGTCATTTAAGGGCAGGTTTATAAAGCTTCAAGAGCAAGAACTGGGTCTGTTTCAACTGATATGACTCCCAAGGAAAGCACAATGAAAACATTTTAAGAATTCTGTCTGTCCTCTGTCTCCTTTTATTTTAAGGACTAGACAGTGAAAAGCCATTTTTCTAAGCAGTGGATATTTTGCCAATATAAAAGTGATATAAGCACTTAACCTCCAATAGATACACTTAACCTCCAAATTAATTAAATTTATTATTTTTTATTTGAAATATAAAAGAAATCCAGTTTGAACTCTCCCTTAAAAAAAAAAAAAAACAACTAGCAGCAGATAGGTTAATGTTTACACAAAGCCAATTTTTTTCTCTTTGTTTTTTTTTTTTTCCTTTAAAGTTTAATGGGTGAATGACCTTGCTGGAATTCCCCGTCAGTTCTGGAGTATCTGTTTGGAAATTTCAAATAGAAACTACTTTCACATGATACATTCGAATGGTATGCCAAGTGGTATCTGTCTCTGCACCTTCAACCTGGACGTTATATAACAGATGAATCAATAAACTTTACACAAAATGAAAGGCTTCTTTTTCTCCTTATGCTATTTAAGAAAAGATCACTTAAACGTGTTTGGCGTTATATATTTATAGAGCCAGTTACACATAGAAAACCTTCACATATTTACCCTGTTCAAGAAAATTGCCCTTGATACAGCTTCAAGTTATCTAAGACAGACCAGTTTTTAAGCATGTCAAACACTGAACATTTCAGGCTGAAATGAGAATCTGAGCCAAGAATTAATTCCTGTTAACTAGTAAACATTAGTTATACAAGTAGAATATCTTAAAATCTAGATAATATAAGTCATTTTTATTTTGCTTTATTTTGGAATTTCTTAAAATACTTACTTTCACTGAGAGGGAGTTATCTCAGATTTATTGTGTAAGGCTTTGGACACGCTGCCTTTTCCAGTGTGTGGCAATTATGAAACTAACTCGAAACCACCAATAATCAATAGGGTCATAAGTAACAGTGGGGATGATTTAGAACAGAAACAAAAGACTTCCCCAACAAAAATTTTCCCCACACCTCTTAGTTTCACCCTTGGCTCTTCTCTCTCTCATTTTCAGAAGATGAAAGTACATTAAATGTTGCCTAGGATTTTAGCCCAGTCATCTATCCTGCTGTCAAAAATTGGTTCAGGATAGATAAAAATGAAACATTTCACAATCTGAGTTTCTATAGAACTTGTCAGTGTCTCAGAAGTCGAGATGAAGGGTAGAGTGAATGGGGAAAGACTATCAGGGAAAGTTCAGGAGAGGAATCACTGCATTTGAACATTGTCCCTAGACTATTTCTCTACCATTTTATAATAGTGCCTGGAATCTTCTCATTACAGGTTTCTTAAAGAATTTTAATCCATTAGTATGACATCACAATAGTTACAGGATAGAATGAGAAGCCATTGAATTGTTCCTCTTGCCCAAGCTCACAATGTTTCCTGTCCCTACCTACGTCTAGTTAGGAAGAACAATGAATGGGATAGTAATTCAATGTCTAACTGTGGCCCTGATTTTTCAGAGGAAGTTGGAATAAAAATGTGATGGCGAGAGGCAGGGAAGAAAGAAAACTTAATCAAATTTAATGCTCTCAAGCATTCCCCCTTCCATCTCCACGTCCCTATTCCCATCTAGTTAGCAAAAACGAAAAAAAAAAAACAAAAACTTTTGCTATTAGTTTAGAAATATTAGTTATGTAACATAAACAATTCATAATTATTTCCTAACCTTTACATTCCAAAATGCTTTCTTTAAAAGTGGTGCAGGGGCGCCTGGGTGGCTCAGTCGGTTAAGCGGCCGACTTCAGCTCAGGTCATGACCTCTCGGTCCGTGAGTTCAAGCCCTGCGTCGGGCTCTGTGCTGACAGCTCAGAGCCTGGAGCCTGTTTCAGATTCTGTGTCTCCCTCTCTCTGATCCTCCCCTGTTCATGCTCTGTCTCTCCCTGTCTCAAAAATAAATAAAACTTAAAAAAAAAAAAAAAAAGTGGTGCAGTATAGGGACACCTGGGTGGCTCAGTCGGCTAAGTATCTGACTCTAATTTCAGCTCAGGTCATGATCTCACAGTTGTGAGGTTGGGCTCTGCACTGGGCGTGAAGCCTGCTTAAGATTCTCTCTTTCTCCCTCTCCCTCTGCTCCTCTCCACTCATGCTCTCTTTCTTTCTCAAAATAAAAATAAAAAATAAAATAAATAAAAGACGCAATGCAATATGGACAGATGTCTTAAAGCATATTAGTAAAAACAACGCATCTCAGGCAAGGGAGGGGATTTTAAGAACACCTTTTATGATTTTTAATATATTTGGGCACACATATATTTATAACCAAAAAGATTCCAATAAGGTTATTTTCATTTTGGAAAATAAAAAATATAAGCCATTCAATGCAAAGATTTTTATGTGATGTTACCTACCAAACAGTAAACTCTTAAATGTAAAAACAAGTGTTTTGGCTTCTAGGATATAGTTTCATTTTCACAAATTATGGAAAGTATATTCAGAGCCCTTTGTTGTCGTTGTTGTTGTTCAGAGCTTTCTCTTCTTGACCTCCTTTGTCCTAATGACTCCCATATTGATGTATTCTGCTCAGACCTCTTTTTTCTTCTATGGTTAGTCTTGAAATTTCTTAATCAAAAACAGTAATAGCTAATGTATATTAAGCCAGACATTGTTCTGAACACTTTACCTAATCAATTTAATCTTTACAACAACCCTGGGAGATACTTCCAGTTTAAAAACATACTGTTATCCCCACTTTACAGATTAGCATCTGGAAACAGAGGTGGTTAATACCCCATTTGCAACAGGGCAGAGTAGCAAAATTTGTGTTTTAAATAATTTGCTTGTCTTTTCCTTTTCCTTTGTTGTTGTTGTTTTTTTTAAATCTCTTTAGGAAGTATTCCCAAAGGAATGATACATGGAGAAAAAGGGTATGTGATTTTGTTATTTTCATTATGTATCTCCATGTTTTTTTCCCAGGATTTTTCTAATGCAGTGATTCTCAACTTATTGTCTCTGGACCAGCAGCATCACCATTACATGGGAACTTGTTAGAAATGCAAATTATCTATCAGGTCCCATCCATCCCTACTAAATCAGAAACTCTAGGGTAAGGCCTACCAATATGTTTTTGTTTACACACACACGCACCTAATTTTTGTTAAATTACTCCTCTGGAGTGATTCTGATGCATATTAAAGTTTGAGAACCATTGTTCTAAAGGGTAATATAGCCATCGGTTATGCAAAAGATCCCATTTGGCCACATATTTAATGTACTGAGGTGTAACTGCCTATCTTTTACTAACTTTATTGCATCTCTTGGAAAGGGGCACTCATTTCCACAAATATTTATTAAGCATCTACTATGTGCTTGAGAATGAGTGCTTGAAGAGCTAACCGTCTAGTTGGACAAGGAGAAATGTATTTTTTATTATTTTTTTAAATGTTTATTTATTTTTGCGAGAGACAGTGTAAGTAAGGGGAAGGACAGAGAGAAAGGGGGACAGAGGATCCAAAACAGGCTTTGCATTGATAGCAGCAAGCCTGATGCAGGGCTCAAACCCATGAACCGTGAGATCATGACCTGAGCTAGAGTTGGAGGCTCAAGTGACTGAGCCACCCAGGCGCCCCTACAGGGAGAAATTTAATAATTACAATGCCAGGTAGTAATTCAGTGACAGAGATGCACTGATGCTGAGGGGAAGTAAACTGTAGTAGGTTATGTCTTGATCTCTTAGGAATTGCTGTACTCTACCGCGCCATTTGAGAAACGTTATTTTATGCCAGTATATCCTACCCCTCACCCAGGGCCCATGCCCCAAATCAGGGCATTACCATAGCAGCACTCACTGTTATACAGTGATTAACAAACTCAGCAAGGTAGTTCCTCCGTGGTTAGAATCCAGAGCCTGTGTAGAGAAAGGAGCCAGTGTCTAGAGTTCCTAAGAGTCTAAAGAGCTTTCCTATTCTACTCCACAGGTAACTTGACAATAATTCACCCTTTTCCCACCACTATCTCATGTTTTTCATGATTGTGTCAGATAGTTTCCAAAATATAAAAACTTTCAAATACCCTCTGTACCCTTCCAAGTTCACATTCTCCTCCATAATACTTTAATCACTATTCTGAATCTAGTGTTTATCAACCCCCCCAAAGTACTATTTTTCATCTTTATGAAAATGTATAAGGTGCTTTTGAAACTTATTTTACTTAACATTCCTTTTTGAGATTGATCCCTGTTGAGGTAAGAAGCTCTATAATGCATTGGTGAATTTATGCCATTGAATGAATAGCCCAGCAAAGTTTATTCATCCATTTTCCTCTTGATAGATGTTTGGGCTATTTCTTTTTTTCTTTCTCTTTTAAAATAGTGATGCAATAAGGGCATCTGGGTGGCACAGTCTATTAAGCGTCCGACTTCAGCTCAGGTCATGATCTCATGATCTCATGGTAAAGGGGTTTGAGCCCCATGTTGGGCTCTGCACTGACAGCATGGAGCCTGCTGGGGATTCTCTGTCTCCAGCCTCCCTCTGCCCCTCCCCTGCTTGCACACATGCATGTGCTCTCTCCCAGAAATAAATAAGCATTTAAAAAATAAAACAGTGATGCAATGAACATTTTAATAGATCACTTCAGCAAATATGAAGGGCCACCACATTTTTAAAAAATGTGTCTGAATCTTCTTTCCCCTTTTTTATAGTTTATATTTCTCTGCTAAAATTCTTCATCTGTTCATGCATATGTCCTGCCTTTTCCACTAGATTCTTTAACGTACTAGTCACAATTAAAGTTCCTGTCTGATAGTTCCAACATGAATCATCTCTGGTGCTGGGTCTGTCTGTTGCTTTGTATCTTAAAAATACATATATTTTAAATATATTTCATATATTTTTAAATTTTTGATTTAATGCCACACACTGACTACAGAATAACCATACAAACTAGGGAAAAGAATAGTAACTCTTGGAAAAATGTGCATGCTTATTCTTCTGTCCTGCAACCAGGTAAACTGAAATTCCAAAGAGACATAATCTAGTCAGTAGGTGAGCTGGTTTTATTGTTGCTATAGTTACTTTCTGTGCCTCTTCCTCCAGCAGTGGGCAACAGCTACTTTGTGCTTAGTGTGGACCCCAGGATACTCACGTTTTATTCAGTGTTCCTGCTCCACACTCAGCTTTCAGTGGTCACTGCATGTCTGTGCCACAGAAGGGGTTCTTTCTCTGCATCCTTGCCCCTTCTGAAGAGATAGACTGCTGTTGTTTGTTACTCATTGTTAAGTGTATTCGTTCTCTTGGTCTGGACTCAGTCTTAGGCAGGCCCTATACGTCTATGCCTCAGGTATAGACACCCCCAACCCCCCGTGGCAGTGAAACTCTGCCTTGTATCTATAAGGGAACACTGCAAAAACCCCTCCAGCACGCCAGACCCCATACTAACCACAAGTAGTAGCAGCAGCTAATGGTGGAGAGTTTCCTGTACCTCCCAGTGCAGAAAGCTTTTGCTTCTACCTTACCCTCAGAAGCAATGAATCTTTGCCTGGACCCTGAAAAACAAAGTTTCCTGTCCCTTCCCCAGTGGCTTAAGATTTTTGCTTCACACAAGAAAATTATTGGTGGGGCACCTGGGTGACTCAGTCGGTTAAGCATCTGACTTTGGCTCAGGTCATGATCTTGTGTGAGTTCAAGCCCTGGATCGGGCTCTGTGCTGACAGGGTAAGATGGCTAAATAGGAAGCCCCAGATCTAGTTGTCCCAATGAGACACTAACTTAACAATATATGGTCTAAAAGGCCTGTATGTGGCCTCCAAAAACCAGTTAAGAAGTTGTAGTACCCCGGAAAAACTCAAACCCAAGAACAGCCACATTGAATGGGTAAGAAAGCCATTTCATTTCACCTGTTGTAGCCCTTCCCCCAAGGTGGTACACTTCTGTGTGATCAGAAGTAAACACCCAATCCACAGCAACTCCATCAGAATGAGAAGAACAGAACATTCCAAATATTCGAAAGACTGCCTGAGAGACTGGTTTGTCTCATCTGACTTGGAACGCTGAGGCATACTTTGGATGGATGCCTTGGGGTCACTGGAAATGGGAGAACACAGAGTTGAGCTCTTGCACCAGAAAGCCTACAATACCACAGATGAACATCAGAGCGAACAAAAGATTACCAACTCCTGAAAAAGCAACTGGAGAACCTTTCTAACTGGCACGCAAACAAGCCCAGAGAAGATGCATACCCATGCCAAGTTTGAGAAGTCTCCAGAATCTTTAGTTGGCTGACTGATGAAAGTCTCCCTGTGTATGAAGCCAGTCCATAGAACCGAGAGAGGTAGCTGTTTTTTCAAATGCACAAATCCCAGCAAAATTCCCTGAAAAAACAGAAACGTGGCCCAAAGTCAAGGGAACAAAATAAATCTTCAGAAACTGATCCTGAAGGGATGGAAGTGCATGAATTACCTGACAAAAAATGCAAAACAATCATCTTAAAGATGTTCACTGTGCTAAAAGAGAGCATGGTCAAATAAAAGAAATTAGGAAAATGATGCATGAACAAAATGAGAACACCAACAAAGACAGAAACAGAAATTCTAGAGCAGAAGAAAACGAATGGGAAAATCCCCAAATATGTGGAAATTAAACAACACACTCTTAACCACGGTCAAAGAAAAAAAATCACATAAGAAATTAGAAAACACTTTGAGACAAATGAAAACAGAAACACAACATACCAAAATTTATAGGGGGCAACAAAAGCAGTATTAAGAATGGAGCTTATAGCAGTAAATGCCTACATTTAAGAAGAAAAAAGAAAGAAAGAAAGAAAGGAAGGAAGAAAGAAATAAAGAAAGATTAAAAGTTAAAAAAAATAAAGAAGAAAAAAGATCTCAAATCAATAACCTAACTTAAAGAACTAGAAAAAGAACAAACTAAACCCAATTAGCAGAAGGAAGGAAATAATAAAAATTAGTGCAGTAATAAACAAAATTTGGAAAAAATTTAAAAATCAACAAAATGAAAGGCTGATTTTTAAAAAGATCAACAAAATTGACAAGTCTTAGCTTCATGAAGAAAAATAAAAAAAGAGAAAATTCAAACAAAAATCCAAAGTGGAAGAGGAAATACTACAACTGATACTGCAGAAATAAAAAAATCAGAGAGTACTATGAGCAACTATCAACTGTGTACCAACATGTCTCCTCATATTCTTTTTTTTTTTTTTGAGAAACATGGAACATAAATGAGTTTTCAAAAATACACATTTTCATTATTTCTCTAAGTCTAATGTTGGTTCAGTTCTCCTCTTTCAATCCTGAAAAGCAGGGCAGAACAGAAGATTTTATTTCAAAAAGTACTGTTTATGTCCAGGTCAAAGATAGAAAGGAGAAAGGTAAAAAAGAAGAAAAAATCAAATAAGAGCACATTTTGCCAGTGGAACCCCACCTAGCTAAATATTCTCATCTTTTGCTTCAAAATACCAGCCTTGTTTAACAAAGTACTGCAGTTAACTGAAAGGCTTGCAGTCTACACTCACACACATCCCCTGTTTATCTCTGACCTACAGTGATCTCCACAATTCTCAGACTCAGTTTTAAATGGCAAAAAGACAAAACAGAATTGGGAAAGTATACATCACATGAACACAAAGGCATGTACTCTATGATGTCCCATTTAACTTCACACACACACAAATACACACACACATGCACGCACATACACACCAGGTAACTTTCATTTTGGTTACTATATCGGTGAAAGATTTCTTGAAGTCTAATTCATCTGCTTTACTCCCAATCCTTCACCTCAATTCAATTGTTAATTATATAAAAGTCTATTTCTTTTTTTCAAGTTTTATTGATATAATTAACATACATAACCTTGCATTGGTTAAAGTGTAGGGCAATCATTTGATACATGTATATACTGCAGAATGAAAACTCTTTTTTTTTTTTTTAAGTTTATTTATTTTGAGAGAGAAAGAGTGTGAGTGGGGGAGGGGCAGGGAGAGGAGGAGACAGAATTCCAAGCAGGCTCTGCATTGTCAGGGCAGAGCCCTACACAGGGCTCCAACCCACAAACTGCGAGATCATGACCTGAGCTGAAGTCGGACTTTTAACCGACTGAGCCACCCAGGCGCCCATGAAAAATCAATTTCTAAGTTGCCAATTCTCTACCTCAAGAGGAAGGAGGCCATAACCACTGGAATCTCATACTATCTCATGATTAGAGTCAGAGAAACTAGAATAATTAATGTCCTGGTAGGTTTCTTTGACAGTGGACTTTCAAAATTATTCCATTACTAAGTTTGAATCAACCTTGGAAATGTCCTGCACACAATATAAGCATGGTGGCCATGACTGTCATCTCTCAGATGTAGCAGAGGCTTTATTATGGATAGACTGTTCATGTTTTATACCAGTGGAGAATTTCCTAATACAGATAGCAAGTTCTTTCTAGGAGAGTAATTTCATGGGAGCACCTGGGTGGCTCAGTCAGGTAAGCATCTGGCTCTTGATTTTGGCTCAGGCCAAGATCTCATAGTCAAGCCCCGAGTTTGGCTCTTCACTGACAGCATGGAGCCTACTTGGGATTCTCTCTCCCTCTCTCTGCCCCTCCTGGATTCATGTGTGTGTTCTCTCTCTCTCTCTCTCTCAAAATAAATAAATAATACATTTTTAAAAGAAGAGTAATTTCATGACTTCCTATTGTTAAATCAAGTAGGTTTTCTGGGTTTCTATGTATGACCCCAATGTCTGTGACCTGTGCCACAGAACAAAGTTCATTATTCCAGTCCAATGATCATTTCTGATCAAGTTAAATTCTTTAATAAGCCAAATTTACAACTTGCCTCTTGTTCTGGGTGCTGGGGAGAAACAATGCTGAATAGTGTGTCAGTCAGAGGTAAGTACCATGGAGAAAAATAAAGCAGGGAAGGGGAAGAGAAATGTCATGGGGTGGTGATGAGTTTACAATTTTAAATAAGACGGTCAGAGAGGGACTTATTGAGGGGACAAACCGTGACGTGAAGGAACTGAAGATGAGAGATTAAACCCACAAAGATATCTAAGGCAAGAGCATTTCAGGCACAGGGAATATCAAGTACCAAGTTCCCAAGGCAGAACAGAGATTTGTGTTTCTGAGGGTCAGCTAGGAGACCAGAGTGGCTGGGGCTGACCATCAGATGATCGAGAGATAAGGGGAGAGCAAAGGCAGCTCAGGTAAGGCCCTGGAGACCATCATAAAGACTCTGGCTTATAAATGGAATGAGATGAGAAGCAACTGGAAGGTTCTGAAGAGAAGAAATTACATAAATTAGAAGAATGTACAGTATCTGAAATATCTAAATGAAAAGAGTGGTAGCTGTGGGAAGCATTAGTCTGCAAATATTTACTGAATCCATACTATTTACTAGGATTTTCCTAGGCACAGAGCCCAACACAGGGCTTGAACCCACAAATCTTGAGATTATGATGTGAGTCAAAGTCAGATGCTTAACCGACTGAGCCACCCAGGTACCCCTAGAGTTGTGTTTTTTGAAGATGACTCAAAAGAAATTAGAGTTGTATTTTTAGAAGATGACTCTAGGGGCACCTGGGCGGCTCAGTCGGTTGAGCCTCCGACTTCGGCTCAGGTCATGATCTCTCAGTTCGTGAGTTCGAGCCCCGCGTCCGACTCTGTGCTGACAGCTCAGAGCCTGGAGCCTGCTTCGGATTCTGTGACTCCCTCTCTCTCTGCCCCTCCCCTGCTTGTGCTCTGTCCCTCTCTCTCAAAAATGAATAAACGTAAAAAAAATTTTTTTTTAAAGATGACTCTAAAAGCAATGAGATTAGAGGAGTAAGGAGTGTGTACAGCAGGCCAATCAGCTATTAAAGAAGTGAGGGCAAAGATAATGGAGGTGTAAATAAGTGTAGTGGATGTGGGAACAGAAAGATGTGGAGAGTTTGAAAGACACTTAGGAGGGAGAAAAGACAGAATATGATGATGGATTAAATTCCTGAGAGTTGAGGAAGAAAGTCAAGAATGGCTGAGGTTGCCTACTTTTCTTGACTTTTTGTGTAGATAGATCCTATCTCCTTCACAGAGAGAATATAGATACCGATGTGATTCCTTCTGCAGAGGAGGAATAAGAAAAAGCTGATCATATATGCTAATAAGCCTATATGCCATTGCTGCCAATTGTTATACACAAATTGCACAAGTTATGCAATTTGTTGTTTCCACTGATGTATGAAACTTGGCTATGACTGTTCAGCAAAATAAAGCAGCTGGATTCTACATCTTAAATCTTCTGATAAATATTCATGTTGCTAGTATTATATAGATTTATATAATACAAATTATATACATGATTTAAGCACATTTACATTATACATGCTTACAAAGCAGGAACATCAATGTTTTCTACAGCATTCCATCAAAGCTTAAGTAAATAATCCCAAGGCACCAAATATAAATTTTCAGTACACTATAGCACTAAAGACTTAGTTCTTTAAAAGTCACCTTATTCCTACCAATGCTGTCACCAAAAAAGTGGATTATCTGTTTTTAGGAAAAGTTGAATAATACTGGTGACTTACTTAAGTCATTAAAGATAAATTTAGTCACTCAAAGAAAGACAACTTGACATTTTCTCTTTTAGAGACCATCAAACTCCTAGTCGTGCTAACTATATTCTCTATAGCCTGTCTGCCTGGAGTCCTCAAACAATTTTAACCTAAATAGGAGCTTTTTGTTTTCCATTAGGCCAAGAAGACAAAAGCAAAAGATTTTTAAAAGAAAATACATTTGATACAATCTTTCTACTAGTATGAGGTTGAACCAACCTTAAATGTTTTTAACATTTAAGAGTTGATGTGTCAGAGTTGATGGTATTAGAATATTAAATAAAATACCCAGAAGGCCTAGAGGCTTTCTTTGTGCTCTGAAATGAAAAAAAATCTCATTAATTAGGCTAAAAATCAGAGTGATATTAATCGTCAATTCCTTTGTCACAAATAGCAGTAGTATGAAGTAAAAAAGAAACGGTGTCCTAAGAATCCAAATGGGTAGAAAAGCATTAATGCTAAAATAAGACACCTGGATCAGCGACTACAACTCATAGGAAAAAAATGCATTTTATTTACGACGAAGTACACAAATACAAATACACACACATTCACACATACATATTACTGTACTCTTACTGTGTGGGATGCAGGGTGAAATTTTTTGCTCTACGTTCCTTCACTTAACAAAAATGCTGGTCACAACTTAGTAGGCAAATGCTGTGAGCTACGAATGTATTACAACACATAACTGCTCTAGAGGAATATAAATGCTAACTTACAATTTTAGGGAAATTTACAGTTTTCTTCCTTCTTAGAATTAGCCTGCAAGAGTACTCTGAGTACTCAGTGAAAACAAAAATTAACATAGCCTTGTTCCCATGTATGTATCCTGGATGTGATGTCCACTTTCAATGTGCTTAAATCATCTACATTCCCAGGCCCAAGACCTGAGGGAATGACTTGTAACAGGACTCTATGCCCATACTGCACATTTATATAAAAGTCCTTTTTATATACATTATTTCATTTGACCCTCACAACAACCCTGGAAGGTAGGCAGGGAAGATATTATCAGATTTACTTTACAGATGAAATTAAGGTTGAGAGGGTATGTGACTTTCCCAGTTACAAAATATCTAGTAAGAGGCAGAGAATAAGCATCATTAACTTTTAGGTCAAGGGCTCTTCTCTCTAAGCCACTGACAATATAATCTGACCTCAAATATTTTTACCACTTCACTCTCACTGCTTTTTGTTGATTCAGGTTTTTATAGGCTACAACAAAAGACCTGATTCTAAACTTATCATGCCCAGTTTATGCTTCTCTACTGATGAAAACTATGGCCACTGGACATATATTCCTTTGGAAGGCACTGTTCCTTGGCTCCAATCTGAAGGAACATAAGCAATATGAAAGACCGTAAAGGCCAAGGAAATTGAAGAGAAATCAGAGGAAAGGATATAAAATGGAATGCTTTGGTGGATTTTAGTCCCTGTAAGCTTTTACTTTTGTAAGAGGATTCAATGAAGAGCTTTAATGCAGATGAAACTTGAGGCTTTTGAAGAGGATCTAAGTCTTGATGAAGTTATTCAAACTCAAATCTTGAATGCATAATGATGGAGGGCCCCACGGTCTTCAAAAATGTGTACTTGATGTTTAAAACACACACACACACACACACACACACACACACACACACACACACACACACAAATTCTACTAGCAAGCCTAATCAATTTTTTTAAGGGTTCTGAAAAGCTTTAACTCTTTGGCCAATAATTAGACTACCAGATACCATGCTGAAAGAATAGAAAGAGAAAACCCCAGTGAAATAAAGAAAAAGAAAAGGAAACAAAGATTTTAAGAGATATAGTATACAGAATGGCTAAATATGCTCACTGGTTTATCTAATTAATATTCTTCAAATTGCAGAAATCAAACTTCTTATAGAACCAACCGGGGCTGTAGTCAGATAAACTGACTTAATGATAATTTCCTGAATCTCTCTGATCACTAGCCATGGTATTCGATAGTCTAAAACAGCTTTTGATCTTTGAAAGCATGGCCAAAATATTTGTTGGAAGAGACAGCATAAAATAAGGTTGCTTTTGTGGGGTACAGAAAGAAACTGAACTAGGAATATTATGGTTTGAAAATATTTAACAAGGGAGAAAAGACAACACCATACAGTGGAAAAATTCAGACCAGTTTGCAGGTTTTAATGAAAAACATATAGTAAATCTCACGGACTACCTTAGTGCTCATTGTTTCTTTTTATTTTATGTCCTCCTATAAACCTGCCTTTTTTCCAAGAAAACTTTTAAGCTTTTAAAAATTAACAATAATAATAGCAACTAATATATACTGATTCTATACTTTGTGCTGGGCACTACTCTAAGAATTTTATGTAGATTAATTTATTTAACCCTCACAACAATCTTATGAATTTGATAATTGTGTTATCCTCAATTTACAAAGGAAGAAACTGAGGCACACAAAAATTAAGAAAATCTGGTAGTTTACCTGGCTGATAAATAGTGGAATTAGGATTCAAACTCAGGCCCTCTGTCTCAAGACTATCAACCTATACCCACTAATATAAAATTGGTTTCAGTGCAACAAAATCGACCAAGACTAAGGCTTTCTTCAAATCAGCATTCTGCCATGTCACAATCTTTCACTGCATGTTCTGATTAGAAAGGATAGTGACTAATTTCAGTTTCCAAACAGGAGTAATGTAGAATCAGTTTCAGCAGTCACTACTCCAAAGTGACATTCTGCAGGAATGTCAAAGGACTTTAAAAATAACATACCACTAAAATATTAATAATGGTAGGGGATTATAGGTGATTATTTCTCTTTTGGTGATATATAAATATAAATATATATATATATGTGTATATTTATATCACCCCAAAATGTATTTCTGTATTCTAGTTTTTGTCAAGTGGACATGGGTCACTTGTATAATAAAATAAAGGCTGTTACACATGTCATCACCATTATTAGCATGGATATATATTGAACTTACAATAGCACTTGGCCCACTCACAATTTGCTGCTTCTAGCATACTGTGGGGTAAGATACCAGTTAATTAAGCCTATTAGAACTATCTTCTAAAAAAAAAGTCAATAAACTGACTAAGGACCTAAGAAAAAGCCTATGGGTTTTGCATCTTAAAATTTGGCAAGTCAGGTAATTTTTAAATTTACTTCCTGGTTTAGGTAAGTTGAGATTAGTGGATAAGTGATCGGTGGATAAGTTAGCTATCAGTATTTAATGACAGGGATGATACGGGCACCTGGGTGGCTCAGTTGGTTAAGCGTCCGACTTTGGCTCAGGTCATGATCTCGCCGTTCCTGAGTTCAAGCCCTGCATTGGGCTCTGTGCTGACAGCTTGCAGCCTGGAGCCTATTTCAGATTCTGTGTCTCCCTCTCTCTCTCTGCCCTTGCCCTGCTTGCGCTCTGTCTCTCTGTCTCTCTCTCAAAAATAAATAAATATTTAAAAAAACTTTAAAGACAGGGATGATAGAATGTATACTCATACTGTGATAAATACTTCATTGCAGTATAAAAAGAAATTGTTAGGATTTGAAAGGAACCTTTATAATAATCTAGTACAATCTCCCATACAATGAGAATCCCCTATACAACAGTCCTGATGTTCAATGTTCAATCTCTGCTTAAGCAGCCCTAATGACCTCAAGTTCACTGCCTCTAGACACAATCTGCTCCCCTGCTGACTAGTTTCCTACCTTTATTTGGCCTCAAACAACAGACAAGTATGCTTCCTAGCCTACAGTTTCTCCAACTCTTCCAAAGTCTTCTATTTTCTGAACAAAATGGTCCAGTCCCCTCCATCTAGATCACCACAGTTATCCTTTTACATAATCACAAAACTGATTAAAAACAATTCTTGTGTTCTTCAAGGTATAAATAACAATGAAATCAGGTTCTGTAGAATAATGTCTTGTTAGTTAGTGGATCTAGTTCATCCATCTTGGTCATACACAATTGGAAAGGTAGTAAAGACTTATGGTCCGAGCTCAAATTCAGATTGAACAGCCATATATTTTTGAGTGCTCCTTTCTTTTCTCTTCCCCAAAACAATACCACAGAACAGAATCTTAAGACATACCTTCATCCATAATCTTACATGTAGCTAGATTTTAATTTTCTCTCAGGCTTCTATCTACCTTGCCATCACTTGAACTTGTGAATGATCTTAAAACATCCCAAATTCTTTAAGTTGCTCTCATAATCATGAATTAGCCCACGACAGGCCCAGCTCTGAGGTCTTAAAATTCTGACTTTTTCTCCTGTGCTAACTGGGTATCTTTCTATCCAGAACTTCTGGTTTTACAGAAAATTGTATATACATTATATACATTATTATTGTATATATTATACATTTATATACATTTTATATACATTATGTGTAAAATAAAATATATATGCATTTTATAAATCCATATCTATATGCATAGACAAACACATATACATGTATCTTCCCCAATTCTATGTTATCTACATGTAACTTTCCTGTTCACGTGCTCCTTTCTTTCTATGTGTTACCTTTACCATATCCATCTTGACTCTGGAAAACACAGTCTACCCTTGGATTCAATTCATTGCAAGAAAAGGAGTCCAACTCTAGGCATCCTGCCCAATGATTTCCACTTTGTGGCTTGTAGTGATTAATCTCATTGACCTCAAGAAGCAAAGCATCATTTAACTTAAAGGATTATATGCAAAATACTCTGCCAAAGTATGTATAAAACACCTAACATACCATAATCTGTTCTATTGCATTAATCATGACTCAGTCCCCCTGATAAGTGGCCTTCATTTTGATTTCATGAAATACACAATCAGTGGTATCATAGAGGTATGTATCTTACAAAGCCTATTCTTAAGCAAGTTTCAAATAAAATCCCTTTACTAATGAAATGAAGATTATTATATCTTTAAATTTCTTGTATTCACCTATTACTATTCCAAATTTCCCACAATGAAACTGTGGAAAGACAAAGATGGCTAGAGAAGTAAATGTCACGAGAAATTTTTGCTGAGTCCCATGACAAATAATCAGTCACTTCAAACTATTCTTTGTGGTTTACTGATTGTGCTAACAGAGAGAATAAGCCATTCTTTGAAATGTTTTAAACCAGCTCTAAACATCAAGACAAAGTAAAAGAATAACTAAGATTTGTTTAAAGAGTAGAGTCCTTCAATTGCAATTCAAATAAAACAAAGTCCATCACATTCAGTAATACTGAGAGGCTCAGAAGAACCATGCCTATATAATGCAAACCTAGCTTGCAAACAAAGGTAACATCCATATTACCTAGTGAGGTCAGCAACATGCTATAAATTCTATGTGAGTATAAATTCAAGATTAAAAGCCTATAATAATATCATCAAACCTTCCATGCAGCTCTGACAAAATGTTACCTCACTTAGGCAACCCTACTCCCTCTGAATGATGCAAATAATTATAAGGACAAAAGTCATAGGAATAGTTGTTGGCTCCCATAATTCTTAAATTAGGCTGAAGCCTTGTCATTTGTTTGTTCTTTAGTATTATAAAAACATGTTCATAATTGAAAATTCAATCCACCAAAAAGAGTACACAGAAAAAAATATGTCATCTTCCTACTGTAAACCTATAGTCCCATTTACCAGGAGTACCTGTCAATAGTTTCTCACATAGATTTAAAGAAATTTTACATGTATATGTATAAATGTATGCTTTTAAAAACACAAAGTGAAAACATACTATACAAAGAGTTCTATATCGTTTTTTTCTCAGTTAACAATATATCTTAGAGGTTTTGCCATATCTCTGCCTATGAATTTGCTTCGTTCATTCTAAGAGCTACAAAGTACTACGTTGCATGAAGGCATTTATTTAACCAGACCTCTGCTGAGGGATGTTTAGGTTATTCCTACTTTGCTTTTTTAATTTTAAATAATATGGTAATGATACCTTTATATACAAATTTTTGTATGCAAGCACAAATATATATGAAAGATGAACTCCTAGAAGTACTGGCTGGTTTTGGAATTGAGCAAATTCTAAAAAAGCAGTCAGTGTGTCTACAAAGGAGACCAGGAAAAACTATAAGTTTAATGCTTAGTGATTAAAAGATGCTGAACATGATCACAAAGTTAGAAGTTAAGGATTTGAAAGTTAAACTCCTAAGCTAGGAAAGGTGAAATAGGAAAAAAAACAGAAAGCTGACCCCTGGGACAGAAAGATAAAAGGCCTGTAGAATGAATCATGTAAGAGATTTTTTTTTTAAAGGAAAAAAAAATAGCATAAATAAAGCAGGATAAAGGGTGAAAAAAAAGAACTTTTTTTTTTTTTTTTTTACTTTTCTCGCTTTAACCTAACATATAAAGTAAAATTGGCCAAAAGATTTGGTACATATATTATTACAGAGCCAAACTTGGATGTGAGATGATTTAAATGACTATCTGAGGCCCTATTGCTACAGGGTATCCCCAGGTTGATATATTCTATCAGGCCCTAATGTGCTGAGGGATCTCCCAAAAAAAAAGAGGGTAGAGCAGTAATCTTCCAGGAATAATATAACTTGCCAATCTCTTTAATTTCTGATCAATTTTATAGGGAATGGTAATAATTGCCTCATATATACAGAACAAACTTCTCTCTGGAAGGTCTAGATTAAAACATAATTTGAAGAGACTCATTCTACATTTTCCAAACACAATCCTACAATTACCTAGACCGATCCAAGGCTGTTCTATTTCTCACCTAACATAAAACATAGTCAACAACTTACCTTTCCCAAAGTGCTAGGATTTGAATGCCACAATACAAATTGATTCATGTTTTTGTCCAATAATGGTCGGTGGATTTCTTTAAATGAAGTCCATGTTAGAGTCCATTGATATCAGTGTTCTGCAAAACTGAAACCTCAAGAACGTCAATGCACATACTTAAGTTACCACTTGGACACTAACTTACTATGAATAATAGTTGTGATAGTTATTATTATGAATATAGACATTTAGATATGCAAAATCAGTGAATATGACCTTGGACAGCAGAGTGAGGTGGCAAAACTATATTTTCAAGTAAGACATTACTATTAACAAAATCTAGAGGATCTCAAAACAGTGCTTTGTACCAAATTTATATGTATTCTAAAGGTGGCACCATAGTGAGAACATGTAAAGATGGTAATGATTTGGATACCAACACTTTCCAGAAATTGGGAAAACAAGTTTTAAAGGCAGGCAAACTTTTTAAATTTAAATGACTATAAAAATGTATTTACATGTCTACTTTCTAGGTTTTTTCAACCTATTTTTAAAAATATCTTGAATTTCTTTTTTACGATTTTATTTTTAAGTAATCTCTACATCTAACACAGGGCTCAAACCCACAACCCTGAGATCAAGTCACATGCTCCACTGACCGAGGCAGCCAGGTGCCCCTTGGATTTTTAAATCTAAAAATGCTTACTAGTTTCTTCTCTGTAAAAACAAACAAAGGCATACATTCAGGTTTTCCTATTCCATTATATCCAGTCTAAAAAGATTCTAGAACCTCTTAGGAGCTACATTAGACAGCACAAAGCCCATAAACACAATCACTGCATCCAGATAATGATTCATGCCCAGATCCCATTACACTGCCTGATGTGTCCGTCCTCCACACTTTTTCTCATTTGACAATCGAAACCAATCTGGTTACAGCATCTGTTCTTTAGGTCTGTGCCCATTCTTCATCACATTTAAGACACCTAAACAAATATTTTATAGAGAAGACAATTTAATCTCCTGGGAGTCATTCTTTTGGATGCCTCCTACAACTGTGTGTAAGGAGTTGATGTTATGTGAACACACCAGGTGAAATCTCTGACTGGACTTTTATAAATTAATATTTTCATCTTTGTTATGAAATAATTCTTATTTACCTCTCAAATGTAAGAAGTACCCCAATATAAGAAAGAAAACATGGAAAAAACAGAAAGTAAGTTACATTGCTGAAAAGAAAGCACTTATATCACTAATTAAAAGCTCCGTGCTACACCTGCAGCTTACCGTTTGATGGCCACCTCCCCCACCTACCCCATTACCTGGAAGTTCTTCCCAGAAAAGTAAAAGAATCTGAAAGAAGCTAAATTAGTCGCCTTATCCTCCACTCCCACCATCGAAAATATTAAGACAAATATTTCTAAATTGCAATAACCCCACAAAACAACAATCGTGTTCTGAATACTCCTTCAGCATCCTCGTAACTCACAGGCTAGCAAACTAAATTGGAGTCACTTCCACACTCAGGTAGAGATCCTGAAGTTCGGGAGAAGTTCTCCCTTCTCAGTGAGAATCTGGTTCGTGCGTTCATATTAAATTATTCATTCATCCAACAACATCTAAAGAATGCCCAATAGTGGCAAGGCATTGTCCTGGATTAAGAGGTGAAGTACCTGTCCCCTATTAACAGAACGGAGGCGGGGGTCGGAGTGAGTAAGAAATGAACTCTAGATCTGCTCATCTCAATGCCCAGGCTCCACCTCTAACCCCAGAGCGCCAAGGCTCAGGAGCTCATGAACCCCCGGCGATGACCAATTCCTGAAGTCTCAACCTGTATTTCCTCGACGACCTGGGTCCTCACAACCCGGTTCCCAAAGTTCCTCGCACCCCTGTCTCCCCGGGCAGTCCCACGGCAAGGAGCTTTTCTTCCAGCCTAACGCAAGCCACCTCTCCCTGCCCAAACTGGGGCCTGCAGCAAGCTAGGCCGCCAACCTCAACTTCCACCCCTGACCCCGTCCAAGTTTGGCCCGCAGGTTACCTGCCCCGGATCCAAGGTTCCAGGATGACCACAGACGCTCCGCCCCTCCCATCGCGACGCCCTCCACCACCAGGGACCGCCTCCAGGGCGTAACTTCCTGTGCATCACTTCCGCCCGAAATTCCGCTAGGCCAGGTAGTCCCGCTCAGCGCCCAACCTCGCTAGATGTCACTTCCGATTTCTTCCTCGGTTTCCCCCGGATCCCAAAGCGCTCCTGATCCTATTTATCGGGTTCTCTTGCGGCCAGCTTTTTTAAACGGTTGTATAATCCAGCTCGGAGAAGTTCATTTTTTGTTTTTCAGACTTCTTTGCCAGCTTCTGCAGGCTTCTGAAGTTTCTTATGCTCCCTCTGTGTCTTGAACACAGATTGTTGTGATTTTTCCGATTTCTCTGCGCCGTGGAGTGCTTGGGAGTGTGGGCAGCTGTGCTGCCAAGTTCCGAATGCTGCCTCTCACTTGTAAGAGTGTTAACCTTGGCAAGTCACTTAACCTTTCTGTGCCCGTTTTTTTGTGAAACAGAGATGATCCTCGTACCTGGAACATGGAGGGGGTGTATTTCTTGAGATTATACATGTAAAACTCTGGCTCAATGAAGGCTTAACCATTAGAAGCACTCTCTTGTTTCCTGTTGGAACATGTAAGTAGTTAGGAAAGCTGGAACCGATTTTCCTGTTATCTGTTGTATCCTCAGCATGTAATCAAGTGATTAATGATACTTGGTACCTTCCTCTGAACTGTGAGCTCCTCCAAAGGTGGAATTTTGTATAGGAACATACTTCAGCCCTATTTGAAATCACCTACCTGCTTGGTTATTATGCTAGATACTGGGAGAAAGGTGAATAAAACCCAGGTTCTTCCCTCAAAAATATGGAGATAATAAATTGTGGAAGAAAGAAAGTTAACCTAGGAAAAAACTGGAGATCAGTTGAGGTGAGAATTTATCCTCACAACAAAAACCTCACAGAATGTTAGAAGTGAAAAGAACTTTAATTTAGTTGACCTCTTGATGTTACAAGTAAGGAAAACTGGATCCAAAGAAGCAACTGACTAAGAGTCACACAATTAATGGCAGGGCTAGGACTAGAAGTGGAGTCTCAAAATCCTCACTACCTTCCTCCATTTCCCAAATCTGCCTCAAGGTGTTAATTAGGTAAAAGCAGGTTCACTTTCAAGACCTTCACTCTTAAGTGAAAAGGACTAGGAAAATCCCAGTCCAGGAGAGACAGGAGCAATGTAACCTAGCAGATGTCACATGATTCTGAAGGAGCAATGTAACCTAGCAGATATCACATGGTTCTGATGATCATCTATCTGAATGTTCTGGTCTGGCACTGCTGAGTTCATTTCAAACACAGTCCCCTCTCGCCTGGCATATTTCTTATATTTACCCAGAACTGAGGGATGAAGCATCCACTCCTGTGAGTTCTATCTTGTTTTAATTGGCTGGATAAGAATAAGTAACTGATCCAAGCAGTAACCAAAGGTTAACAGAAAGATTGTGAATGCATTGCCAATGATTTAACAAAATTTTATTTAGACTTCTTTATTGCTAGGAATTTCTCTTAAATATTTAATCTTTGTTCTAGGAATATTGACAAAGCTAGCATGGTATTATTATTGAAATGTCAGTAATAAGTCTATGTTCCAAATAATCAGGTAATTCCATAGACCCATAGAATAATGTAATTGGTGTGGATGAAATTTAAAGTTTTTTCCAACTCAATCACTTAAAAAAGTCAATGACATTTTTAGTGTATCCATGGACCATAGGTATTAAATAATCTACTGAAAATCACAGTTAGCCAGTGGCAGTCAATAGAGAACTGATCAGAATCTAGAATGACTAGTTCTGACTAGAATCTAGAACTGACTAGTTCTAGAATCTAAGCCTCTTGATTCCATTCATTCATTTATTCATTCATTCAGGAGAGACACCATGCCAGGCATTGGGATACAAATATGAATAAAATAATCTGCCTTCAAGGAACTTCCTATCTGGTGTGGGAGGCAGAACTTATTTTTCTTAAGATTTTATTTTTTTTAATATAATTTATTGTCAAATTGGCTTCCATATAACACCCAGTGCTCATCCCAACAAGTGCCCTCCATTAAGTAATCGCTACATCCAACATGGAGCTCGAACTTACAACTTTGAAATCAAAAGCCACATGGTCTACTGACTGAGTCATCTGGGCACCCCAGAGAGGCAGAACTTTTAATGGAAAAAATAATTCAGTGTTAATATTATCATAGGTTCATCTAGTTCCTTCTTTCAATCAAAATAATTTTGCCCTTTTGCTACCAAAATACTATAACTTGATAAAAATAAATGCAAAAAAAATATGTTTTAATTATATTTAAAATCTTTCAAAGCACATTTTTAAGAGTTTGAAACAATCACAATTCACATTGGTCTTAGAGTCAACATTTGGGTTCTAAGCCTACATCTGCTATTAACTAGCCACGTGAACTTAGACAAATCACTTCATTTCTCTGGGCCTCAAATTCCTCTTTAAGGTCCTTCCTGGAGTAAACATTTTCTTGTTTTGTGTAGTAGAAAACAATGTGTATTTCCCACTGTGACTACTAGGTGAGATGCTTTCTCTTCCTCCTTCCCTCCCTCCCTCTTCCTTTCATTCCTTCCTTTCTCTCTCTCCCACCTTCCCTCTGTCCATCTCTCTCTCTCTTCCTTTCTCTCTCTATCTCTTCCTCTCTTCCTTCCTTCCTTCCTTCCTTCCTTCCTTCCTTCCTTCCTTCCTTCATCTGATGAAGACATCGTTACACTGCCTATCTGAACAACCATGTATATGGGTAACAACTGAATATCCCAAGACTTTGGGAGATAACAGGCCTTTAAATGTTTGTTGAATGAGTGAAAGAATGAATAGATTTTAGGATTATTTCTGGGCCCTTTATCCCTACTATTACCGCCTTTTCTTCTATTAAAATACTCTTTTGAAAGATGTGGTGGTAGAAAGAGGAAGAAAAGAGACAATTGATAGGAGTTGGGTTGGACCCTGCATTGCATCTCAAAGCAAACATCAGTGTGCCGTGGTATTTATAGATGAAATCCTGTAGTGTCTGAGATGTATTTTAAAACAATATTGGAAGGGTTCATATGATAAAGATTAGTCATATATTGATATTTTTGAAGTTGGGTATATTGGGTTTCATTATATTCTTTCTATATTTTGTATATGCTTGAAAATTTCCACAACACAAAGTTAAAAATAAAATCATGAGTGCATTTCCCTTCCTCTAGTCAAGACCAAGTTCAAACTATCCCATGGGATCTCAGTTTGGATGCTTTAGGCTGATGTTACAGGAAACTTGTCACAGACTGTTTTTGAGTAGACACTGATATGAAGATGGGGATTTTTATTAGGAAAGGGCAGGAGCAGGGTTTGTCTGAGGAAGATGTTGAACTGCTATTCAGGTCAAAGGAATCTTCAGCCTACTTGGGAGAGAGCTGTAGAGTGAGTGATGCCCATCAGAGTATCCTGTGGCAGGTTGAAATGGCCCTTTGTATTGGATGCTGTCTGCCTCAGGAAGGGTATAATTTCAAGCAAGGCAGCTCTCTGCAGCTGAGATAGACCCCAGAGAATCTGAAAGCTGGGGCCTGCCTGCTGGCCATACTCCCTGGAACTGTGCAGCAAGTCCTTCCTTGAAAGGGAATCTGGGCAGCACATCTTTGAGGCTTACACAAAACATAGCAAAACATTGCTTAAACATAGGGGATGTGTTGACTTCTGTCAGTGGATTGTCATGGCAGTCATCAGGGTTAGTTGTTCCAGCAACTCAGTGATATCATTCAGGACCCATCCTTCTTCCCCTCTCTACTCTGCCTTCAGTAGCATCTGCTTCAGCTTAAGACCAGCTTCTCTCGACATGGCAAAATGACTATAGCAGCTCATCTCACATCTACATATTGCACACACTCTCAGAGGGGATGGATATGCATTCAGTAATTCCAAGGTGATTCTCAGGCTAGAAAAGAGCAAAAATATACATTCATTTCTAGACTTGACACTCTACAATACTTATCTTTTCAACTGTAGAGCTTTACACTACTCACCATTAAATGTCATGCTGTTACAAACTCACCCTAGAATTCTGTATCAGGATAGGCAGGGTACTGCTGCAGGAAATAAACAATATCTTTAAACAACGCAAATTAATTTCTTAAATATGCTAAAGGATTAGTCTGGGTTTGCAGAGGGACTCAGCTCATTGTAGTCACTGGCAAACCTAGACCAGTTGAACAACCACTGTTGAATGTTGCCAGTAGCAAAGCCGAAGGAAAAAAGAGTCTGGTGAAGCACTATTGACTTAATGCTTCACGTTTTATTGGCTACAGTAATGTCACATGACCTCACTTCAAGTGGGCAGGGAAGTGCACTCCTACCATGGGTAGCAAGGGGTGAAAACTAGACTGTTTCTGAACAGCAGTGATGACCAGTACAAAGCCAGCTCTGTATTTTACATCTCACTGACACGAACTCATCTAGAATCCAACTCTGATAATTTGTGAATAAAATATAAAGCAGTAGGAAAATTCCTCAACAGTTTCTTTCATTTAATTCTATTTAATTCTATTTTAATGTGAGCAATTATAGATGTATATATGAAATTATTCTGACATTATTAGTTGCTCAGTTTGGAAAGTGGTTCAAGGTAGACTCAAGTCAAGAACAGTGCAGGGGCACCTGGGTGGCTCAGTTGGTTAAGTGTCTGACTCTTGGTTTCAGCTCAGCTCATGATCTCATGATTGAACCCTGAGCTGGGCTCCATGCTGACAGTGCAGAGTCTGCTTGAAATTCTCTCTCTCCCTTTTTCTCTGTCCTTCCCCTGCTTGTGCATGCACTCCCTCTCAAAATAAATAAATAAATTTTAAGAAAAAAAGCTTCCCAGAGAATTTTAATGCACATCCTTGGTTAAGAAAGTCTCATGAGGGAAATTTATGGTAGTCCACTGCACCGTTCTTTTTTCTTTTTAATTTTAATATTTATTTATTTATTTTGAGAGAGAGAGAAAGAGAGAGAATCCCAAGCAGACAGCATGGAACTTGGTGTGGGGGCTCCAATTCACAAACCATGAGATCATGTCCTGAGCAGAGATCAAGAGTGAGCAGAGATCAAGAATCAGACGCGTAACCAACTGAGTCAACCAGGAACCCCTCTCTTTTTTAAACTATTGGGTCTGCCCAGAATCAGAACCTCCCAGAGTGAGTGCCAGATGTGTGTATTTTCTAGGTGAAGGAGATTAAAAGTTCAATTATCTTTTTTTTTAAGTTTATTTATTCATTTTGAGAGAGAGAGCACTCACATGCAAGTAGGGGAGGGGGAGAGAGAGAGAGAGAGAGAGAGAGAGAGAGAGAGAGAGAGAGAATCCCAAGCAGGCTCCGCACTGACAGCCCCAGTGTGGGGCTCTAACTCATAAACCAGGAGAGCATGACCTGGGCTAAAGTTGAATGCTTAAACTGACTGAGCCACCCAGATGCCCCCAAAAGTTCACTTATCTTGATGAGCACTGAGTAATATATGGAACTGGTAAGTCACTATATTGTGTACCTGAAATGAATATAACACTGTATGTTAACTACACTGGAATTTAAAATTTTTAAAATATTTTTAAAAGGCCATATGTTTAGAACAACAAAACAAAACTGGGAAAGGATATTTTCCCACGTGTCCACAGTGTTATTTCTCATTGATAAAATTACAGATGATTTTCTTCTTTTTGTCAGCCTACATTTTCTACAGTATTTTCAAAATGCTAGCTTCCTCCTCCCCCTTCCTGAGTTAAGATCTACTGTCCCATAATACTATGAAGAAAGCAGTATGAAGACAGGTACCATATCTGTTTTTGCTCACATTGCATTAGCAGTGCCTTGTTTGTATAACTGGTCAATAAAATTATGATTGGTTAGATATTCATAAAACATAGTTACACACAACCCACAGCATGTCCACAAGGATTCCATTTTCTCACCTTGTTCAATTTCTCTAGGAATTTCAAAACAACATTTCTCTGACCCTCTGATATATCAATCCTTACAAAACTGAAAGAAAATTAATTTGGCATATCTTGTTCTGAGTGAACATTATATATTTTTGATAATCACCACTTCCTTTTCACAAACTATTTCCTTAATGAATTCTTCTGAAATTTCATAAGGTATTAATTTAGAGCTCACCAATCTGCAACATCTTTTATCTTCTTGCCTATTCAAAAATTGAAACGTTTGCCCTCCATTAGTTTTCTGCTCCCTTTCATTTTCCTTGAGATTTCTCAAGGCTATAATCATGTGGCTTAACATCGAGGCACTTTGACAGGAAACCTGGAAATACATAACAGTTGCTAGACATTTGATAATTCTATTAATGGAGGTATGAGTTATGACAACCTGTTTTATTTTGACCTTAAAAATTCATGTTATATTAATTTGCAAACTGTTATTCAAAGCAGATGAGAATAAAATCCTAGAGGAAAGACACAATTTAATCCATCTCAAAAGAACATAATACTAATAATGGCTAATAATATGACTATTTTTCCTAAGTGATTTCCATAAGCCAGGCAGATTCTATTTAGAATTCACTCAGAAAGGAAGAAGGCCATGTTTGGTGACAAAGAAAGCACAATATAACTCATGAACAAAAAAATAATAAAAAATAGACAACAAGAACTGGCACGGATTTGGAGAAATTGGAAACTCACATATTGCTGGCCGAAGTGTCAAGTGGTACAGCTGCTTTGGAAAACAGTTTGACAGTTCCTTAAAAAAGACATATACAACCCAAGTGTCCATTGGCAGATGAATGGATAAAGAAGAGGTATACACACACACACACACACACACACACACACACTGAAATATTATTAAGCCATACAAAAGAATGAATGTTGGAGTGCCTGGGTGATTCAGTTGGTTGAGCGTCTGACTTGATTTCTGTTCAAGTCATGATCCAGGGTCAGGAAATCAAGCCCCATGTTGGGCTCCGTGCTGAGCATCGAGCCTGCTTAAGATTCTCTCTCTCCTTCTGCCCCTCTCCCCGGCTTAGGCACTGTCTCTCTCCCTCTCTCTCTGTCTCTCAAAGATAAATTTTAAAAATTAGAAAAAAAAAAGAATGTTGCCATTTGCAAACACATGGAAGGAGCTGGAGAGTTTAATGCTAAGTGAAACAAGTCAAACAGAAAAAGACAAATACCATATGATTTCACCCATATGCAAATATACAAAGCAAATATACAAAGGACAAACTGGTGATTGCCACAGGGGAGGTGTGTACAGGGGTTAGGGAAAATAGATAAAAGAGATTAAGTGTACATTTGTAATGAGCACTGAGTAATGTATAGAGATGTTTAACCTTTATATTGTACACCTGAAACCAATATAGCACTGTATGTTAATTATAGTTCAATAAAGAAAATTTTGTTTTTAATAGTTAAACATAGAATTACCATATGACCCAGCAATTCTACTAGGTATATACCAAAGAGAATTAAAATCCTAGTTTATGCAAAAACTTGTACATGAAGTGTTCATAGCAGCATTATTCACTGTCGTAGACTCTGGCTCTAAAGTTCTCTCTTGTCTAGCAAGAGAGTGGGACACAGGAACAAAAGCGAGAGATGGCTAATGTCTGGGAAAAGACAAGAGCCCCGAATAAGGGCTCTTGCCCTGTGTTTATTCAGATCAGAAGGCTTACAAACGTGATAGGCGTGTACAAAGAGACAAAGAAACTGGGAATATTAACTTGGGGATGTGAGGAAAAAGGGGGTTTTTGAAGATATACAGTGTTTGGGGGTTTGGGTCAATATAAAACAAAATCCTGGCGCCAGGCAGATGGGTAGATGGTTTTTAACGGCACACAGGAGGTGCCGTGTCTGTTTAACTTAGCTAGCCTAGGGGATGAGACAGATAGGGGAAATAACCTCAGGGTTGACAAGGCACCTTTTTCTTGTTGTTGACTGTCTCTGCCCTGGGCTGCTTTGCCTGCAGCACAGAGGTGCATAGTCCAAGTCCCCAATTTACCTAACCTGGCCCTATCCTCCTGTGAAAGCAGCTTTTCTGCTATAGTACTAAATTGGGGGTGCTTCTACCCTGAATATCTTATCTTGTTTATTTCATATACCTATGTATTGGGCACCTTTGCGCCTGTTCCTGTTTAGGCCTTTGCCTCTCCCTCTCAATTCTGGGGGCTCTGCACCCCTTCTCTATTTTGGGGTGCATTTGCACCTTCATATTCCTGGCACCTTTGTACCCCCCTATTCTTGAGCTGCCAATATGGTTTACCTAAACTTGGGTGTGAGCATTTTGTGGCTTTGTATTTCCTTATGCCTTGTTAACCCACTGGTGTAAGCCGGGGGATTCCTAAGCTTATCCTCCACAATTCACAATAGCCAAAAAGTGGAAATAACCCAAATATCCATAAATTGATGACTAGATAAATAAAATGTGGTATATACATACAGTGAACTATTATTCAGCCATAAAAAGAGATGGAGTACTGATACATGCCACAACATGGATGAATCTTAAAAGCATGCCAACACAGGCTCCAGAACCAGACTTTCTGGGTCCACACTTCCATTCCACTTCTTAGTAGCAAAGTGGCCTTAGGCAAGATAGCTCTCTGTGCCTCTTCTATAAAATGGTGATTAACAATGATGCCTTATCCATAGGGTTGTGGTGAGGACTAAGTGTATTAATACATGCAAAGCATTTAGGGCAAAGCATGGCACATGGAGAGAATGAAATATTAGTTATTTTATTTTGTATTATTGTGTTTATTATCCTAAATGTACTTAGCTGGAGAAACCACTTGAATCACAATATGGTGTTAGAATTGAAGACAATGTTCTATAGAACATCTAAATGAGAAAAAAAAAACTTTTCTACCTGCCTATTTCAAAGGAGAAAACTTGCACAATTTTAAGTGTTAAGCCTTTTCTTATGAAACATCAAAAGCTCATTTTTCAAAATGTCCTTTATTACTTTGGTTTGCATCCTATCAACTTAAAGGGCTTTGTCCACCCTCCCCCAGAAAAATAATGTCAGGTGGAGGCTGCATCTTTTCTGTTTATTTTAATTTATAAAATATCCAGTAACCTTTAGGTGTAGCTATTAATGCCCAAATCTTTCTTCTCATGATAATTCATATGGAAGAGCTGGCTTGGGTGGTTTTTTTTTAAGCATTAACATTTCTCCATTCTGGACAGTTTTGCTTACTTTTTAGGAAAAAAAGAATCAAATGTGACCTAACGTAAACTATGAATTATGATTCAGAAGAGTGGAAGTCATTGCCATTTCTGTGGCTTCAAATACCAAGATTGCCTGGCTGCCTGTGGTACTCAGGCTGACTTTTGTTGCTCTGCCCCATAAAAGGGCGTCTACTGCAGTGACTGCATGGGGCTGTTATGGGTTGAACTGTGTTCCTCAAAAAGCTGTAAAGTCCATGAGACACCTGGGTGATCATCAGACTCTTGGTTTTGGCCTAGGCCACAATCTCATGGTTTGTGGGTGTGATACCCATGTTGGGCTCTGTGCTGTCAGTGCAGGGCCAGCTTGGGATTCTCTCTCTACCCACCCCCCACCTCCACTCGCACACTCTTGTGCTCACTCTCTCTCTTTCTCAAAATAAAGAAATAAAGTTAAAAAAATAAAAAAGATGTGACGTCCTAACGAGCAAAACCTGTGAATGTGACCTGATTTGGAAATAGGGTCTTTGTGGATGATCAAATTAAGATGGGGTCATTTAATATCCTTATAAAAAGGGGAAATTTGGACTCAGAGATACACCCACACAGAGAAAACACCACTGAAGGTTGCAGTTATGTTGTCACAAAGCCAGGGAACTACCAAAAGCTAGGAGAGAGGCCTGGAACCAACCCTTCCCTGAAACAAATGAAAACATTATGCTATAATGAAAGAAACCAGGCATAGAGGCCACATATTGTGTGATTCCATTTATATGAAATATGTGGAGTAGGCAAATGTGCTTAATGGATACAGGGTTCATTTGGGGGTGATTACAATGTCCTGGAATTTGGGAGTGGTGATGGTGTCCACCTTGTGAATATACTAAAAATCACTGAATTGTACACTTTAAAAGGATAAATTGCATAGTGTGTGAGTTATATCTCAATTTAAAAAGGAGTAAACACAAGTTTGGGAAATATGAATATGATCTGATTGACGCCAGGCCATAAGCAGCCCTCACCAAAAAGCTGAGATTGTAATGTGGGAGACAGCAGTGAATAGATTCTCAGTTCAGTTTTTGGCTACATTCAGTTCAGATTTGGTTGCAGTGTATGTGCAAGAGCTTTAAATCTGCACAATAATACATCATTGATCTTTGGCATTTCAACCAGTCAAGATAATTGACAAGACTGAGTCTTTTTTTTTTTTTTTTTTTTGCCGCAGTTAGGACTTCTTTAGGAATCTTGAGTGTGTGTGTGTGTGTGTGTGTGTGTGTGTGTGTGTTATATCTCCAAGTCTCAAAACTTGAGCAAGCCACTTGAAATTATTGAAATTGTCATTACTAATATTATTGGTACCATGAAGAAACTATTTATATCCCATCTCTTATTTCAAGTACTTATGTGAGCAGCTTTTCTCCTCAACTGTCAGCCAACTTCACTGTGGAAGAGTATACTCACCGCCCATTTCTTCTCTGTATTAGTTAGGACAGGTTAGAATTCTTTAACAAACAGACCCACACTTCCTTCTCATGCTGGTTCTAGTCAGCAGGCAGCTCTCCTCCACAAAATCATTTGGAAAGTCAGGCTTCTTCTGTCTATGGCTCTATCCTTCTCTGAGGCCTAGTGCCCATTTATATCCCACAGTGAAAGAGGAAAAGACTTGGAAGAGAACATGTGAAAGATTGTATCACTCCAGCTGGAAAGCAATATTTTCTGTTGTGACAGAAAAATCTGATTAGCTTTCCGGAGAATGCTCTGGCTTCATGGCACTATTGAATAAAGTTTCACAGCACAACACCAAGTTTACACAGTCATCTCTGTTCCTACTGTGAGTACACATAGGCGTGATCTAGCACATGAACTTCTACATTTACATTCTTTTGTCTTTCTTAAAAACCTCTTCCGCTCAGCCAGTAGAGCATGTGACACTCGATCAAACACACACAAAACCTCTTCTGATTAACTGATCTATTTTCCTAAGTTGCAACACAACAATGAAAATGACATAATAAGCAAAGCACATGCAAAATGAAGGAAGTGCCTTAGCCAAGAGGAATGACATGCTATTAAGTAGCACTTAATGAGACAAAGTAAATGAGAAGGCAACTTCAGAATATAACAATTCATCGCAATGATCAAGAGACTGTCAAACGGTCACACAGTCTGTCAGCAGCAGCATGGTGGCACTTGCTGGCTTGCCACATTCCCATAGATTTGGTCTATAAGGAGACCAAATAGATTTAGATAATTTATTATTTACACAGATAGTAAGAGAAAGATCAGCATGGTATCAGCTCCCTGCATCCCTAATTCCACAGGATGACACCGAACAGGAGGGGCTAGACGACAGATCCCAGGAACTGCTGTGGAGGAGCGGCGCAGGGTAGGCACTTGTAGGACACTGACAGTGAGTGCCCTCTTAAATTTTGCCCAGTGGGTGTGTCACTGGCTTACCTTGGTCCCTGCCCTGTTGAGGAGCCTACTCTAAACTATTATTAAGCAGTTCAGTAGATTTACAAAGAAGTTTGTAGCCATACCAAAGGGGTTGGGGAGCACAGGCAGAAAGTTTGGCATTCAACCAAAACCAGGGAAATAGATGAGAAATGACCAATAGCTAACACCTCCAAGATAGAGATGAGAACCTGCCTCAAAACAGCTCCACACCATGCTCCTCTCCCCTTGATCCAGGAAGAATTTAAGGCCATTCAGAACTGTTAAGTCTTGCCTACAACAGCCTTTGTGGAGACATTCCAAATTGCTAGGATGCCTCTGTGGAGTTGTTCCCCCAGAGGCCAATATCGGAATTGAGAAGACAAAGCTGAATTTATTGCTTCTTATAATGAGGGAAAGCTATGTTCCTCATGCAGTTTCTCCAAGCAGAGCAGACTGTTGATCTTACATCATTTTTGAGCAAGGTGGAATTCAGGGACTGGCAAATTTTAAGGGGCATTAGAGAGTGATGTCACCTGTAGGAGCTGATTGTTGTTGAAGGCTGACAGAGGCATTTGCACTGGGTTGTTTGTAAATGGCCGGCTATTGGAAGGGAAGGCTGTCCTTACTATGCTGTCCTTGATGGGTGGATACCTTCAGACTGCTGCCTGTTTCCAGGGCTTCAAGGCAATCCTACTTTCCTAGGAGTTGGAACCTGTTTTTATTTCCAAGAGGCAAAAGAATATGAAAATAGTCCCAGTGAACAAAGATATTCCATTGTGTTCTTTTCCTCTGAAACTTCCAGACTGCTTTCTGACCACTTGATGGACTGTGGAGACCACCAGAGGCCAATGGAATCTAGAAAAACCTTGTTTCAGTGGTGAACTTTTGGAGGGAAGGGGCTGGGCCTCATTTGTCTTTAATCTCCTGCCTAGTCCTAGCATATAACAGGTGTGCAATTCACAATGAATGAAGTACTAGAAATCACATTCCTTAGAAATGACAGAAAAAGAAAAGAGAGGTGTTTTTCTTTTGTCTATGTTTGTATCTATATGAGATTAGATGTTAACTAAACTTACTGTGGCAATCATTTCATGAGCTATGTGAGTCAAATCATTAGGTTGTACACCTTTAACTTACATAGTGAAGTAGTCAAGTATATCTCAAGAAAACTGGGGGAACTGTTTTAAAAAGAAAAGAAAGAGAAGGTTTGGTTATCAGACAAGATACCCATGCATTTCACTAGGTTGCCCCGTTACAGTAAGACAGGTAACATTAATGGTTATGTCCGCGGTTGGTACCATACAGATTTAGGTGAAACGCACGGTGCGTGTATTTTATGTGCCAAGTGGTTGTGTCATGTCACGTAATTGTCAAGACCCCAGGTATCTATTCCTGTTAAGAAGGATCATGAAGATGAAAACTGATGAGGACAGCTCTACCAACTTAGTGAACCCTGAAGTTATCCAGAGAAGGCAGCCTCTTTGGGCCAGTGTTGTAAACTCCGACTTGCTGGCAACTGCACCCATTTTCCACCGTCCTCTCTGACCTAGGTTGTGATGGGAACCACTCCGGAGAAAGAGAGCACAAGTGTCTGCAGAGCGCGGGACTGGGTCCCGGGAGGAGGAGGAGCGGGTGGGAGGATGCGCAGCGTGAGGTGGCGCCGGGCTCCGGCTCTCATTGGCCCAGCGGGCGCCCCTCCTCGCGGGGCCGGCTCCGCGGCGGCTGGAAAAGCGGCAGTGCCCAGGCGTGAGCGGCGCAAGCGACCTCCGTGACCGCGCAGACATGGCCGAGTACACGCGGCCGCGGAACTGGCTGGCGCTGATCCGCCTTCGAAACCCGCCGGTCAACGCCATCAGGTAATGGGCTGGGTTGCCTCCAGCCCGGGCACGGAGGGCCCTTCGCCGCCTGCCTGCTCCGAGGCTTTGACTTTCCCCTGCTGGATTAAAAGCAGAGAGACGCCAACACAGACAACCGCGGCGTATGCCAGGGCCTTGTGCATAGGTTAGCTTGGTTATAGGTTAGCTTGGTTGACGTTCGCAGCGAACTCCTACCGGTGTTTCACTGGTGAGGAAACTGAGGCTCAGAGGCAGGCAGATGGCCTCTAAGTGGGCGAGCTGGACTCCAACACGGGCCATACGTGCCAGTTTCCTGCTCTTCTACTTGCTGGCAGCTTTGACTTCTCATGTGTACATTCTGTTCTTAAAGGTACAATGCCCGCTAGCCCTTGACCTCTCACTTCCCAATCTCGAATATAGGCTGCCCTAATAAAGTGTAACTCATAAGATATAGAAATCTGATGATAAAGTGGCTTCACATTTAAAAAAAATAAAGTTTCCTATTAATGCCAAGGCAGTGAGTAAAGGTGAATTGTGGCCTGGACAGAAATGCAAAGTTCTTTCTCCTGATTTGTTCTAAACTTAAAGGCTTTAGTGCTATAGTGGAGGATCCATTTGGAGTAAGCCTAGTTAAGTAGCCTATGGAGTAGACTGTGCAGTTTATCTTTTTTGATTTCCTCATGGAGCACCTTCGCCCCTTTTATTTATTTTTTTTTCTTTAAAAAAATTTTTTTTTAAGGTTTATTTATTTTTGAGACAGAGAGAGACAGAGTATGAACCGGGGAGGGTCAGAGAGAGAGGGAGACACAGAATCTGAAACAGGCTCCAGGCTCTGAGCCATCAGCACAGATGCCTGACGCGGGGCTTGAACTCATGAACCGCGAGGTCATGACCTGAGCTGAAGTCGGACGCTTAACCAACTGGGCCACCCAGGCGCCCCACCTTTGCCTATTTTAAATTCTCCCACCTACGTGTGCAATGCGCTTACGGCATTGCTTTCAAAACTGAGATTAATGCTAGTTGTTTTTGTTTTTGTTTTAATTAATGAGGTTGTTAGATAGGTTTGGTCTTCCATATCTTTGGAAAAAGGATAGTGATCCATCAGCCCAGGATAGAGCCGTCCATCCTCGGAGAGTAGGATTAGCCAAAATTAAAATTTACAATGAATATATAAAACAGGGTGAAAGACCTTTGGTCAACATTCTTAGCACATACCGCTGGAACAAAAGAGAGACTGGATTGAGGAGACCTGCTAATTTTACCTGAATTTTTATCTTGGTGTCATCAGATTTGATTTTACCATATTAATATTATAATTTTTATTTTTCAGATGAGTTATTGCATTTAGTCATGCAAAAAAAAGTGCAGCAATAAAAATCATACAAGGATGATATGTCCACTTTCTTGCCATTCTCAGAAAAAAAAGCAAAATAACTTATTTTGGTTTTGATGAAGAAAAACATAATATAATTACATATCCATTTTGGACTTGTCTGTATTTTAATTTTTTTTTTTTAACGTTTATTTTTGAGACAGAGAGAGACAGAGCATGAACGGGGGAGGGGCAGAGAGAGAGGGAGACACAGAATCGGAAGCAGGCTCCAGGCTCTGAGCCATCGGCCCAGAGCCCGACGCAGGGCTCAAACTCACGGAGTGTGAGATCGTGACTGGAGCTGAAGTCGGACGCTTAACCGACTGAGCCACCCAGGTGCCCCAACTTGTCTGTATTTTAGTTAGAATTACTAAATATTAGGACTCTGCCTCAGCCTCTGCTCATAAGAGGAAACCATGCCCATCAAGAACTTGGGGGAAACGTTTCACAGTCTAACACCCATAACTAGAAATATTTTCTCATAGCTATTTTAAACGTTTCTAGTCGTTAGCCTGCCCCTTCCCCTCTTGTAAGAGAAACGTTTGTATCTACCTCATAAAGTTGTGGTGAAGTTTACATATGCTGGAAGTCATAAACTGGCATGGAACATGTGTTGCCTGCCATCATTGCAAGGCCCTCCAGCAGGCCCTGCTGCCTGGGGTTCATTTCAGCTTCCTCAAGTTTTCTCTACTTGGGGATACTTTCCTGCCCTTTCTTCTGTCTTCTTCTGAAGTTATATATGTGGATATTTTCTTCTCTCTCTTTTTGTCAGCTTCATCATTTTCCATAATTTTATCTTCTTTTCCACTTAATATCCCCTCTGCCTCCATCCTTGCTGTCACTGCATCTAGTTTATTTTGCACCTCATTTATAGCATTTCTTAATTCACTGTGACTATTTCATAGTTCCTTGATCTCTGCAGCAATAGATTCTCTGCTCTCTTCTATGCTCTTTTCAATCCCAGTTCTTAATCTTATGACCGTTATTCTAAATTCTTTCTCAGTTACATTGTTTATAACTGTTTTGAGCAGTTCTCTGGCTGTCATTTCTTCCTGGAATTTCTTTTGAGGAGAATTCTTCCGTTTCGTCATATTGGCTAGTTTTCTGTCCCTTATGTATTTTAATAGCTTGTTATGTCCAGGGCCTGGCCGTTCAGAAGGTGTTTTTGGAGTGTGTTTTGTGCTCTCTGTTGAGACTCTGGTTGCTTTGTCTCCCTACTCGTAGTGGTGGTTTGGAACTTCTACCACGTGTGCTATGATTTGTTCCTTGAAGTATCCCTGGAGAAAAATTTTAAAAGGGGGGGTTGTGGTGAAAAAGGCCTTATCCTATACAAGGAGAGAAATGACAGGGTGGGGAAAAGTAAAAGAAAAAAAATTGCCCAGGAAGACAATCAGAGAAACTATATGGCCAGTCCAGAAAGAGAGAGAGGAAAATAAAAAAGGAGATACAGAAGAGGTGTTAAAAGTATAGATTAAAAAAAAAATGTCTGTTTAAACAAACCAACAGCCAGAATAACCCGACTAGAGAAAGGAAGAAATAAGAGGAAGAAAAGAAAAAAATATGTATCTACATATACACAGAAAATAAGAATTGACCATGAATCAAATCAGAGAATGTAAATCCCCTAGACCAATATCTGACAGTGCCTTGGAACTAGTGTCTGCGCTGGTCTGGAGGGGCTGTCTGGTTGGTCAGTGTCAATCTTGCCCTGTCAGATGGCCAAGTTACTAGGCATGGAGGGGCGTGGTTTGGTGTAGGCAGGTCCCGCCTCCACTGCCGGCCCTGATCCCTGAAACCCCACCTTGTTGGTGATGGAGAGAAAAATGGCGACACCCCAGTCTCTCCTTCCTGGACTGGGTGTCCCAAACCACTCTGTTTAGGCCCTCCTCACAGTGCCACGTGGGTGTGAGTGGGCCACTGTGTCCTGTTCCACTGTCTCCTACACCTCCCTGGTGCTTGGCTGGGATTCAAACCCTTATGTCATAAAGGAACTGGGTGCCCCGGTTCTGGGGTAGTGTCACCACCCACCCAGCCGACAAAGGGCCTCTAGCTGGTGGGCGCCTGCAGGGTCTTTTGTCCTTGGAATGGCTATTTGCCTTCTTCCCACAGCATTCAAGGGAGAGGATTGCTCTCTCCCACTGCTCCTGGGAGCTAGCTACCTAGCCTGGGGCTGACTCCCCTCCTCTCTAGGTGCAGGAACAGGGCAGAGAAAGCCCCACGGTTAGAAACTGGTTCTTTCTCCATTTTTTCCATTCCCTCATCTGTGGTTTTTCTGTTGTCCAAATACAATCCTACTTCCACAGCCTCTCTTTCTCTTCCTTTTCTCCACAGAAGGGGATCCCTCCCCTCCGCGCCTACACCACCCATTTTATCTCTACCAGTTCGTAATCATGCACCTATGGCTCACCATGTTGTCCCTGTGGGCCCCTGGAGATGTTTCTGTCACTCCGTAGCCCGGATTCCTGGAATTCCATGTCTTCTGGCCTCAATACTGCTGTGTTTGAGGGGTGAGGGAACTTCGGGTCCCCCTACTTCTCCACCACGTTGACTCCTCTCTCCCCAACTGCTCTTTAAAATTCTCCCACTTCTTAAATGAGAGTGCATCCAGAGGATTTACACTCAACTCTTTTTGCCTTTGGCTGACTCATTCAATCTTGACTATAGCTCTCTTTTATAGATGACTCCCTCATCAACTGAAACTTAGCAAAATCTACTTACTGCGTGCCCTTTTTTTCCCAGATCTTGCCTCTGCCTCCTAAATTAGTTAGTTTTAGCTTTGGCTGTCAGTGACAGAAAACTCAAAAGAGTAGTGGATTAAACAAAATAAGGTTGATTTCTTTCATAGCAGTGTCTTAGAATGATATGATTGTTCCACAATCATCAGGGTTCCCAATTCTGTTTATCTTTTGCTCTGCCATCCTCATTTCAGGTCTTCCACCTCTTGGTCCATGATGGCTACTTATGATCTAGCCATCACATCCCCATTCCTGCCAGAAAAGGAAAAGAGAAAAGCATACCCAATCCTTTAAGAACTCTTCCCAAAGTTGGATATACCAAATCTGCTTCCATCCTATTGACCACAACTTAATGCCTTAGGCTGACTTTACTGCATAACAAGCTGGAAAATGCAACCTTTATTTTGGGCAGTCATGTATCCAGCTAAAAACTAGATGCTTAATATTTTGAAGGAAGTGGGGAAGGTTGGATATTTGGGGTAATTTGAAGCCCCTGACACATCTCTTGGGTTGTTTCTTTTAGACTATTTCAGTTTTCTTATATTTTGCCAATATGACAAATTGAAAGTAATTTCTTCTCACTGTGAATGTCCACATCACTTTATTTGTATTTTCATTACAGCACTCATCTTAGTGTGACATTTTGTCGTTTCCTAGGATGTTATAAGCTCCTTTCAGTATACATAGAAGATGTACAATGATATTTTTAAATTGATTAGTGCTGCTTCTAAGTGGCCAAAGTTACAGCAAACTGTAGGAAAATACTATTTTTTAAAAATTTTAGGGGCGCCTGGGTGGCTCAGTCGGTTGAGTATCTGACTTTGGCTCAGGTCATGATCTCGCAGTCTGTGAGTTCGAGCCCCGCGTCAGGCTCTGTGCTGACAGCTCGGAGCATGGAGCCTGTTTCAGATTCTGTGTCTCTTTCTCTCTCTGACCCTCCCCCATTCATGCTCTGTCTCTCTCTGTCCCAAAAATGAATAAACTTTAAAATAATTTTTTTTATTCATTTGGAGCACCTGGGCACCTCAGTCAATTAAGCATCTGAATTCAGCACAGGTCACGATCTCATGGTTCATGAGTTTGAGCCCTACATTGGGCTCTGCGCTGACAGTACAGAGTCTGCTTGGGATTCTCTCTGTCCCGCCCTGACTCGCTTGCTCTCTCTCAAATAAATAAATAAAAACAAGAAAAAGCTTATTCATTTATTTAGTCCAGTGCTTAATTCACAGTTGACATGTTTATTATTAGTTGATCAAATTAGTGAAAACTGAATAGTGAGTAACTAGGGTTTTTATACATTGCGTGTGTGTTTCAGTTTTCATTATTAGGAAAGGGAAAAAGTCTGAGATAGTATAAATTTAATTCTAATGCCTCGTGTAATTTTTTTTTTCTTTTAGTACATCTGTACTCCATGGAATAAAAGAGGGACTGCAGAAAGCTATAACAGACCATACAGTAAAAGCCATTGTGATTTGTGGAGCAGATGGCAAATTCTCTGCAGGTAACCAGTCTCTAACTCTTTCTCATTATCTTTGGAATCCACAGCCTGAGACTGATGCTGCCTTAGCCGTCCCTGTGGGTAATACCGTAGGGTGGGTAATGGATATGGGAGACTTGAATGGGAATGGGAAACATTGCAGAGAGACAAAAGTCACAGAAAGACCCAGAGAAGACTTTGACCTTGCTCTCTTTTGTATTGGATGAGCCTTTGGAGGACACCCAGGCTTGATGGGTGGTATACCTGCTAATATACACCTGTTGGTACATACCTGCTCTGCATATATCTCCACCCTATGGGAGCTTGGACGAATCCCTGTAATCTCCTGAACTCTTCAATTTCTCTGTTTAGAAAGTGGATAGTAGTATCTATCTTAATAGGTTTTTGTGAGGTTACATGAGATATATCTGAAAGTCCCTAGTGCAGTGCCTGCACCAGAAGATGTTCAATAAATGTAATTTTTTATTTCTTTCTGACAGAGACTTGAAATTGAATTCATTTTTCTTCTTTAAAAAAATTTTTTTAACGTATATTTATTTTTGAGACAGAAAGAGACAGAGCACGAGCAGGGGCGGAACAGAGAGAGAGGGAGACACAGAATCTGAAGCAGGCTCCAGGCTCTGAGCTGTCAGCACAGAGTCTGATGTGGGGCTTGAAACCACAAACCACGAGATCATGACCTGAGCCGAAGTCAGACACTTAACTGGCTGAGCCACCCAGGCACCCCTGAGTTCATTTTTCTTCTAATAGTCACCCATCTCAGTGACCATGACTCTCTTTATTGGGTTATTCTATGAAGATGCAAAAATACTGAAAACATATGGCAAAAGAATCTGAAATGGTGATTCAGTGGTATTTGTAGTAGCTTTTCTTCTTTTCCCAAATGAATATATTATGCCTTTTGTCCTATATGAAGGCCTGTGTAATGTTACTGTAGCCAATGGAATTTAATGTATGTTAATTGCAGCCTGAGAAGAAATAGATATTGGAATCATGACAGTAAAGAAATGTAAAAATGATAATCATTATAAAATTACCATTTATCTTGCCTGCTATGTGCCAGTACTATATGGGTTATTTATTTATTAATAATGAAAACAGTAGTATTTTTACACATACTTTAATCCTCAGTAAATCCTACAGTCTCCATTTACAGATGATAAGGATCAGCCTGAGAGAGATTAAAATAATGTGCCAAACATTAATCAGTTATGAAATGGCTTACTTGTTGTTTTGAAACTTCAGGTCAGAAGCCCAAGATAGTGACTTTGCACCATGGAGAGAGGGATCCCAATTATGGAAAACTCAATATTTCTTTGTAAGAAAGAAGGTAGAAAAGGGAGAATGTAGTTAGAACTCAGGGATAGAAAAAAAAAATTCTCCTAGAAAAGCATTAGAGGTGGTTAGACTTAATGGGTTTACATAGAACAATTGGAAAATATACATTCTTCTCAAATTTGCAACATTTACAGATTTGACCAGATACTGGACCACAAGAACTTGTCTTAATAAATTTTACTTAGAATATGTTCTCTGACAGCAATGCAATTAAACTAGAAATCAATAACAAAAATATAACTAAAAATACTCATATGTTTAGAAATTAAATTCATTTCTTAATAATCCCTGAGTCAAAGTGAAATCATAATAGAATTTCGAAAATATTTAGAACTGAATGATAGTGAAAATGCAACATATATAACTGAAGGATACAGCTAACGCAAAACTTAGCAGGAGATTTATAACCTTAAAGGTATTTATCAGAAAAGAAAACAGACTGAAACATAACGAGTTAAGCATCTATATCAAGGAACTAACCAATGAACTACTAGACCCAATGAAGTAGAAGAAAGGGAATAATGAAGAGGAGAAATTAATGTGATAGAAACAAATGTGATTCAAGACTGTCAAAAGTTAGTTCTTTGAAAGACTAATGAAATCTACAAACCTCTGGAGAGATTGATCAAGAGAAAAAGGGAAGGCACAATGTATATAGGGAATGGCAAATGGGATATCACTGCAGATACTGTAGCCATTAAAAAAGATAATGAAAATATTATGGCTTCCCAATATGACTCAAGTGGAAATAAAAAACCATTAAAGAAATCGAATCAGTAATCAAAAATCTCACAGAGTAAATTCCAGCCCCAAATGACTTTATTGGCAAGCTCTAACTGGAAAGTCAAGGAAAATATTATTTGAATTTCACATAAATGTTTTAGGGAATAAAAGAAGAGGGAACACTTCCCATATTAGTTTCCTTGGGCTGCCATAACCGATGACTTGTGGAGGGTAGAAGTTCAAACTCAAGGTATCTGTATGGTCATTCTTACTCCAGAGGCTCTAGGGAAGACTCTTTGCTTGCCTCCTCTAGCTTCTGTGGTTGCAGGCAATCCTTGGTGTTCCTTGGCTTATTGCTTTATCACTCCTGTCTCTTTCCATGGCCTTCTCGCCTGCGTCCAGATTTCCCTGATCTTATATAGACCCACCCAAATCCAGTATGACCTCATCTTTACTCAGTTATATCTGCAAAGACCCTATTTCCAAATAAGGTAAGTTTCACAGGTTCTGTGTGGGCACCATTCAATCCAGTACTCTTTCTAACTCATTTCATGACGCTAGCATAATCTTGATACCAACACCTATCAAGGCCAGTATGAAAAAGCAAAATTTACAAATGAAATTTGCAATGAAAGGAAAGCAAAATGAAAGGCAAGCTTCATTCATAAACATAAGTATAAAAATCTTAAACAATATATCATAAAATTGAATCTAACAATATATAAAAAGTGGAAGGTATCACATTTCTCCCGGAAATTCCAGATTGGTTGAACATTATAAGATTAATGTAGTTCATTCTATTAAAAGATTAAAAGAGAAAAATCATATGAATTTTTTAAGAACTGCAGAAAAAACATTTGATATCATTTGACATGCATTAAAAATAAAAATTTTTAGTAAACTAGGTATAGAAAGAAAATGTCTTAATCCATTTTTGAAAACCTATAGAAAACATCAGATAAAATGGTAAGTTGAAAGCCTTCCTGGGGCACCTGGCTGGCTCAATCAGTAAAGCATGAGACTCTTGATCTTGGGGTTTTGTGCTCAAGCCCCACGTTGGGTATAAAGATTACTTAAAAATGAAAAAATCAAAACAAAACAAAACAAAGCTTTCCTTCTGAGATAGGAGCAAGACGAGGCTAGCTACTCTCCCCATTTCTGTTTGACATTGTGTTTTAGGCCCTGGCCAGTCCAGTAAGGCTAGAGAGACAAATGAAAGGTATTGGGATTGGAAAGGAAGAAGCAAAACTTCATTATCCAGAAGATATGATAGAGTTTGCAGAAAAATCAAAATAATCTATTAGAAAGGTATTATAATTAATAACTTAGTAATTTTGCTAGATATAAAATCAATATCCAAAACTTTATTGCATTTCTATATGCCAGAAATAAACAGTTAAAAAGTGAAATTACTGTACTCTTGTTTGTGCCTTGGTTTCTGTAAAATTGGGATACTAGTACTAACCTTATGCTGCAAGTAGAAAAATGTAGTAATAACGTTTAAGAATGTGGGCTCCGTAGTTAAACTGAGTTCAAATCCTTATTCTACCAGTAATTAACTGGTCATATGTTTGAACTAGTCACTTAACATCTCAGAGCCTTAGCTTCCTGACCTGTGAAATGGAGATTGTTATACTACTTAACCTACATATTAAGAAAATCAAATAAGAGAGTATATGAAACTACTTAGCACGGTGCCTGATGTAAAGTATTTATCCAATACGCACTAATTGCTATTATGACATGAAAAATCATTTAAATCTAAACTTACAGGATTGATAGGCCTGAGATATCTGGTTTTTCTTGAGCCAAAAAGGAATAGAAATAATAACTAATAACACTAGATGCGAGTGTGACTGTGATGGATCGGTGAGCAAAAAAGTCATAATCTTGGATTGATGCTGGGTAAGGTACAGGTAGAAATGAAAAGTTAAATAGGTTGATATGAAAGAATTACTTTAACTTTTTAACTCCTGCCAAGCTTAATGTTTTCAAAGAACAGATAATTCTATGGGGAAGAGTTCAGTATAATGTTATGTGAAAAAAGGAAAATATGAAAAATGATGTTATAGAATGCTTTCAATAATGTTAAATATATATGATAGCAAACTTTCATTTAATTCTCTCCTAAGTCACTGAAGATAGGTGTTATGATAAAAAAGTTGCATAACTTACTGAAGGTCACAAAGCCATTTACATATATGCATTGGGAAACAATTAAGAATTCACAAAAATATTACACTGTTATCTCTGTGTGGTGATTTTGGGGTGATCCTTATGTTCTTTATTATTTTGTGTATTTTTCAAATTTTCTATAATGCATGTGTTATTTTTATAATTAGGAAAAGAAATAAATGTTGCTTTTATTGATCATAAAAACAATCTATTACAAAAACATAAAACATATAACTCACAAATATGTATGTGTTTTATGCTGAGGTTTTATGTTGTAATGATTTATGCTCTTAACAAACATATAATAAGGTTGGTGAGCAATACTATACAAAAAAAAGAAGGGGAGGGAGGGCTGGTTCAACTTCTGAATCTCTATTCCCCCTTCTCTGAGGCTTTTAATTTTTTACAGATAGAGTTACTACCTATCATATGGAAGACAGATTTTAGATTACAGGATTCCTGATCAAGGTTTGAGGATTTTCTCTTGTAATGTTCTACATTTTCCAGGTTATTTTTCCTTCACTGTGTGTCCAGCCAAAGAATTAAATGTTTTGTGGTCCCAAAAAGGTCTGAAATTCCTTGAGAGTTATCTGATACCTTATTGTCTATAACAAAGTCCAAGACTCTCCACCTCTCCTTTTCCTTGTCTGTGTCCTTAGGTGCTGATATCCACGGCTTCACTGCTCCTAGAAAGCCCGCCATTGTACTGGGACACGTAGTAGATGAAATACAGAGAAATGAGAAGCCCGTGGTGGCAGCTATTCAAGGCATGGCTTTAGGAGGGGGACTAGAGCTGGCCCTGGGCTCTCACTATAGGATTGCCCATGCAGAGGTAACCGCTAAAGCTCCATATGGGGCTCGGTGTGGGGGGCTTTTCTTTAAGGCGATGTCTAAATGTTGTATAAGCCTCAGTGGTGATCATCTTGAAAAGCTAGCTTCCTGGTTGACAACTCTTATGTATTTTTAGCACTGGTTTTTCAGCTGCTATGCATCAGCACAGTGGTAGTAGTTGTTGACATGTTGAAAAATGTCCATTCCATGAGTAAATAGCTGTTACCCTGAGCCCCATGACTGTCCCTTTGCTTCCCTAGCCCTAGCCCTTGGGTCTCCCCATAAAACACAAACCAAAGGGGAACTACTGGGTCGGTACAGGGCCCCCACAACTCTGCTCCAGTAGTATGACCTACGTCACGTTCCGCTGAGCCATGCTTATGCAGCATGAGGTATAAAATATTTTGACTCTCATCCCTGAGTATGCATACTTATTTAAATTTTTATTTCCTCAAAGGTTTTGGTTTTGTGGTCCCCTGTCATTATTAGTACCTTAGAAGACAATTTCCTATTTGAAAATAGCACAAAATTGTAAATCCATTTGTTTCTGGAAATAGATTTAATTTGGGCTATTAAGTATGTAGATGAGGTCTGTGATACCAGTCTCAGAATGGTAACATTTTGTAAGTAACATATTTTTCTAATGATAAAGATAATGTTGATCATTGTGATAGACTAAAAAATACAGGAAAGTATAAAGATGTAAACTAAAATCCCCATAAACTCACAGTTCAGAAATAACCACTATTAATATTCTATTTTATTTTCTTTTGGTCTTCTTCCTATGTAATACATTTTTCTTATAGCGTTTTTAAAATTTATTTTTCTTTGCTGTCTTTAAAAAAAAACACCTACAGGGACGCCTTGTTGGCTCAGTTGGTTAAGTGTCTGACTCTTGGTTTTCATTCAGGTCATGATCTCATGGTTCCATCTGTGGGATCAAGCCCCAAGTAGGGCTCCATGCTGTTAGTGTTGGATCCTCTCTCTCCCTTCTCTCTGCCCCTCCCACATGCTCTCTCTCAAAATAAATGAACTAAACACACACACACACACACACACACACACACACACACACAAAAACACAAAAAAACACCTACCTTTGGAATTATATTGTATTTCATTTGTACTCCATTTTTATACTAATATCATATTTAACCTATTTGTTTATGCATTCTGCCAATCTGTTTTAGAGAGTTTAATCTATTTACATGTAACATAATTACTAATAAGGAAGTACTTACTTCTGCCATTTTGCTATTTTTTTTCTTTGTCTTATATCTTTTTTGTTTCTCAATTATTCCATTAATGCTTTCATTTGTATTAAATAGATATTTTCTATTACCCTTTTCATTTTCTTGTTCCTTCTCTTACTATGTATTTTTGAGTTATTTTCTTACTGGTGGTAAGAAAGTCCTGGTGATTACAATTAACGTCTTAATTTAAAACAATCTAGTTCAGATTAATGCCAACTTAATTTCAATAGTATACAAAAAAGTTTGCTTCTATATGGTTCCGTTACCCACTACTTTAATGCTGTTATTGTCACAAATTGTATCATTGCACATTTGTATGCCCATTAACACATTTTTTTTAAATATGAAATTTATTGTCAAATTGGTTTCCATACAACACCTAGTGCTCATCCCAACAGGCGCCCTCCTCAATGCCCATCACCCACTTTCCCCTCCCCTCCCCCCCATCAACCCTCAGTTTATTCTCAGTTTTTAAAATTCTCTTATGGTTTGCCTCCTTCCCTCTCTGTAACTTTCCCCCCCCCTCCCCCATGGTCTTCTGTTAAGTTTCTCAGGATCCACATAAGAGTGAAAACATATAGATTTTTTATTATTGCTTAATGTAGGGGTCTTTTAAATCAGATAGGAAAGAAGAATTATACAGAAAAGTTTATATTAATTTGTCCTTTATATTTACCTAAATAGTGATCCTTTATCATTGTTTTTTATTCCTTCACATGGATTTGAGTTCCTGTCTAGTGTCCTTTCATTTCACTGTGAAGGATTTCTTGTAGGGCAGATGTGCTGGCAACAAATCCAATTTTTGTTTTTACCTCAGAATGCTTTAATTTGCCTTCATTTTGATTTTTCTAAAGTTTATTTATTTACTTTGAGAGAGAGAGAGAGAGAGAGAGAGAGAATGGGGGAGGGGCAGAGAGAAGGAGAGAGAGAATCCCAAGCAGGATTGGGAGTGTGGAGCCTGACATGGGCCTCGAACCCATGAACCATGAGATCATGACCTGAGCCAAAATCTAGAGTTGGATGTTTAACCAACTAACCCACCCAGGTGCCCCTTGTTTTCATTTTCAAAAGCTAGTTTTGCTGGATATAGAATTTTTGTTTGACATGTTTTTCTTTTAGTGCTTTGAATATGTCAACCTACTGCCTTTTGGTCTCCATGGTTTCTGACAAGAAACCTGCTGTTAATCTTATTGTAAATAGTCTTTAAACATATCATTTTAAATGGCTGTATAATTTTGTCTTATAGATATACCATAATTTATTTAACATTTCCTTGTAGCATTAAATTTTTTTAATGTTTATTTATTTATTTTGAGAGAGAGAGCAGGGGAGGGCAGGGAGAGAGGGAAAGAGAAAATCCCAAGCAGGCTCTGCATTGTCAGCACAGAGCCAGACATGGGGCTCAAGCCCATGAACCCTGAGATCATAAAATGAGCTGAAATCAAGAATTGGACACTCAGTCAACTGAGCCACCCAGGCACCCCAGCATTTTAATTTTTATAAGGGTTTATGAATAGAGATATATATCCTAAGTGCTCCTTTTTCTGTGTCCCTCTTACCATGCCTTCTGCACACTGAGTGTAGATGTAAGTTATAAGCAATGATAAGTCAGGGGATGGGGATGAACAGTGGTGGAAAAATTCTTGACTGACTGTTAGGAATACCTTGTGTGAGAAACTCTTAAATATTCCAGGTATTCTGGAGCTCTTGGAATCACAATGTGGGTAAATGACAGTCTGCATTAAAGCACCTTCCTCCTCCCATCCTGTACCTGTAACAAAACTAACAGAACTTTAGCCACTTTTAAGTAGCCAAGAGAGGCATGTGGTAAAGGGCTTGAACTCATTCTCTTGCTTGGACTGAGGTTGCTGTCTAATTTTTTTTCTGTAAGAGCTTTATTGAGATATAACTCAAAAACCATATAATACATTCATTTAAAGTGTACAATTGAGGATGCCTGGCTGGCTCAGTCAGTTAAGTGTCTGACTTTGGCTCTGGTCATGATCTCATTGTTCCTGGGTTCAAGCCCTGCATCAGGATCAGCACTGACAGCTCAGAGCCTGCTTTGGATTCTCTGTCTCCCTCACTCTCTCTGCCCCTCCCCTGCTCATGCTCCCTCTCTCTCAAAAATAAATAAATAAATAACAAAAAAAAAAACCATTTAAGGGGCACCTGGGTGACTCAGTCAGTTGAGCATCCAACTTCAGCTCAGGTCACGATTTCGCAGTTGGTGGGTTCGAGCCCCACGGTAGGCTCTGTGCTGACAGCTCAGAGCCTGGAGCCTGTTTCTGATTCTGTGTCTCCATCTCTCTTTGTCCCTCCCCTGCCTTTGCTGTCTCTCTCTCAAAAATAAACATTTTTAAAAATTAAAAAAAACATTTAAAAATAAAATGTACAATTGAGGGGTGCCTGGGTGGCTCAGTTGGTTATCTGACTCTTGATTGGTCTTGATCTCGGGGTTGTGAGTTCAAGCCCTGCACTGGGCTTCATGCTGGACGTGGAGCCTACTTAAAAAAATGAAAATAAAGTGTACAACTGAATGGTATATTAGCATATTCACAGGGCTGTGTAACCCTTACCACAGTGGATTTTAGAGCATTTATTATACCAAAAAGAAAATTCATACCCTTTAGGAGTAACCCACCATCTCCCCTCTCCCCCAGTCCTAGGCAACCACTAATCTACTCTCTGTCTCTATGGGTTTGCCTATTCTAGACATTTCATATACACAGAATCATACAACATGTTGTCTTTTATGACTGGCTTTTATCACTTAACATAATGTTGTCATCATTCACCCATGTTGTAGCTTGTCAGTACTTCATTCCTTTCTATGGCCAAATAATATTTCCTTGTATGGATATACCACATTTTCTTTATCCATTCATCAGTTGATGAACATGTGAATTGTTTCTATTTTCTTGGCTTTTACGAACAATGATGCTAGGAAAATTTGTGTAACATTGTGTGTGTTGTGTGTGTGTGTGTTTATTATAGTCATCCTATTGGATGTGAAATAGTATCTTGTGGTTTTGATTTGCATTTTCCTGATGGGCTAATGATATTGAACATCTCTTCATGTGCTTATTGGCTATTTTGTATCTCTTCTTTAGAGAAATGTCTATTCAGATCCTTTGCCAATTTTTTAAATGTTTTTTATTTACTTTTGAGAGAGAGAGAGAGAGAGAGAGAGATTGAGATTGAGTGGGGGAGGAGCAGAGAGTGAGGGATACCCGGAATCCGAAGCAGGCTCCGGGCTCTGAGCTGTCAGCACAGAGCCCAATGCAGGGCTCAAACCCACGAGCTGTGAAATCATGACCTGAGCTGAAGTCGGAGGCTTAACCAACTAAGCCACTCAGGCGCCCCTCCTTTGCCCATTTTAATTGGATTGTCTTTTTATTACTGAATTGTAAAAAGTTCTTTATATATTCTACATACATGATTAGCAAATATTCTCTCCTATTCTGTGAGTTTTCCTTTTAATTTCTCGGCTTCCTGGCTCTTTTAGGGCTCCATAAAGCTGTTTCTGGACAATATAACTTTTGTTGGCTGAAACATCACAATGGAGTCAGAGAAAAAAATATGTAAGAAGTTAGAGATGTATTTCAACATGAAGACTTAGGGACAGCACAGCTCTGTTTATGTTGTTAACCTAAGTAGGGGGTGTGCACTAATTTGCCCTGTAAAAACTTTTTTTTTTTAATTTATTTAAAGTGTCAGGGTGCCTGGGTGGCTCAGTCAGTTAAGCGTCTGACTTCTGCTCAGGCCATGATTTCAATGGTTGAGGCTCTATGCTGATGGCTCAGAGCCTGGAGCCTGCCCCTCCCCCACTAGTGCTTTGTCTTTCTCTCTTTTTCTCAAAAATGAATAAACATTAAACACTTTTTAATTTATTTAAAGTGTCTTATTTATTTTGAGAGTAGGGGGAGGGGCAGAGAGAGGGAGAGAGAGAATCCCAAGCAGGCTCCACACTGTCAGGGCAGAGCCGGATGCAGGGCTTGATCTCAGGAACCTTGAGATCAGGACCTGAGCCAAAATCAAGAGTCGGACGCTTAACCAACTGAGCCACCCAGGCACTCTCGCTTTTTGTTATGTATTTATTTTAAAAGAGAGAGTGTGTGTGCATTGCTCTGCAGAAACTCCTGAAACAGTGTTTTTGAAAGTGTGGGAAATCCAGAGGAATCCTCCCCTTTACTCTACATGCTGTCTCATTCTAATGACCTTTATGCCTTCAAACTTTAATAGGCTCAAATTGGCTTCCCAGAAGTCAGACTAGGACTCCTTCCTGGTGCAAGAGGAACCCAGCTTCTCCCCAGACTCATTGGAGTTCCTGCTGCACTTGATTTAATTACCTCAGGTCAGTACAAACCCTGACAACAGCTGTCTAGAGCAATGCAAGGAACTGATTTAAGATTTAGAGAAATTCTGGATTGACCATTACCCACTCAAGTAATCTTAAGAGGATACTTTAATTTCTTTGACTATCAATTTTCTCATCTGTAAAATGGAAGGAGTACTTTCCCTGAGAGCTTTTCAGACATTACCATGAAGATCACATGTAAGTGCCTCCCCCAAAAAATTCCTTTAATGTTTATTCATTTTTGAGAGACAGAGACAGAGCATGAGCGGGGGAGGGGCAGAGAGCGAGGGAGACACAGCATCTGAAGCAGGCTCCAGGCTCTGAGCTGTCAGCACAGAGCCCGTCGTGGGCTCAAACCCACAAACCACAAGATCATGACCTGAGCTGAACTTGGTCGCTTAACCAGCCGAGCCACCCAGGCACCCCATGTGCCTTCTAAATGAAAGTGTTTACAGAGCACTAATTATAAGTAAGATTTTATTATAGCTCACGTGTCCATGCATAAACACTTGTATTCACATAGGGTGTATTATATGCAGACTCAATTTAGAAATTATAATGTACATGAGAATTAAAACCAGAATTGTCATGGAAAGGTTTGAAGTTATAGTGTGGAAATGACTGAATTTTTCATTTCCCAAGTATTAAGATATTAGCTACAAATGAAAGTTCTCTTTCCATAGGGAAAGTGAACAATGCAACAATAGAAAACATTTAGAGATCCTGGATTTACGAAATCCTGTAAGACTTATAAAGAGATTTCCAGTTGAAGTAAGGTTGGAAGAAAGAGTCATGTTTTGATTGACAGTGTTTCTTCTCTCTATATTTCTGTGGGTCGGGAATTTGGCACCAGCTTAGTTGGACTCTAAGCTCAGGGTTTCTCATGAAGTTGTAATCAAGACATTGATTAGAGCTGTAGTTGTCTGAAAACTTGAGTGGGGCTGAAGGATCTACTTCCAAGATAGCTTCCTCACATGGATGGCTAGTTGGTGCTGACTGTTGGCATTTCTTCTCCACATAGACCTCTCCCTAAAGCTGCCTGAGTGTCTTCACAATATGGAAGCTGACTACCTCTGGACTGAGAGATCCAAGAGACAGCAAGGCAATAGCTGCGATATCTTTTAGGACCTAGCTTTGGAGTTATGCACCATCTTTTCTGATTATGTATTTTTATATATATATATGAAATTATTTATACAGGTCTTCCCTATTCAACATGGGAGGGGGCTTGAACACCAAGAGGTGAAACTCACTGGAGCCATTTTGGAGGCTAGTTACTTCAACTTTATACTCACACATATGCCTATCTATTATGTATATATATGTATATATATATGTATATAATATGTATATACATACATAGTAAGTTAGATATATATGTAAGTTACATATTACTGTGTATAGACATAGTAAGTTAGAAGGAGATAACTTGATTTAATTGAGGAAGGAGAAAACAAAACAAAGTGGGAATATAAATTGTCCCTAATATAAATTTAATCAAATTAAATTGATTTAATTGAGGAAGGAGAAAACAAAACAAAGTGGGAATATAAAATGTTAGAGATGGAGGGGTATATATGTATATACATACATAGTAAGTTAGATATATATGTAAGTTACATATTACTGTGTATAGAATATAAAATGTTAGAGATGGAGGGGTATATATGTATATACATACATAGTAAGTTAGATATATATGTAAGTTACATATTACTGTGTATAGACATAGTAAGTTAGAAGGAGATAACTTGATTTAATTGAGGAAGGAGAAAACAAAACAAAGTGGGAATATAAATTGTCCCTAATATAAATTTAATCAAATTAAATTGATTTAATTGAGGAAGGAGAAAACAAAACAAAGTGGGAATATAAAATGTTAGAGATGGAGGGGTAGGTAATATTTTAATATAAAATGTTAGGGATGGAGGGATTAAAAAGGCTTTCCTACTAAATGACATCTGAGTAAAGACCTGAAAGAGATGAGGAGGCTTATTATGCCAATATCTGGAGAAATGCATTCCACCTGGATAAATAGCAAATGCAAAGGTTGGAAGTTTCAAAGAAAAGCGAGAAGGTGGATACAGCTGGAGTGAAGTGAGGAAGGGAAAGAGAAGTAGGGGATGAAGTCACATCGTGTAAGGCTTTGAAGAGTATACAAAGACCTTTGGCTTTTCTTCTCAAATGAGGTAGAAAGGCATTGGAGTGTTCTGAGCAGAGTCACATGCTCTCATTTGTTTTTTAAAGGATCACCCTGGCTGTTGAAAATACATTAATTAGAGGTAAGGCAGACACAGGAAGGCTGATTAGAAACCTGCTACAGTCATCCAAGGGACAGATGATGAGAGCTGGGACCTGAGCGGTAACAATGTAAATGGTGAATCATGGTCAAATTCAGCATATATTATGAGGGTAGAGCCAGCAGGATTTTGTGATTTATCAAAAAAGTGAAATGTGCAAGGAAGAGCAGAGCGAAGGATGATTCTAATGACCTGCGCAGCTGGAAAGATGGTGCCATTTTTGAGATGGAGATTGCTACTGGCAGAGTAGGATGTAGGGAGGAATCACAAGCGCTTAGCTGGGGGCATGTTACGTTTGAGAGGTCTGTTAGACATCCAAGTGGAGACGCCAAGTAGACAGTTGGACAGACTGGCCTGGAGTTTAGGAGAGAGGTCTTCTGATCTCTCAGACTCCATTTTCTCAACAGAAAACAACTACATGGTTGCCTTGAGGAATAATGAAATGACATAACATGCTTCTGGTACAGTACCTGACACATAGAAGACATTTTATAAATGGTAACTGTGGTAGGCAGAATAATGCCTCCCACCCCACCAAAGTTGTCTGTGTCCTAATCCCCAGGACTTGTGACTATGATGCCTCACATTCAAAAGTGACTTTGCAGGTGTGATTAAATTAAGGATCTTAAGATGGTAGATTACTTTGGATTTTCCAGGTTGGTCCAGTTCATCACAAGGGTACTTAGAAGAGGAGGGCAGGAGGTTAGAGAGGAGACAAGATGCTACCAGCTGGCTCTGAAGATGGAGGAAGTGGCCACAAGCTGAGCAACGCAGGCAGCCTCTAGAGGCGGGCAAAGACGATGCAACAGATTCTCCCTTAGAGCCTCCAGAGGGAACACAATTTTGCCGACCTATTTTAGACTTCTGATATCCTAAACTAAGATAATAAATGTATGTTGTTTTAAGCTGCTCTGTTTGTGGGCATTTGCATAAGAAACTAATACAGTAGCTATTAATAATGATGCTATTACGACTGTTGCTGTTCGGTTTGGAAGGTTGTTTTTTTTTTCCCCTAACCGACTATGCTAAAAAAATTGTTATTGAAAGTTGAAGATCCCCTACTGATGTTAATGCTGTAAAAACACCGGCTTTGTAGGCACTGTCCCCGTAGGAAGTTAATAAGTAAACAGATTTAAATGAAATTAATAAGTAAGTAGCTAACCTTTTCTGATCTGAAAACCATTAGAGAGGTAATTCTGGAAAGTGGAGCAATTATAGCAGCCACCGTTGCTTTTCCACAGTTGCCTGAAAATGCTACCCAGAAACAGCTGAATCTTTAGCAGTAACCACAAAAGATTTGCTAGAGCACCTTGCAATTCATTCCCTGATGTTCTCTGTCCGATCAAGTGACAAGAACTACAGTTCCCTGCTCTTGCTTCTGCTTCATTTTTTATGGCTCGTCCTCATTGTTCACTGAACAGCACACAAAATCCCTGCTCTGTTCTCACAGAGCTTTGCTCTAGCCCATGAATTTCTTTATGGTCATTCCCAGGACAAGGATACATTCAGGCTCTAGACGCTGAGGGGATGCCTCTTACCATCTACAATAGTGGGGGAGAAGTTGTGAGTGGCATCTTTATCCTACCTGCCTTTCAGGTGGGTTAAGTCCAGGTGAGTTTTCTCTATATTTGAGCAAGAGGTTGAGGGTGAATTTTACTAGCCGGGGCTCCCAGGCAGTGATAATATATATCAGCAAGTATCATTCTGTGACTAAAACAAACAAAAAAACCTTAACACTAAACCCAAAACCTATAAAGATATTCTGTGGCTTTAAAAGAGTGAAACAAGCACTGGGTGTTGTATGGAAACCAATTTGACAATAAATTTCATATATTAAAAAAAAAAGAGTGAAACATTCATATGAAACAGATTAAAGAAAATGACAATTTTAGAAAATATTCTAAATTAGAAAAGAACATCTATTATTTGTTAAATAAGAACACACTATCTGGAAGCAAAACATTTGCCTAAATAACTTCTTTTAGAAGCAATAAAAAGAAGATATGATCAAACAGACAACTCAGTCAGCAACATGGAGGATAAACAGAGGCACATTTATGGAATTCGGTGAAGTCAGAAGAATTTAACAAAAAGATACATAAAATGTAAAGGAAAGCAGCAGATATGGAAGGTATATAATCAGAGTCTCTGCTATGAATAATAAGAGCTCTCAAAACATGAAGCAAAGATGTGAGAAGCAGTAACCAAAAGAAAAAATAGAAGAAACTCTTCAGATATGAAATGGAATCAGAGATCATGTTTCAACAGGCTCACCATTTTCCTGGAAAAACTGATGTGGAGATATCAATTCCCTGATGTATTTTGGTAAAGATTTTGAACTTCCACGAAATGGATCCTGCAAGCTTCCAAAGGATAAAACAAAGCAAAAGATAACTTTCAAAATAACTAAAATCACTCAGCCACAAATAAATGCTAAATGTATGGAACATTCATATACGATCCTAGTACCCACGCTCCAACGCAGCAATAACATATATCAGATTAGATAATACACGACCCTAGTACATGAATGTGTCATACATTTGTCATATATTATCATCATTTTATTTTTTTTTTTCAACGTTTTTTTTTTAATTTTTTTTATTTTTGGGACAGAGAGAGACAGAGCATGAACGGGGGAGGGGCAGAGAGAGAGGGAGACACAGAATCGGAAGCAGGCTCCAGGCTCCGAGCCATCAGCCCAGAGCCTGACGCGGGGCTCGAACTCACAGATCGCGAGATCGTGACCTGGCTGAAGTCGGACGCTTAACCGACTGCGCCACCCAGGCGCCCCTATTATCATCATTTTAAAGACTGTGAATTCTATTCTAGGATTCTATACAGTCTTTAAAATGATAATCTAAATCAGAAGTTCTTATAGTGTGGTCCAGGGACTCCTGGGTATGCCTAAGATCCTTCGGGGCGGTTCATAAAGTCAGAGCTACTTTCCTAACAATAGGACATTATTTGCCTTTCCACTCATTCTCTCACACATGTATACTAGAATTTTCCAGAGGTTGTTGTATGCCACATGATGTCAGAACAGATAGAATGAAGAAGCAGATAATGAGAATCCATCTGTCTTCTACTAAGCCAGATTTGAAAGAAATTTATAAAAATGTAAACTAATGACACTCTCTAAGCTTTTAAAATTTTGAAAATAGTTATTTTGCATAAAAATTTATGCATGTTAACATCAATGTTAACATTTATCATTGTTATTTTAAAGTAATACAATAAACATTTTAAAGTTCTCAGTTTTAACTTAAAAAAATTTTTTTTCGTGTTTATTTTTGAGAGAGTGAAAGAGCATGAATAGGGGAGGGGCAGAGAGGGAGATACAGAATCCGAATCCAGGCTCCAGGCTCCAAGCTGTCAGCACAGAGCCCGTCGCGGGGCTCGAACTCACAAATCGTGAGATCATGACCTGAGCCGAAGTTGGACGCTTAACCAGCAGAGCCGCCCAGGCACCCCAGTTTTCCTTTCTAATACAGTAAATACGGATAGAAATAATCTACATAGGGGCACCTGGGTGACTTTATGTTTAAATAAACATTTTTAAAAATTAAAAAAAAAAGAAATAATCCACAGAAAAGCTTTTTAGAGTCCTCCATTATTTTTTATTTATTTATTTATAGGTTTGTGTTTTTTTAATGTTTATTCTTGAGAGAGAGAGAGAGACAGAGCATGAGCGGGGGAGGGGCAGAGAGAGGGGAGACACAGAATCCCAAGCAGGCTCCAGGCTCTGAGCTATCAGCACAGAGCCTGACGTGGTGCTCAAACTCACAAGCCGTGAGATCATGACCTGAGCCGAAGTCGGACACTCAACCAACTGAGCCACTCAGGTGCCCCTGGAGTCCTCCATTATTTTTAAGAGTGCAAAGGGATCCTAAGATTAAAAAGTTTGAGAATTGCTAATTGAGATCTCTTTTCTTAGACACAGAAACCACAATACAAAACTGTGTATATGTGGTCCAAATTAGAAAATAACATGAGTCTATGTGTGTAAAAAAGGCTTATTTTTTCTTTCAAATCATGGGGGGGGGGGTGTTCTAAATCTTATGAAAGGGTAGTTAGAAAAACTAAATATACTAAACTTCTTGTCTTTAATAAATTAAAGTAGAAATTGTTTTAATTTACAATGTTATGATAAGTACACTTTTAAGAAATGTACAGTATGTTAAGTATCTAAATGTAAAATTCCTAAGATGATGCTTATCCAACAGACTACAGAAATTCAAAGCACAGAAGACAGTTCATTCTGCAAAAGATAAAATAGAAAGGAAGCAAAGCAGAAGAAAATATAGGGGAAATTATAATAGTGTGAAATGAGTCTGTAAAGCCTAAGGTTTACAAAAATTGAAGCATGTGGGGGAATATTGAGGAATTTTGTGTCTCTGTTTTTATCATTAAATCTGGAAGGCAAGTGTATCTTGGGGGAAATCAGGAAGAAATCTGGCTGCTTTGACAAAAAGAAATGAAGTGAACTAGGATTGCCTTTTCCAAAGCACTGCTGCTTATAGAAATATCACTATTTTTAACTTGATGAAGAGAAGAAGTAAAAACTAAGAATATGATGGATTTTGATTTGCATAGAAAAGGTCACAGTGAGTTAGAAGAAAACTAACAGAATCATACACCTATCTTTTTACGTTGTCTGTACAATTTTAGGGGGACTTTAAAATGACATCTGGAAAGGATTCTATGTAGGCAAAAATGTTCTAAAGGTTGAAAAAGAAGCCGTGAAAAACATTGGAAAAAATTGAGATTACCCACTTTGAAGAAGAGAAGTCTGAACTTTGGTTACCCTGGGTCTCCTTATAGTAGCTCTAGTCAGGGGTCTTATTAAAGTCCATTGGACAGTGGTTGTTGTCTACACTGAAGTAGAAAGAGAAAAAGCAAGCTTAAATCTGAGCCTGAAGATTTGGGTTGTATATACAGAGCTGCATCTTTAGGCCCTTGAGACAATAAAAGTACCTAGAATCTCACTAAGAACAGTAGTGATACACCTGCACTTTTGTGAAATCCAGGCCAGAAGAGACCATCACAGCTGAAGGAATTTTCAGTGCATCTTTTGGGTAGCTCACATTTCCTACTAGTTTCCCCAAACACCCTTTTAGTACTCAGGTTTCCATTTTCCATTTTGTCTGCAGGCTGCAGGCTGGGCACTCACCCCTCACCCAAGTGATCTTCTACACAGGAGATGTGACCCCCGCAGCCACTCATCCACTCTTCACCGCCTTCCTCACCCCAGGAGGAAATCTGGGAGCCTGTTTTCAAAGGCACTTCCAGAAAACTAACCAAATAATGTTGTTGCAGAGTGACTCCTGCCAAAAATCATTGAACTGTCTCTCTAATCAAGAAAACCCATTTCTAACTCTCTGAAGCGCTACTAAGAACCAGGAATGGAGGGTTTGTCTCAAAGATGGCATCCACTAACACTGTAAGAGCAGCAAGGACTGTGGAATTATCACCACCAAGACTGATCTGATGATCACTTTCACAAGGCAAGATGTTACTGGCAAGCAAGCAAGCAAGCCAGGTGTTATTGTTTCCTTTCTTCTTGACCCTGTGATAAGGGATGCTTATATCCCTTAACCCTCTACTTCAGAATATTCAGATTAATTTACATATTTACACCTGGTGAAGAACTCAGGAGTGATGCTCATCAAACTTTTTTTTTTAATTTTTTTTAATGTTTATTTCTTTTTGAGAGACAGAGACAGAGCATGAGTGGGGGAGGGTCAGAGAGAGAGGGAGACAGAATCTGAAGCAGGCTCCAGGCTCTGAGTTGTCAGCACAAAACCCAACATGGGGCTCAAACCCACGAACTGGGGGATCATGACCTGAGCTGAAGTCAGACGTTCAACTGACTGAGCCACCTAGGCGCCCCTCATCAAATTTCTTAACACCCTAAAGCTGCCATTCTATACTTGGAGGCTGCCAGTGCCACCACCCGACGCTAGATGTCGCTAGTTGCCGCTTAGTGTCATTACCCCAGGCTAAAAACCCTCTATGGAGCACTCCTCTCACCAAACTTGGGGTCATGGGCCACACCCTAACTGCGTGGACCTGAAGGAACAATTGTCTGATCACTTCTGCTTCCCTTTTAGCTTCTGCAATAAAAGGCAGGGTCCAAAGCTCACACAATAGCAATTCCACAAACTTAGGGTGGGGTTGAGATGCTGGGTTGGCAAAAAATGACAGAAGTCCACCCATTTGTCCTGTGTAATTTTGATAACTTACATAATGTCAACTTAATCATTAATTTCCCCCTGTTTCCCAACTCTATTTCTGTTTTAGGACTGTGTTTATTTGTTTTTTTTTGTTTTTTGTTTTTTGCAATCAGTGTTGGTATGTATGTTGGTGTAAGATAGATACTGCTACTGCTCTACTGTTACTACCTCTATTATTATTAGCAAAAAACCAATCATCACTTTTATAGAGACTTATAGTTAACAAAGTGCTTCTATAGAGATTTACAGAATATAAAGAAAATGTATTATTCTCAGTTGATACTCAGAATTACCAAGGTAAGCATAATTTTTCCCATTTACCTAGGAGGAAGGTGTGGTCTCTCTACAATTCTTCATCATCACACAAAGAGTAGAAGGTAGAGCTGAAGCTTGAACTAAGTTTTCTGGTTACCTCTGCAGTGACCTGTCTACTACTTTCTACCGTGCTACTTACTTATTTCATTTAGGAATAGATGTTTGTATCCAGGAAAGATAACCTTCCTTACCAGAGAAAGTAATGCTTTTGCTTTAATCTCACACAGTTCTCTGGGTTTGTTTTATTTTGTTTTGTTCTAGGAAGACACATTTTGGCAGACGAAGCACTCAAGCTGGGCATTCTAGATGAAATTGTGAACTCAGACCCGGTTGAAGAAGCAATCAAATTCGCCGAGAGAATTTCTGGTAAGAAGATAATAATGAAAATAGCGCAAGTTTGGGAGCAAGCTAAACTTTCGTTTTAATAAGGAATTCCTTAAATATCTTATGGTAGATCCATGTGATAGAATATGATACAACTTTAAAATGAATGACAAACTACATATTGATTTGGTATGAATGCTATGATTTAACCTACTCTTAAGTGAAAAGCGTCACTGTGAACAGTGATTCACCATTTGTGCAAAAAGGAAAGGGGGATGGGACTGAATGTCTATATGGAGAGAATGTGTATTGTAACTGTTCTTCTACATATAAGATATTTATGTAAAGATTCACAAGAAATGGTTCATGGTTGCCTCTGAGAATGGGGCTGGTCAGCCAGGGAAGCCATTGGAAGAAGACTTTTCATTGTTTACCGTTTAGTACCTTTTGATTTTGTTTTGAAATAATGAATTTTCTGTAAGAAATAATTAAAATGAAAACAAGCAAACATTTCAGCAACTAGAAACAAGCCTCTCTAATTTACCGCAATAAAACCATAGTTTTGTCTCAGTGAGCTTGTATTTTCTTTCTGTCACTGGTTTCTCATTTTGTGGGTTCATGGCATCCCTTTAAAAGTTCTCTGGAGTGGCACTATTCCTTTTCAATTTATGGAGAGCAGCAGCAAGATGGAGAGGGTTAAAGAGTGCCAGAAAAAATAATTGGGAGCAGTGTTGGGTCACAGATAGAGCAGCATGTTCATCTTTCTGCTTGGTGGTAGGCAATGGCTCAGTGTCACTCAAAGGCATTCCTTTGAAAAAGCCATTCTTTTGTTGACCCCAGCAGGGACCAAACACTTCCCTGAAATAATCTTTCTTTTTGTGGCTCTAGCCAGTTGCTGTTTCAATGCAATAGGAAAAGCTTGAACTGGAGAGTCCAGGACCGTGGAGAGAAAATCCTGGTGACTCATAAAGAGAATCAGCAAGTCTTTGCCCAAAAGGGAATGAGTTTCCTGGTGTCTTTCTCTGCCTTCCAGTCTTCACCAACTTTTCATCACTGATTTCATTGTGCCTCCTGGCAGAGCTTATAGTTTCGTTAGAAGTCACCCGGCTGACAACAAAGGCTATTTGCATTTGGAAATCCATTCGTGATTTTTTGGCTTGAGGCTTATGATAGACCCATGTCTAACAGTTACACCTGTGGCTTTAGGTTGTAAAGAACTAGGTTTCCACAGGAAGTTCTTGTCCTTAACTGAATTCCCTAGATTGAGATTTGAGAGTTAAGTAACTAAAAGAGATAGATGAGGATCATGGTCTTTTTACAGTAAACTGTAAAATGCTCCGTTTTAATTTTTGTAATTTATTTAACTTTTAAAATAAATTTTAAATTAGAAAACTAAGCATTAAATTACTGTTTATAAAATGTATAAAATGGTCTTTTCAATCTCAGTAACATTGCACAGTTTTTCCACTTGGTGGCGTCCAAATATTGAGAAGGAACCGTGCTTTATTTTATTTTATTTTTCTTTATTCTTTCTTTTTTTAGGAATCATCTGCTTTAAAATTTAGCAATTCACCTGTTAACAGTAGGGAAATGGTTTGGGGCTTTGGGAAATTATGTATAACTATTTTAAATTATAATTATGAAAACTATACCGAAATATGTAACATTGTGGATAAAAATGTCCAAAATATAAATTTACATATATTCTATAATTATAGCTACATAGAGTATGAATATAGCCCCAAAAGTAAAGGAAATATGCAAAAATTACAATAATTTAATTTCTCTCAAAATATTTCATAAGTAATCTTTGCTTCTGTGTTTATTTTTTCCAGCTTCATTGAGGTATACTTTACACACATTAAAATCTACCCATTTAAAGTATAGAGTTTGAAGAATTTTTATAATTGTTTGTAGCTGTGTAACTACTATCACAATCAGTATGTAGTTCTATTACCCTAAAAAAAAAAAGTATTTTTATGCCTCTTTTCAGTAGATTCTCTTCCCTGCCCCTTGGCCACAGATAATCAATGACCTACTTTCTGTTACTATAGTTTTTGTTTTTTAGAATTTCATATAAAGTTGGAATCACAATATAGCATGTAGTCTGTCATGTCTGACTCCTTTCACGTAACATAATGTCTTTGGTATTCATCCAAGTTGTTTCATGTAATAATATTTCATTTTTTTTAATTACCTAATAGCATTCATTCCACAGTATGGATGTCCCGCACATTGCTTATCCCATTTATTAGTTGATGGACATTTAGGTTGTTTTCACTTTGGACCTACACAAGTCTTTGTAGACATATTTACCTTTCTCTTGGGTAAATACCTAAGAATAATGCTACTGAGTTGTATAGTAAGTATATATTTGGTTCTTAAATGCTTTTTAAACTTGATGGGTAATGAAAAATTCACTAGTGAACTGGAAGATACTAATTTTTGCCAAGCAAATTGGAAAAGAAAAATAATATGGTGAGATTGAGCTTAGACAAGCTCTTATTGTACTGCTTGTAATACATCTCCCCTAAAGGCAATTTGGCAGTTAGGTACTGAGACTTGCTCACATCTTTTGACTTAGTATTTCTATTCTTAGGAAGTTATAAAGAAATAATCACAGAAGTATACGAAGATTTGTGTACAGTGATACCCACTGAAGTTTATCATCGTAAAATACTGGAAACAACTCAAAAACCTAATTTAATTTTAGGGGATTAGTTACATAAAAGATGATAGATCTCAATGAAGCAAACTAATCAGCCATTAAAACTTCCATTTTTTAAGGAATTTGAAGAACTTGGGAAAATGCTTACGTGTAATGCTAAATAGAAAACAGCCAGGTAGGAAATTACACAAATGTGTGTGTTTATGTCTTCATGTGCATATTTGCATGAGGAAATAAACCAAGAAATTTTTATCACTGGTTGTGATAGGTAATGAATTTTTATCACTGGGTAGTAGGTAACGAAGACTTCTGATTTTTTTTTTTTTAAAGGCTTATCTTTTCCTAATATCTGAGTCATTAAATTTACCCAGAGGAAAAATGGATGCCTGGCCAGTGTGGAGGAGATGCAGGAAGAGGTGCATTTCTCTGTAGAGAAATGAGCTCAGGACAGGAAGTCAGGAGACCTGGATGATATAGTCTCAATCTTCTATCGATTTTACTAAATTAGCTTTTTGGGCTTTATCAATAAAAGGAAAAGATTCAATAAAATTAGCTGGTTTCAGATCCTGTTCTGAGACCTCCCAGGCTCCAATGGTTGAGCTCCAGTTTTTGGTTCTTGCTACAACCTGGGCAGCTCCACTGTGTGTCTTTTGGGGATTAAGGCTTAGAATCCCATGGAAAACTCTGGGAATTTTACTATTTGTTGCTGTTGTTTTTAGAATGAGTTCCACTGTTTGGAAGCCTATGATTCCTTGCTGCTGCTGTAATAGGTAAATGCCAGAGATACAAGGTAGAGAAATAGTGCAAATCAACAAAGGACTACTTGAAAGAATTGTATGTACATTTGCCATTCATTATCTTACAAAATGCATAGCTTAGAGAGGCTTATTTATTTTGCCTTTCACTTTCATTTAAGGTCTTGTGTTTTTCCTTTCTTTTTGTTCCAGGCTTTCCCCTCCTCCTCCTCCTCCTCCTCTTCTTTTTCTTCTTTTGGGTCTTTGTTTGCTTTTAAATATAGCTATTAGTATGTTGTTATTTGCCAGAGCAAAAATGGTGGATTGACTTGAAAGAGAGGCTCCACAAAAATTTTTTATAAACATATATTTATATTTTATAATAGGTATTTGTGAGTATGAGAAAAACCACTGAAGTGTAAACTTTAAAATGGTGACTTTTATGGTATGTGATTTATACCTCAATTTTTGAAATACATGTAAAATGATTGAGTTCTCCTTTCCCATTTGTAAAACTATTTCACTAATACAGCTTATTCCCATTCCATCCTGGCAACTCACACCCCACGCTCCCACCCTCACCCCACCCCCACTTCCCCTGGTGAAACGTTGATTTAAAAATAATAACATGGAAACCATTAAGGAATTTCTTTAGTTTCAATTTCCAATGGTCAACGTTACAATCAGCAGTTTGGAACCAGTTATGGGTGGGAGGGGAATATAGGAGGTTAGCATATATCTAAAAATATGATTTGGGAAGTAGCTGCAAATTTCTCTGCAAACTTAACATGCATCCTGGAGAGTTGACTGTGAAAGTTAATTAGCTTCAGGCATCTTAATGCTCTTGTTATATGAAGCTTCTCAGACTACTGCAGTGCAGTGCAATGGATTTAGCAGAGCAATTCCAAATTACTTGGCCAAACCAGATTGCTTTGCTAAACTGGGGAAGAGAGGGTCCTGTAAAATGCTATTTATTTGCACTTGCATTTGGCCAACAGCCTGCTTATTTCCAGACTAAGAATTCCCTGCTCCCATGTGCATGCTTCTGGTGTGAAGCTGAAAGTGTGTGCTGTTATTCAAAGATGAGCACAGGGGACATCCAGCTGGGGGCCTCAACCCAGGAACCTAATGCTGTTTTTGTCCCTGTAATGAATCCTGGTTCTGTTACTGTTACTGCACCGTGTTAGCCATTTTTAGTGATTCTAATTCTGCCTAAAGACTTTGGTCTGTTTATTCATTTCAATTTTGTGACTTTAAACAAATCTTACCTGGTTTCATCGCCTTTTTCTCCATTTTATCTTCTGCTTTTTGTAATTTTTTTTGCTTTCTGTGAACATTTATATACACATGTCTCACAAGAGCAGAGTGACCCTGCCTCACATAGACGGCTGAAGCACATGTCTAAATGGAGCTTCCTTTTTCTGTGATACCCAAGTTCTGAGGGTGACCTCCTGTAAGACTGGAAAAGTGCAGTGGTTCTGTCTGTCCTTTGCAGAGCTTCTGTGACAAACACAGCTTACTGTTTGTCAGAATTGGAGGAGTCAGTCCTTTATGTCTTAGGTAACCATTTCTGTAAATTGCATGTTGTGTCTCTCTTTAAACTAGGCAGAGAATATCTTTCTGTCAGTTTCCCGGAAAGAAAAGAGAGAAAATAATCACTTCTTTATTTTTCCTTTAGGAGGGTGATTTGCTTTTTTTTTTTTTTTTTTTTTAATCACAACTTGAATATTCTTCTGCCTTAGAATACCTCAAAGAATTAAGGGAAAAAATGTGAATGGGTCAAGGAAATAATTCAATTATAAGCATATTTGAATCACTAATTAGTTCCTCCCCTCCCATTTTCCTGGGCAGCAAATGCTGGTGCTGTCCTGCCCATACTTGCCTCTCTTACTATGTAGGCACAGCTGAGTGAGTTTAAAACTACCAGGATTTTCAAACAACCAGGTGTACAGAAACACACACTGAAAACACCACACCTGTAGACCCAAAGGGGAAATTCTGAAGATATTTTGTTCTAATAGAACAAATTTGTAAGATAATAGCTTCCTTTATAGTTACAGCAAGAAAGAGAGAGGAAATTGAGCAGGGAAAAAGCATCTATATTTGCGCCCTGATCCAAAACTCTTCAGTGGATGTGCTCAGCTTGGCCCTAGACTGGTCTGGACAAGTGCCATGGTAGTTCCCAGAATGCCCATCTGCAGTCTGAGAGATTCTGAGTATCCCCAGGATAACAGCATTATGCTGATCAGCAATAATTACTGCAGTAATTACTGCACACCACTAAGCAGGCTTTTCTTTTTTCTTCTCTCTCCCTCTTTTTTCTTTCTTTCCTTTTCAGTTTCTGGCCCGGGGCAAAGTTTGCCAGCAGCTGCAGCCATCCTGGATACGCAGTGGCTGACCTAATGCTCTACTCCTGGACTTTCCAGAGGCTACACCTCAAAATCAAGTGTTGAATTTTTAAAAATATTCATGTGTAGGCCCCACCCTTAAATATTCTTTTTTTTTTCAAAAAATTTTTAATGTTTATTTTTTGAGAGAGAGATAGAATGTGAGCAGGGGAGGGACAGAGAGAGAGGGAGACACAGAATCCGAAGCAGGCTCCAAGTTCTGAGCTGTCGGCACAGAGCCTGACGCGGGGCTCGAACTCATGAACTGTGAGACCGTGACCTGAGCTGAAGTCGGATGCTTAACTGACTGAGCCACCCAGGCACCCCCCACCCTTAAATATTCTTAACTGAGCCTGCAGTGGGGTATGGGCATCTGAACTTCTTAAATTTCTTGGATAACTCTGATGAGTACTATGGTGTTGGAGTCAGTCCTAATGAGACGGGAACACTGGTAGGGTCACAAGGACAGAGATCCAGTGCTCAGACTATGTAGGTACATCTAAGTGAATTTAAAATTACCAAGACTTTAAAACTACCAAGTGTATAAGAAACACACTCTGAAAATATCGTACCTGTCCCTGGCACAGACTGCCCCAGCTGCCTGTTTGTGCTATAACACTGACAGCTCAGCCCCCTTTCCTCCTACACTTGTCCTCCACATACTTGGCCCTTCTCCCTCCTCTCCCCACTGACCATTCCTGTCTTCCTTTTGGGCCATCGGGAATTAAATCAACTGTAGGCCCTGGAAAGGTCTCCATCCTTCTCTGCTAAGCTTGCCTTCCTATAAGTTGAGGATCAGACTAATACATTGCATAATTGAGCAAATAATTGGAAACCTGTTGGGTAGAGTTCATGTCCTTCCAACAATAGCAGGGCAAACAGGGACCATATGCTATCCACTGTCTTCCCCTCCTTTCTTGAATCCTGTTATTAGCATCATATGGGAAAGCATTAATTTAAAAATCCATTATTTTCAATTCTACTTAGTAATCATGCATTAAAGAAGTATTGTTGCCTCCTAGGTTAAAAAATTTTTTTTGAGATTATACAATGCCTCACAGATAAATTTACATGTGTACATGGTTAAATCCAAACCTTACTCACTCTCCCCTGCACACATAATAACACACCAATGCCAGACAGGTTCACGTTCATATACCTTTTTATGGTGAAACTGCTTTATAAGGCCTGGTAGGTTTTCTGTCTAATTAACTGAAGTGTACCTTCTTGATATAATGGTGTATCCTTGAAGAGATGGTAGCACTTTTTAAAAAAAACAGTCTCTGGTATAGTGGTTTAGACAACAGTTTTCGTAATATGTTACACGTTTATTCTTTTTATTTCAAGATCTGATAATGTGTTTCTTATAATGCAGTTGACAAGAGAGTTTATTATATTGCAGGTGACAAGAGAATTTGGTTATTTCTGTGACATACATCTTAAAATTATGACTGATAACATTATAACAGGACATAACAGGTTTTTAGGAATTTTATGTAAGTATATTCTAATATATAACATATAATGTAATGTTTTCATACACATTGATTCTTTTATGCAAACTTTAGAATCATTCTGTTGAGTTTTTTTAAATTTTTTTTTTTTTTTAGCATTTATTCATTTTAGAGAGGCAGAGAGAGACAGAGTGTGAGTGGGGGAGGGGCAGGGAAAGGGGGAGACATGGAATCCAAAGCAGGCTCCAGGCACTGAGCTGTGAGAACAGAGCCTGACTTGGGGCTCGAACTCACAGAGAGATCATGACCTGAGTTGAAGTCAGATGCTTAACCAACTGAGCCACCCAGGCGCCCCAAATTTTTTTTATTTTTATTAATATTATTATTTCAAGTAGGCGCCATGACCCCCGTGGGGCTCAGACTTATGATCCTGAGAGCAAGAGTTACATGCTCTACTGGCTAGCTAGCCAGGTGCCCCCGTTGAGTTATTATTTTTTTTAATACAGAACCACAAGGGTTCTAATGAGAAATTCATATATAATATATATGGAAAATATTTATATTTTCATGCTATTAAATGTTTATATCCAGAAACATGAGTCTGTCTTTATTAAGGTCTTATTATATGTTCTTCAATAAAATGGTATAGTTACATTCTTAAAGGTCTTGTATATTTCTTGATAAATTCATTTCTAGGCATTTTTAAAAACAGCTTTAGTGATGCATAATTCACTTTATAGAGTTGCACAACCATCACCATGTATCAGTTTTAGGACTTGTCATTACCCCCAAAATTTCCCTCAAGTCTTTTTGCAGCTTACCCCCCTCCTACCCCTGGCCTTAGGCAACCACTGATCTTTCTGTCTCTATAGATTTGCCTTTTTGGACATTTACTGTGAATGGCATCATATGATATGTAATTTTTTGTATCTGGCTTCCTTCAGTTTGCATAATGTTTTGAGGCTCATTTGAATTGTAGCATGTATCAGTAGTTTGCTGATAGTATTTTGATTGCTGAATAGTATTCGAATGTATAGCTATACCACATCATTTTTTTTATCCATTCATCAGTCGATGAGCTATTATGAATAATACTATTATGGACATTTATATACAAGTTTTATGTGGAAATATGTTTTCATTTTTCTTAGGTAGATTCCTAGGAGTGAAGTTGCTCAGTTGAACAATAAGCTTATATTTTTAAAAAATTACGAGACTTTTTAAAGTAGGTATACTGTTTTAGATTTTCACAAGTAATGTCTGAGGATTTCAGTTACTCCACGTCATCACCGACATTTGGTAGTGATGTCTTTTTGATAGTAGTCATTCTAGTGGGTCTATATTAGTTCTCTCTAGCTACATAACACATTACCCCCAAATGTAACTGCTTAAAATCAAACATTTATTATTTGGCAGTTTCTGTGGGTCAGGAATGTAGATGTGGTTAGCTTGGTCCTCTGGTTTAGGGTTTCACAAAAGATTGCATTCAAGGTACTGCCTCTGGCTCTTTTCACCTCAAGGCTTGAATGGGGGAGAATCTGCTTCCAAATTCATTCAAGTAGTTGTTAGTAAGATTCAGTCCCATAGGGTGTGTTGGCCCTGTTCCTCCTTGGCTGTTGGCTGAGGGTCTCCTTCAGTTCTTTGCCACATGAGCTTCCCCAAAGGGCAGTTCACATATGGCAGCTGGCTTCCATTAGAATGAACAGGTGAGAGAGCAAGAGAGGGTGAATGAGACTGAAGCCAGTCTTTTTGTAACTTAATCTCAAAAATGACATTACTTAGAGACTACCTACCACATTCACTATGGTTTGTTTGTTTGTTATCACTGTGGTTTGAATTTGCATTTCCTTAATGACTGATGATATTGAATACCTCTTCAATATGTATTAGCCATTCATATATCCTCTTTGGTGAAATATCCCTCAAAATTTTGCCCATTTAGAAAATTGAGTTGTTTGCCTTCTTACTATTGAGAGACAAGAATTCTTTAAATACTCTGGATACAAATACTTCATTAGATATTTGATTTGTAAATCATACTAGTCTTCTGTTGATAACAATTACTGCAAGTTTCGCAGTTTAAACAACACCAATTTTTATTATCTTACAGATCTATAGGTCAGAAGTGTGGTGGGAGGTTTTCACTGGCCTAAAATCCAGTGTCTGCAGCTGTACTCCTTTCTGGAAGCTTTAGGGGAAAATCTGTTTCCTGCTCAGTCAGGTTGTTGGCACAATTCAGTGTCTTGTGTTATAGGACCAATATCTCCAAGTTCTTGCTGGTTGTAAGTTGAAATGAATGGCTTAGAGGCCACTGAGTTCCCTGATTCTTGGCCTCTTACCTCCACCTTCAAAGCCACTTCATCACCAACAGGTCAAATCTTCCCCATGCTGTGTCTCTCTTACCTTTCCTCCTCACCAGTGTCTCTCTCAACATAGCTGGGAAAGGGTCTCCTCTTTTAAGGACTCATGTGATTAAGTTGGGAACATCTAGACAATAAAGGATAATCTCCACATCTCAAGTTCTTTAACATTCATCATATCTGTAGAGTCCCTTTGCCATGTAAGGTTACATACTCATAGGTTCTAGGGATTAGGAAGTAGACATGGGGAGGGGGGCATTACTCTGCCTGCCATACAAATATTTTCTCCCAGTCTATGGCTTATCATTTCTTTTTCTTTTTCTTTTTTAATGTTTATTTATTTTTGAGACAGAGAGAGACAGAGCATAAGCGGAGGAGGGGTAGAGAAAGAGGGAGACCCAGAATCCGAAGCAGGCTCCAGGCTCTGAGCTGTCGGCACAGAGCCCGACGCAGAACTCGAACTCACAAGCTGTGAGATCATGACCCGAGCCCAAGTCTGGATGCTCAACCGACCGAGCCACCCAAGCACCCAAGCATTTCTTTTTCTTTATGGTGTTCTTTGAAGTGCAATGTCTTTAATTTTGATGAAGTTCAGTTTATTGATTTTTTTCTTTCATGGATTATGCTAAGAATACTTTGCCTAACCCAAGGTCCTGAAGCTTTTCTGTTTTCTTCTAGGAATTTTTATAGTTTTAGCTCTTCAATGTAGATTTATGATCCACTGTGAGTTAATTTTTATATATGGTTCTAGGTAAGGATCCATTTATTTTTTATTTTTTTAATTTTTTTGCATGTAGCTATCCAGTTATTTCAGCACCATTTATCGAAAAAACTCTCCTTACTTCACTTGAATTGTTTTGGCACCTGTGTTGAAAATCAGTTGGCTCTCATTGTCAGGATTAAATTTTGAACACTCAGTTCTCTTCCACTGATTTGTATGTCTCTCCTTGCACCAATACAGCACTGCCTTCTTTTCTAGGTGTTTTTAAATTTTTGTTACTGTTAGGAACAGAGTTAAGATTATTTTGGATTTAAAATATTCTTAACTCAGAAATATTTTCCTGAAACCTACGGAGAGTTTAATATTTCATCTACTATAACACTGTCTTGGTTTTGGAACAGAAGGAAAATGCAATTTTTATGCCGAAATTAGGTAACTTGAAAATTACTTTGAATCTGTTGAATTCTATCTTGCAGGACTAAGGTTCAAAGATAACAGATATTTTGATATTAGTGTTATGTTAAGTATTTTGATGAATAGCATTTAATTTTGTATTTTGAATTCGAATATAGGTTATATTATTATTATTACTGTTATTATTTGCTCATATTCCCTTGGTACAAGTAACATTTCCGAAGATGTGATTATCTTTCTTATTTCTGGAAGGTCAATCTCTAGAATCCCGTAGACTCTGCAACAAGCCAATTCAGAGCTTGCCCAACATGGACGAAATTTTCAGCGAAGCCCTTTTGAAGATGCGGAAGCAGCATCCTGGGTGCCTTTCTCAGGAGACTTGTGTCCGTGCAGTCCAGGCTGCTGTACAGTATCCCTATGAGGTGGGCATCAAGAAGGAAGAGGAGCTGTTTATGTACCTTCAGAAATCAGGGCAGGCTCAAGCCCTGCAATATGCTTTCTTTGCTGAGAGGAAGGCAAATAAGTGGTCAGCTCCCTCTGGAGCATCCTGGAAAACGGCGTCAGCGCGGCCCATCTCCTCAGTTGGTGTTGTCGGTAAGAACGTAGTGTGGTTAAAGTCATTTTCCAAATCTGCACATATAAAGTGATACCATTTGCTTAGGGCCACTGGGTATCAGACTCTATGCTAAACACGTTACTTGTGTAGCTAACTTATTTTGCACCCCAGCCCATGAATTATCTTCATTTTACATGTGAGGCCTAGAGACACCAACCTTCTCAACAGTAAGCTAAACACAGGCGGTGTAAGGGTCTACATTCGGTCTGTCTGACTCCAGACTCTGGGCATTTTTTACTCATCCCCTCCTCTTCCTTGCATGAATCTCTCACTCCTGGGTTTCCCAACAATGGTTATTACTTCTGCCACATTTCAAGGTATGGTCTGTCACTCTTATAGCTAGGTATTTGGAATGAAGGCTCTGCCTTTCTGGTCCCTGGGTCCATTCACTTCTCGTCATTCAACATCACTCTCCTCAAATCTCTCTGCACCCTGAAACAGTGACCTTAATTTTTCCCTCAGCGATTTTCCCAAACAAAACGTCTTCTTTCCTCAGAAGCCAGCCCTCTGATTAGCTTCTTTGTGCCACTTTCCTAATCTTCCTTTGCTCTTAGTCTTGACCCAAGAATGGTCTTTGGTGGATTTTATTATTATTTTTTTAAATATAATTTATTGTCAAGTTAGCTAGCATACAGTGTATACAGTGTGCTCTTGGCTTCGGGAGTAGATTCCCATGATTGATTGTTTATATACAACACCAGAGCTCATCCCAGCAAATGCCTCATCCCTCAATGCCCATCATCCATTTTCCCCTCTCTCCTGCACCGCCCCCATCAACCCTCAGTTTGTTCTCTGTATTTAAGAGTCTCATATGGTTTGCCTCCCTCTCTCTTTGAAACTATTTTTTCCCCTTCCCGTCCCCCATGGTCTGTTAAGGTTCTCAAATTCCACATATGAGTGAAAACATAGGATATCTCTCTTTCTCTGACTGACTTATTTCACTTAGCATAATACCCTCAAGTTTCATCCACCTTGTTGCAAATGGCAGATTTCATTCTTTCTCATTGTCAAGTAGTATTCCATGATATAGATAAACCACATCTTCTTTATCCATTCATCAGTTGATGGACATTTGGGCTCTTTCCATAATTTGGCTATTGTTGAAAGTGCTGCTACAAACAGTGGGGTACATGTGTCCCTATGAATCAATACTTCTATATCCTTTGGATAAACTTTTAGTAGTGCTATTGCTGGGTCATAGGGTAATTCTATTTTTAATTTTTTGAGGAACCTCCACACTGTTTTCCAGAGTGGCTGCACCAGTTTGCATTCCCACCAAAAGTGTAAGAGGCTTCCCGTTTCTCCACATCCTCGCCAACATCTCTTGTTGCCTGAGTTGTTAATTTTAGCTACTCTAACTGGTGTGAGGTGGTGTTGCAAGGTGGTTTTGATTTGTATTTCCCTGATGATGAGCAATGTTGAGCATCTTTTCATGTGTCTGTTGGCCATCTGGATGTCTTCTTTGGGGAAGTGTCTATTCATGTCTTCTGCCCATTTCTTCACTGGATTATTTGTTTTTTCAGGTGTTGAGTTTGGTAAGTTCTTTATAGATTTTGGACACTAACCCTTTATCCAATATGTCATTTGCAAATACCTTTTCCTATTCCATCACAAAAATTAACTGTTGGGACTTCATCAAGATAAAAAGCTTCTGCACTGCAAAGGAAACAACCAACTAAAAGGCAACTGATGGAATAGGAGAAGATATTTGCAAATGACATATTGGATAAAGGGTCTCTGGTGGATTTTAAACCTACCCGGAAATGGTAAGCAAAATGTTATATGTGTCAGCTTATGTACAGTCTTCTGGTGGAGGAAGTCCATAGTTTACTGAAAGTGTCAGCTTTCTTAACTCTCACCCAGCTCTCCAGCACCAACCCAGTTTGGAGGAAAAGACCCCGCTCAACATCTTCTCGCCCTATTGTATCAGTCACACTGTGCTCCTTCCAGTCTGGACTCTGCTCACTTTTGACTTTTTTTAATGCTTATTTATTTATTTTGAGAAAGAGAGCAAGAAGCACATGTTCACAGTAGGGGAGGGGCAGAGAGAGAGGGAGAGAGAGAATCCCAAGCAGGCTCCATGCTGTCAGCACAGGACCTAACCTGGGACTCAATCCCATGAACCATAAGATCCTGACCTGGGCTGAAATCAAGAGTTGGACGCTTAACTGACTGAGCTACCCAGACACCCCCCACTTACAGTTTTTAAACAAGGTGGATAGAGAGAGTGAGACAGAGAATTATGAATGTTCCTTTTTTTGTGTGCTTTTTCAGCAGCACCAATATTTATTCCTAGTTGATGTGCACTTAACCTGTTTCTTCTTCTCTATATTCCTTCACGCCAAGAATAATTAATGCAATACAATTGCAAAGGTGAAATAATATATCAGTATTGTGTTGGTCAATCATTGTTTGAGAGTTTCCCTAGTTCCTTGTTGTGAGCCTTTATAAAAAGATTCTAAATTCATGTCTGACATGAAATGTCTAAAAGTCTGAAGTTGTTTTGCTTCTGTTTTTGTTTTTGAGTTTGTTTATTTATTTTGAGTCAGAGAGAGGGGGAAAGAGCTGGGGAAGGGCAGAGAGAGAGGGAGAGAGAGAATCCTAAGCAGGCTCTGCGCTATGAGTGGAGAGCCCAATGCAGGGCTCAATCTCATAGTTTGTGAGTGAGCTCAATCTCACAAACTGTGAGATCATGATTTGAGCCAAAATAAAGAGTTGAGTGCTTAACTGACTGAGCCACCTAGGTGCCTCTGAAGTTGTTTTTTTTAAGTGTACCCCATATTGTTCAGAAAAATATTTGTAAAAGCATTTAAGGGGCACTTGCGTGGCTCAGTTCGTTGAATGTCTGACTTCGGCTGTGCTCCTGATCTCAACAGTTTGTGAATTCAAGCCCCATGTTGGACTCTCTGCTGAAAGCTCAGAGCCTAGAGCCTGTTTCAGATTCTGTGTCTCCCTCTCTTTCTACCTCTCACCTGCTTGCACTCTCTCTCTCTCTTAAAAATAAATAAACATTAAAAAAATTTTTTGAAGAAAAAGCATTTAAAATACATAGATGATAACTTGGATACAAATAAAGTGAGAGTTTGGTCATCTCCCCCTTCTTCATGCCTGTCCCCATACTGCCCTGTACTTGTTCATTGTGACTCAGCCTCCCACTGTACCCAGTGCCCTCTGGAACGCTCCTACAGCCTCTTCTGCTTCACTAATGACTCCTTGTCTGTCTCCTGCCTGAAACCTTGCTTACTCTGGGCACCTCTCTCAGGAGAATGCTACTGCTTCTTTCACGGCCCAGGAGTCCCAGTGGCACTTCCCAGTTCCCTTCTCAGACCATTATCTCTTTCAAGACACTCCTCTGTAGCTCTGCCATCTGCTCTTATCGTTCTGTCCCTCCTCATTACTGTATTGCGCCCCCCACCCCCACCTCCACTTGGCTGAAAATTCTGGTACCTGGCTCACAGTTATCCACTTTCCCCCAAATCCAGCTGCCATCCTGATTGTCTTCATCATCCGTGTGGACAATGCATCCAGTCCTGTTCCTTCCAGGTGCCTTTGCCTCCTCAGATCCAGTAATGTTCATATACTTCAATTCCATGACCCCTACTCATGCCTTTACCATGGGTCTTGTCTTTACCCTGAATATTTCTCCACCTCTGAAATTCCAAATCCAACCTTTACCCCACAACCTTGTATCTTCCCACATCTTTTAGTTGGTTATTCCAACTGCATCCGTTACTTGATCAGCTCCCCTTATGTTGACTTTCTTATCCATTCAGATTTCATTTCCAGGGTCATCATGTCAGCCACACTCTTGTCAGTGACTTCAAACACTCCATGACTTACCGCCCTTTCACTCTGCCGTCTGGCAAAACCCCAACTGTGTACTTCCACGAGCCCATTTCCAGGCTTCTCAGAACAGGGCTGGGCGCTCTCAAAGCCATCAAAAGGGGAGGAGACTGCAGTGGACTAGAACTGCAGAACCAGTAGTGAAAGCAGCCCTTATTCTTTATTTACTTCTGTCAAAAGAAGAGGTTCTTGACCAGATTTAATTCCATGGCAGTTAAAGACAATAGGTTGTTAGGGAAGCAGGACTCCTTGCTGCTGTCTATATGTGTTTAATGAGGAAAAATTAGGAAACTAAAGTCAATATCAATATAATATGTACCTTTGAAAAGGTAATTCCCAACAGTGAAAAGCTTGGCTTTTCAGCCCTTTGTTTGTGAGATCTTGGAGACACAAGTTTGTGAAAAGAAAAATTAGGAGCTAAGAACTTTTTAAAAGAAATACATATTGTGTTTTCATGTATGTTTTGGTTTCAGTGATTAAATGATCTGTGTCAGTTTATCATCAAGCTAAAGAGAATCTAAAATTATGGCTAGGACACTTACAAAAAGCATTTATGGTTTGGATTATGAGTGGATTTGTAGCCAAAGGTCATTTAGCAGATCTCTAAGAGATGAGCTCTGAAGAACTGAACTCTATTGGGGCACCTGGGTGGCTCAGTTGGTTAAGCATCCGACTTTGCATTAGTCCATGATCTTCTGGTGTGTGAGTTGGGCTCTGCACTGATGGCTTGGAGCCCGGAGCCTGCTTCTGATTCTCTGTCTCCTTCTCTCTCTCTGCCCCTCCCCCACCCAAGTGCTCACTCTCTCTCCCTCACAAATAAATAAATAAAACATTAGGAAAAAAAAGAAGAACTATACCTTCAGAAGTTGCCTTTCCTTCCCTGCTCTGTTGTCAGTTCTGAGATATCACTTACCTTACGCTACACTTTACAAATTGCTTTCACACTACATTTTGTTAGTCCTTGTTGTCTCTGTGAGATTATAATTTCTATAATGGTAGAAATGTTATGTGGAGCTTGAGACTGAGAGCCGGGAGGCCAGGGTTTTGAACTCCATGCTCTACCTCTTATTTACCCAGGCTAAAGTTTAGGATACAAGTTGCCATAGCAGTGAGAGCTATCCAGCCTTCTTGCTACTGAGTGAAATGCAGATGTTTATTAATTTTGGAAAACTAAACGTTTTCAAATAATGTAATATATTTGTTATATTAAGTAAGTTAATACAATTTGAAAATTAAATATATCCCAGAGAAACAATGATTTCTGATGACTGATAGCATTCTGTATTCAAAACCAATCCCAAAGCTGGTCAGTGGGTTTCATCCACAATGGGTTTCATCAACAAAATGGTTTCATCCACAATGGGTTGGTTAGGTAACAGATAACCTGCTGCTGTAATAGATAATACTGGTTTAACACAAAGATTTATTTCCTGCTTGCTCCATATGGTCATCTAAGACCAGTTTTTTTTGTTTTCTGGTTTTTTTTTTTGTTTGTTTGTTTGTTTTCCAACTAATGGCTCTGCCATTCTCCTTTGGAGAGAGTCAGTAAACTTTTTTTGTTAAGGGCCAGATAATAAATATTTTAGGCTTTCTGGGCCATATCATCTCTTTAACAACTGCTCAACTCTGCACACAAAAACAGCCATAGATAACATGGAGTCAAATTAGTGTGGTTGTGTTCCAATAAAACTTTATTTATGGGACTGAAATTTGAATTTGATATAATTCGCATGTGTCAGAAAATATTATTCTTTTTTGTTGTTGTTGTTTTCAACTATTTGAAATGCAAAACCATTCTTAGCTCACCGGCAGTACTAAAATAGGCAGTGGGATGGATTTGGCCCTCAGACCATAGTTTGCCAGCACCTGCTCGACAGTCTCCTCCAAGGCCTTACAGTTGTTCTCTGCATCTTCTACATCCTGGTAGTAATGAGGGATCTTGTGTGAATTGTTAGAGTTCTTTACATATTTTGATGCAAGTCCTTTACTAGATATATGATTCCATGGTTCTTGTTATTTTCTTTATGGCATCCTTTGAAGCACAAAAATTTTTAATTTTGATGGTGTCTAATTTATCTATTTTTTTCTTTTGTTGCTTATGCTTTTGGTATCATGTCTAAGAAACCATTGCCTTATCCAAGGTCATGGAGATTTACTCATAAGAGTTTTATAGTTTTAACTCTTCAGGCTGTGATCCAATTTGAATTAATTTTTGTAAATGATGTGAGGTAGGAGTTCAACATCATTCTTTTGCATATGGATATCCTGTTGTCCCAGCATAATTTGTTGAAAAGACTGTCCTTTCCCCCATTGAATTACCTTGGCACCCTTATCAAAAATTGATTGGCCATAAGTTATGAGATTATTTCAGAACTCTCAATTATATTTCATTGCTCTATTATGTCTATCCTTACACCACACTGTCTTGAATACCATAGCTTTGTCATAAATTTTTAAATTGGGAAGAGTGAATCCTCCAACTTTGTTCTTCCTCTTCAATATTATTTTGGTTATTCTAGATTCCTTGTATTTCTATATGAGTTTTAGGGATATCATGTTAATTTCTGCAAAAAGCCAGTTGGATTTTTGATAGGGATTACATTGGATCTGCAGATCAATTTGGGTAGTGTTGCCATTTTAACAATATTAAGTCTTCTGCTATGAACATGGGTTGTCTTTCTATTTATTTAGGTCTTCTTTAATTTATTTCAACAATGTTTTCTGTTTTTTAGGGTACAAGTCTTACAATTCTTTCTTAAATTTATTGTGAAGTATTTTATTCTTTTTAATGCTATTGTAAGCAGATTTGTTTTCTTAATTTCATATTCAGATTGTTCATTGCTAGTATATAGAAATAAAATTGATTTTTGTATATAGATCTTGTATAATGCAACCTTGCTGAACTTGTTTATTAATTCTAATAGTGTGTGTGTGTGTGTGTGTGTGTGTGTGTGTGAATATTACTGAATGTCCCATCCTCTGGAGCACTTAACACAGTGCCTAATCTTAACTAATATTCAATCCATTTGTATTTCTTGAGAGCTTGTTTGGAGGTTCTAGCAGCTACTCATATACCCTTGACCAAAGAACAGTCCTTCTGTATCAGGGAAGGTTGTCCTCTTCAACCAAGAATGCGGCTTCTATTTGTATTCCTTGAATTGATCTCTTTAAATGCCCCATTGCCACAGAAGCCTCTCATTTACTGAGTATTTTCCAGTTCCCAACATCACTGAATCATTCTTTCTCTGCTTCACTCTTATCTGCAGGCTTGGGAACAATGGGCCGAGGCATTGTCATTTCTTTTGCAAAGGCCAAGATCCCTGTGATTGCTGTAGAATTGGACAAGAAGCAGCTAGAGACTGCCGATGGGATAATAACCTCCGCTTTGGAAAAGGAAGCATCCAAAATGCAGCATAGCAGCCACCATTGGTCAGGACCAAAACCCAGGTTAACTACGTCTATGAAAGAGCTTGGTGGTGTAGATTTAGTCATTGAAGCAGTATTTGAGGAAATTAACTTGAAGAAGCAAGTCTTTGCTGAATTGTCAGCTGTGTGCAAGCCAGAAACTTTTTTGTGCACCAATACTTCAGCCCTGGACATTGATAAGATTGCTTCTTCCACTGATCGCCCTCACTTGGTCATTGGCACTCACTTCTTCTCACCAGCTCATATCATGAGGTTGTTAGAGATTATTCCCAGTCAATACTCTTCCCCTACTACTATTGCCACAGTTATGAATTTATCAAAAAAGATTAAAAAAATTGGAGTAGTTGTAGGTAACTGTAAGGGATTTGTTGGCAATCGAATGTTAAAGCATTATTACAATCAGTCATATTTCTTGTTAGAAGAAGGCAGTAAGCCAGAAGAGATAGACCAGGTGCTAGAAGAGTTTGGTTTCAAATTAGGACCTTTTAGAGTGTCAGATCTTTCTGGATTGGATGTGGGTTGGAAATGTCGACAAGGGCAAGGCCTTACTGGACCTACGTTGCCTCCAGGAACTCCTGCCCGAAAGCGGGGCAATGAGAGATATTGCCCAATTCCCGATATGCTCTGTGAATTAAGACGATTTGGCCAGAAGACAGGTAAGGGTTGGTACCAATATGATAAGCCATTGGGTAGGATTCACAAACCTGATCCCTGGCTTTCTGAATTTCTGTCACAGTACAGAGAAACCTATCACATTGAACCACGCATCATTAGCCAGGATGAGATCCTTGAGCGCTGCTTATATTCACTCATCAATGAAGCATTCCGTATCTTGGGAGAAGGGATAGCTGCTACTCCAGAGCACATTGATGTTGTCTATTTACATGGGTATGGATGGCCAAGGCACGTGGGTGGGCCCATGTTCTATGCCTCCACAGTTGGGTTGCCGACGGTGCTAGAGAAGTTGCAGAAATATTATAGGCAGAATCTTGATATTCCACAACTAGAGCCCTGTGACTATCTGAAAAAATTGGCTTCCTTAGGAAACCCTCCTCTGAAAGAATGGCAAAGCTTGGCAGGACCCCCTAGCAGTAAATTGTGATTCAGCCTTCCAGGTTGTGCCTCACATGCTGACATCAGGTGATGCTCACTGAATTTCACTGAAATTAAATCTGAAAATCCAAAGTAAGATTGCTCTGAAATACAAAGCAAAAGAAATAATTGGTTAGATAAACCTTCTCTTTGGGTCTTCTGTCTGATTATTCTAATGGGTCAAATCTTTAGGAGTGTGCTTCCTATGCCTCTGAATCTGTCCCTATCGAGTAAATTATTTCAATCCCACTGAATAAACTGTGTTAATACCAAAATAGCTAAGGAAAGAGACTCATGAATAAGTTGAGGCTTCCAAGTGCTTTGATCATTGGAGAAGGGTGTCATCAATTAATGACTGAAAAATGCAACTAAGCCACAAATTCATTTTATCCCTTTAAAACTCACACACATGGCACTGGTAGGAAATCTTATGGATCTGTCATTCAACAAACATCCATTGTGCACCTCCTGAGCATCTTGCACAGCATGTGGCAAACCTGGAGTCCAGAGGGGCATTAATCCAGCATGGAAAGCTGTGATGAAGTTTAGTCCATAGTCTGCGAGGTGGAGTGGAGATAGTTGGCAGGGTTGAATCAACAATGAGGGTCTTTGTGAGTGAGAATGGAAAGTTGCTCAAGGAGAGGCAGAAGTAATTACCAGAAAGAGAGGAAGAGTGTCAAAAGCATAACAGTATTAAAGTGGGCAAAACACAGTTGAGAAATAGTGAGGGAGTCAAGTACTTCACACTAGAGTGGGGAACTCAGAGTAGCTTGGCAAGTCATACTTGGTGTATTACTTCCATCTACAGCCCAGGTACATGTGCACAGTTGTGCTTGCTGCTTGTAAGGCGCTCAGTAATGTTTGTTGATAATTTCCGCAGGACCAGGAGATGTCTACAACCTATCTTTCTTTTCTGTGCATGGAGACGAAACAGAAAGTAATCATTATTGATTTAATGTAAGAAGGGATCTTAGAAAACATCTAATCTCCTCTGATTCTATGATAAAGTAATGATGCCAATTTCCCGGTCATGATGAGCTTTGTGATGCCGGATATGCAAATTGTTGAATCTTGAAAAGTCTGACATGACTGCAAAATAAATTCTGTATAGTTTTGTTATAATTATAAGAGTTCTCTTTATACTTTTAATGGGCTGGTCAATGCAAAAACTTGTACACAAGTGTTTATAGTAATGTTCTTCATAGGAGCCCCAAGTTGGAAACAACCGAAATCTCCATCAACTGGTGAATAGATGAACAAAGTATAGTATAGCTATATATAATAGAATGTTTGGCCATAGAAAGAAATAAAGTACTGATATTTACTACAACATGATGAACCTTCAAAATGTCATGCTAAATGAAAAAAGCCAATCACAGAAGGCCACATATTGTATAGACATTTATATGAAATTTCCAAAGTAGGCAAACCTGTAGGGAAAGAAAGCAGATCGTAGGATGCCTAAGACTGGAATAATTAGGGGCTAGGGAATGGGGAGTGACTGCTAATGGGGACAGGGTTTCTTTTTGGGTTGACGAAAACGTTCTGAAATTATTGTGGTGATGGTTACATTACTCTGTGAATCTACTAAAAACCACTGAGTTGTGTAGTTTTAAATGAGTGAATTGTATGGTATGTGAATTATTCCTCAGAATTGTCAGTAAATAAGTAAATAAACAAATGGGCTCAAGTTGTCTTTTAGTGTGATATAAATGAACTTTCATAGTATTTTCACCTATGAACCCAAATAAAATTATCAAACGTTCTCATAGAGAAATATGGAATGAATATGTTTTCTGTTATCAAAAACAAAAACAAACAAAAACCCTAGAGTGTGCCTTGAATTGTAGTTTAATTTAGAATAATTTTTAAATTGTATGTTGCTGGATTTTTATATAAATTGGTCCTTGAAATTAAAGATAACAATAGAAAAGGGGCGCCTGGCTGGCTCAATCAGTAGAGCATGCAACTCTTGATTTGGGGTTGTGAGTTTGAGCCCCATATTGGGTGCAGAGATTACTTAAAAATAAAATCTTTAGGAGTGCCTGGGTGGCTCGGTCAGTTAAGTCTGACTTCACCTCGGGTCATGATCCTGCTATTCATGAGTTTGAGCCCCATGTAGGGCTCTGTGCTGACAGCTCAGAGCCTGGAACCTGCTTTGGATTCTATGTCTCCTTCTCTCTCTGCCCTTCCCCACTTGCATTCTGTCTGTCTGTCTGTCTCTCAAAAATAAATAAACATTAAAAAAATTAAAATAAAATAAAAAATAAAATCTTAAAAAAAAGACAACAATGGAAAAGATTTCTGGGGACACTTGGTGGGGGGCTCAGTCGGTTAAGCGTCCGACTTCGGCTCAGGTCATGATCTCACGGTTTGTGGATTGGGGTCTCACGTTGGGCTCTGCGCTGACAGTTCAGAGACTGGAGACTGCTTCAGATTCTGTCTCTCTCTCTGTCTCTCTCTCTGCACCCCTTTCCCACTCACACTCTCTCTCTCCCTGTCTCTCAAAAATAAACGTTAAAAAAAAGAAAATATTTCTGTAATTTCTTGCAGCTTGGTCTGCAAGGTGACTTATTTTCAAATTAATGTTAAAGTGCATGCACACACATACACACTTTTTCTTCTTTAGACACTGAGTGGATTTTATTCTTTTTTTCTCTTTTAATATTTATTTTTGAGAGAGAGAGAGAGAGCGCGAGGAGGAGAGGGGCAGAGAGAGAGGGAGACACAGAATCTGAAAGAGGCTCCAGGCTCTGAGCTGTCAGCACAGAGCCCGACGTGGGGCTCGAACTCACGGACCGCGAGATCATGACCTGAGCCGAAGTCGGCCGCTTAACCGACTGAGCCACCCAGGCGTCCCTGAGTGGATTTTATTCTGAGTTCTTAAAACTACACTACCCTCTAGATTGGGGCTTTGAAACTAAAGTGTCTATGAGTAGATTTTATGAGTCAATAATCCCTAAAAATTTACACTAATGTTTGTGTATATGTATCTGAGTGTCTTTCTTAGAAGACATACCCTATCTTACATCATATTCTCAAAGTGTCTGTGACCCAGTAAAAGTTAAGGACTAACATTCTCTATATAATGTGGAAAGAAGAAATGGGAGTTCATTTTTTCTTATTTTATATGAAACCTCATTTAAATTTGTTGGGTCCTACATACAACAGTGGTTAATATGATGAAACCTGTCCAGGATATTCTATTTCATCCTTGAAAATGCACTTGCTTAAAAGGCTTATTTTGTTGTTGTTGTTGTTGTTGTTAACTTTAAAACTGCCTATCTTAAAAAAAAAAAAAAAAAACAGCTTCTGAATGACATTTTAAAAATGTGTCCTAATGGCAATTGACTCTGAAAAGAACTATATATTAGAAGCACCCTTGAAGCTTTGCCATAATACTCCAGCTTTAAAGATGAGACTAATGATGTTCCTTAAATCAGTAAAGCCACTGTGCAGCTGCAGTTGCTATCTACTTATTCATTTCTAGCAAGAACAGGTGTGTGTGAGAGATAAGGTGTGGAATCCTAAACTCCCTTGATTAATGATGTTTCGGAAGTGTGTATGCAAATCATACTCCACAGCACGGTAGGAACCTGAAATTCCTAGGGTCTAACATTTGTCTTTCAAACAGACACCCAGTTGGGGCACCTGGGTGGCTCAGTCGGTTAAGCATCTGACTTTGGCTCAGGTCGTGATCTCACGGTTGCAGAGTTCAAACTCCACGTTGGGCTCTGTGCTGACAGCTCAGAGCTTGGAGCCTGCTTCGGATTCTGTGTCTCCTTCTCTCTCTTCCCCTCCCCCACTCATGCTCTCTCTCCCTCTCTCTCAAAAATAAATAAACATTAATATTTAAAAATAAAAATAAAGGGGCGCCTGGGTGGCTCAGTCGGTTGAGCGTCTGACTTCGGCTCAGGTCATGATCTCGCGGTCCGTGAGTTCGAGCCCCGCGTCGGGCTCTGTGCTGACAGCTCAGAGCCTGGAGCGTGTTCCAGGTTCTGTGTCTCCCTCTCTTTGACCATCCCCCATTCATGCTCTGTCTCTCTCTGTCTCAAAAATAAATAAACGTTAAAAAAAAATTTAAAAAAAAATAAAATAAAATAGGCACCTAGGAATCAGAAATACTGTAGGCTTACTTAGATTGGCTGGACCTTCTTGGTAGCCACTGATGAGATGAATAGAAACTAAGTTCTCTGGACTATGTTAAATAATAGCTTTCTGCGAGAACAAAATAGACTTTGATTATTGGGACTATCAATGCCATCTACTTATCTTGCCACCTTATAATTTTGAGATTAATAGACAAGTTACGCTGCTTCCTAGCAGGACAGCAACATTATACAACTGTGAGGACACCATTCATACTGTGTTCCAAGGGGTTGCCATTCACCTAGAAATACTGTGAATAGCATCCCCTGGAGTTGGGCAACACCCTGTATTGTTTCCAGGGTACTCTGTAGAGATTTCAAGTCAAAAACTCTTCTGTTTATCGCTCTAAATATTTTCTTTTTAATTTTTTTAATGTTTATTTATTTTTGAGAGAGAGAGACAAACAGAATATGAGCGGGGAGGGGCAGAGAGAGAGGGAGACGCAGAATCCAAAGCAGGCTCCAGGCTCTGAGCTGTCAGCACAGAGCCCGACATGGGGTTTGAACGCATGAACTGCAAGATCATGACCTGAGCTGAAGTCTGATGCTCAACTGACTGAGCCACCCAGGTGCCCTGCTCTAAGTATCTTTCTAAACAAAAGTTAGTTGACAAAAGTAAAGGTAATGTCTCTCTTTAGGTGGGTGTCTCCAATGGAACCAAAGTTTTACAAAGGTTTCGTCTTGTCTGTTCATCTTAGTATTTTTTCTTCTAGCATTCTGACAAAGAGGAACATGAGAGAGATGAGCAGAGCTTTTAATTCTTGTCCAGAGTATTCCAGGGCATTTCAATTGTAATATTTATTTGTCTTTCACCAAACTTGAAATAGCCTAGCAGAATGAGTGCCTGAAAGCATCTAATAAGATGATGTGAGCAGAGCTGATGCAATCTCTCTCGTGCACATCTTTCACTGTAGTTAGGGTTATTCCACCTTCTCTAAGAGGCAACAGTTGCTAATTCTAGCCATAATGTGAAATCCTTCGGATGGGTAGGGCAAAACCTTCTCCAACCCAACCATAGATGCATTTGGATTCCCGAAGCCTGCCAAGGCCTAGAGAGTTGTTTGTTTGTATGTTTTGGCAGACTGTTGGCTGTCCCCCAATGTTTTTCTTCTTCCGTAGTAACGAACTTCTCACTTTTTAGTTGAGCATTTGATAGCTCAAAATACACAATATATTTGTCAGCTTCTCTTGTACCAGTTGTGAACATGTGACTGCGATCTAGACAATGGGATGCAAATGGAAGCATCACATGGCAGCTTTGGGGGACCTCCCTTAAAATTCACATGATGTGCTTCCTTTGCTCATTTCTTTTTTGTCCCCTCTTCCATTTTGCTGCCTGGAACACAGGTTTGACAGCTGGAGTCCAACCACTATGCTAGGCCAGGAGGACAAAGGTCATGCCTTAGGGATAGCAGAATGGAGGGCTGTGAAGAGGTTGGTCCCCAAAGACCTCATGGAGCAGAGCTGCTACTTCGCCTTCCAACAGTCATTTATGTAAGGGAGAAATCAATTCCTATCATGTGTAAATAAGCCAGTGTTATTGCAGGTCTTTCGTTATCACTGGTAGGGCCAAGAATCAGTGGGTCTTTGTTTTTGTTTGTTTGTTTGTTCTTGTTTTTTGCAGTGCCATAGGTAATTCGGATGCACAGGCAGGATTGAGAATCCAGTCTCATTAAACAGGATGTCTTGTTTTAAGGAAAAAAAAATTTCCCAGTGTGATATGACTTTCAACCTGATATTGAATTGTTCATAAATGTTTGTTATGTTTCACTTAGAATTGTTGTAGGCAGTTCATGGAGATGCCCAATAAGAAACTGAGAATAGGGTTTTAAATCAACATTTAGTAGGAAACAGCCTCACAAGCCTACTTGAACCTCAAATGGACTCTACTTAGAGACAAAAACACTCAAAGAAAGTTTGCAATATCAGAAAGAAAGGGGATCGACAATGGCACAAAGGAAAAGAAGAGTAAGTTAAGAAGCAGTATCTCTGTGCACTGACCACAAGGGAGGTGCTAAAACTGGAGAACACAAACCTTCTGCTCAGTAGGTCAGAGACCTCCAAATGGAGTGCCCCTACCCAAGGAAGTGTAACAGATGACTCGTAGAGGTACAGGCAGAAAGTACTAGAAATAGGATTGTCTAAAAACAAATTAATCATTATTAATATTTCATGCACATGTAGACACCATCAGCCTGCCCAGGTTGCATCTCAGACAGCCCTATGTCAGGAGTGAAGTATCCTGCAGGGAGAGGGTGAGTTCTAACACATATAAAAGGTTCACAGTGGCTTCCTCCTCTTTCATTCGCTGCCAGCATATTAAGAAATACTGCAGAATATGTATGCTGGGTAAGTGGATATTTAGACTTCATTATTTAATCTAACTACACGAAGCCTCACAAAAGATTCCTTGAAAGAAAGCACAATTAAAGATAATGCAACTAATGCAAACAAAGGTAAACAAGAAAACTCCAGAGCTGTTAGGTCTGATACCAGCTTTTTGTCAGGTACATTACAAGGTAGAATTATTTAGTCAGATCTGGCAAGACGTTGATCAAAGAGCTTTGAAATGATCAAAAAAATTATTAGGAATGTTGATTTATAACCTACTATTCATGATGAAGCTTGGCCTAAGTGTGTGTTGTGTCCTATGGTATTAGTTAATAATAGTATGAAACCGTCACCTATAAAACAGGTTTTAACATTATTTCATCATTATCTCATCACTTATAAATTTCTATCTTATCATGTTTTATAATGTGTGCACACATCAATATAGTAACAAAAATATCCAATTTACAAACATCCTACATGTTAGAGATGTATGCTAAGATGTAAGTGATCCTTTACTCAGATCCTCCTTTAGAATGAGAGATTTATTGGGGCGCCTGGGTGGCTCAGTCAGTTAAGCGGCTGACTTCAGCTCAGGTCATGATCTTGAGGTCCGTGGGTTCGAGCTCCGCGTCAGGCTCTAGGCTGACAGCTCAGAGCCTGGAGCCTGTTTCAGATTCTGTGTCTCCCTCTCTCTGACCGTCCCCCGTTCATGCTTTGTCTCTCTCTGTCTCAAAAATAAATAAACGTTAAATAAAAAAAACCTTTTTTTTAAAAAAGAATGAGAGATTTATTTTCCTAGCTGCCAGCAGTGCAGCCAGAAAATGGCCTTCTTTGGGGATTGCCTTGCTCAAATTCACATCTTCTTCCAAAGGGGTCTTGCATCCAATGAGTGCTCAGTGCAGGAGTATAAGTGCCGGGTCCTCTTGTCCTAATTCTGAAGGTCTGACAGCTCTAGAGCTCCCAGTGGCATTGGTCTGAGGCCTTCATCCATACGGCATTGAAGCTCAAGTTCTCCCTCTCCTCATTCCTGCTTCCTCCTCTCTCCTTCACAGGTATGAATCCCAAGAACACTCCCTAAACATTCTGCACACTAATCTCCATGACAGAGTCAGCTTCCCAGGGAATCTAAACTACGACAATGAAGGGGTGTGATCCAAAATGTTTGGAAACCATTGATCCACATGCTACTTGGTATTCATTTAATAGGTTTCTTTTGATCTCACATGTCATCATTTTTTATAAATATTCTGGGTGTGCTAGAAAAGAATGTGCATTCTTTGATAAATACGGGATTCTATTGTAAGCTCAAGGTTTTTAATTAAATTATGTTTGTCAGATTTTCTATTTAACCCTGATGATGTTTTATCTGCAGTGTGCCCCCTCCTGTGATCAGGGTCAATTACCCATGCCACAGTGGTGACTCCTTTCCTTGGCACAAAGAACCAACAGTGACTGAGTGCACATACAGTGTAAAAAGGCTCTTACTCTGTCCCTGGTGGAAGCATTTCCTCTCTAGGAACCAGGACTTCTAGATCTCAGTGTTAGTTGCTGATACAGTAAGCAAAATTCTCCAAGTGGGTCACTGGCAGTGACGGTAGATGGGGCCATATCGGTTTCCACTCTTTGTTTCCTATAACCTTGTATTCTACCTATTAGGAACATAGCACCACATTAATGGTTATTGATTTAGGGTGTGAACTGCATCCGGAGGACCATACCCCATCCTCACAGATTATCATCTCTGAGCTGCTACCTCAACAGTAACTTCAAAGAGATGTTATTCTATTAGGAAGGCTAATAGCTTCTGGGTGTTGTGGTATGTAACCAAAGCAGGGAACCCATGGTCAAATGGCCACTTCCATATCACCTTTGTTTTAAAGCGTGTCCTTTGATGCAATATTACGTGGGCTCTTGTGTCACTGGTTCAGACCCTCTCTAAGTCCTCGGAAAATGAAGCCCTGTAATCAGGAAAGGAAAACACACACGTGGGTGTGTCAGTTTCAGTCAAGATAAATCACTGATCTGCTGACTGAAGAGTTCCAATGTAATTGGGTTAGCACCAAGTGGTTGGTTGGTCTCAAAGGACAGTACAATGTCTGGTGCTAGTTGTACGTTCAGCAGCTAGATTAGCGTTGGTGAGTGGGAGTCCATTCTGATGGGCTCATGAATACCTTCCATCCTGACGGCCAAGCCCACTCTGTTTACAGGCTATTTCTGCCTGAAATAAGGTGGGCAAGGACTGGATCATTAATGACAGCAGGCCTGGCCACTCTACCTACTTGTTTGTTTGATTACTTTTTTGTGGTAGAAGTTTTCTGAATGATATTAACACACAGCTCTTCACGCCTTGTACCCATTCCCAGAGGTCCATCCCTCAGTTCCCCAGTTTTTGCTGTCTCTTATATTCCAATATTTTTCCTTCTAGGCCCTGACCAACCATCTGACCATTTGGCAATTTGCCATTGCCCATACATATTCTTACTTGAAGCCACTTCTCTCGAGTCTTTTGATTCCTTCTTCTTCCACCATCTGCCATGACGGTTCTGGGATTTCTACTTCGCTGAGTATGTGCCATCACATTCTCCAAGCCTCCAAGAGCCTACTTAGCAGTCTATTAGTAATGTGTCCCAGAGTCTTTGCCTAGGCATTAAATTCTCTATCACGGAGAATGCTTCCATATTGATAAGCTCTCTTTACCAACGCTTATGTCTGCCTTCACCTTGATCCGGCACACTCAGGACCCACTCCCAAACATACTCTCCTGGTTTCTGCTGATACGTGTTGGTTAGTCCTATAGATCCTTGGGGTTATAAAACCTTCCCTTAGTCTCAGCACTGCCCTGAATGGGTTATTTTGTGACTTAACTCTAATTATTTTTCTGGTGGCCAGGAAGGAAGATATTTCCTGAGCTGGGCATGTGTCTGGCAGAACAGAAGCCTCTGAATTGTCTTGGAGCAAAGTGTGGGGGTTGCGGAATCACAAGCCTTTAGAAAGGATGGCAGCTCTCTTCCACAGAATTTTATGTTTTCAAATTCATTTATCCAGATGTCCCCATTCCAAGGCACAGGGTCCCTTTTCTTCCCAATGAAGGCCCTAACTTTGGCAAAGCAGAATTGCCGTGAGAATCCAGCCCTCTCTGGAACTCCATTTCCATTGTAATATAGTCCTCGGCTAGATCCTGTTTTTCCTGCACTGCGACTACAGGAGGTGAGTCTCTTACATGCTGCCAGGGGAGGCCTCTGACACTCACTGTTCATCTTACATTGGTAATTAATGACCTTCACACCTTTTATTGTATTTCTCTAGAGCAGCAGTAGCCCCCAGCAACAGCCATCTGACTCCATGTAATTACAACTTCCTATAAACCTCTCAAATGCCTGAGGTATTGCTCTCATTACCTTCTGTGGATATCCCACCTCAACTTCTCCACTGATGAAAATTTTAACTTTTGCACGGCTACAGCATGCTAGAAGCTTTTGATATTCTACTTACCACCAGTGATGACGTTTTCATTGTCAGTTGCCTGGTTTGTAACGCAGCTCCAAAATCCCATTTTAGAGTTTGCTTCCTGGGACCAGTTCTGTTAGCATCTGTCATAGGCCATGATCCCCAGGAAAGAGACTCTGGTGATGAGATTTCCATGCAGAAGGTCTGCTGCTGAGTGCTCTGGGTAACAACATCTGTAAAGGAATGAAGAAAGCAAGACTCAGCTGAAGGAGGAGTTGAACTGCAAGGCAGGTACAGCAAAGCTTCAGCGGGCCTCCTGAATTTGCATGCCTTTACTCGCTTTCAAATGTGGGTTGTCCCCAGTGAGGCATGGCCTTGAACAAGGTATCTATCTACCTTCAGGTCCTCGGCCTCTCCCAGCAGCCAACATCCCTGGGGGCTAAGGGAGTAAGTGCCTTGGTACTAAAAGGAGGGATGTGGGCAGTGTACCACAGCATTCAATACACAGCTTTGCCATGTATGCGTATTACTCTCTTTGTACCTTATCCCTGTTTTGGTCATTTACTGCAGAAAGCCCAAACCCCCAGCCACCTCTCACTTCATCCCTGAACTCTCGGCCCTACGCAGCTCTGTGTATCTCTCTATCTGATGCCTTGTCTTCCTCAACTTTCCAAATCCTTCCCTTGAATCCTCAAGGAACTCAATTCCCAATCAGCAGAATCTTCTCTAGTCTCAAAATATTTTCTGAATATCCCGACATCTCCTTGGCCTAAATTCTTAGGGTCTTCAAGGGGGTCTCCAATGAATGGCTTCACCAGCAAGCTTCCGAATAAATTAAGGAATAAATCAGAAAGTAACTATGGGGGCCTAATATCACCTTGATTAGTGGTACAGTCCAGGCGGAAGGATGTGGGTTTCGGTATGTTAACTCTGCAGATTGGATAGCACTGTACTTGAGAATTAGATCTCCCCAAACAGTGGCTGCAGTACTGGACCACACGTATAGCTTTTTTTTTTTTTTTTTCTGAAGCCCTCAGTTACATAGTTTTAAATAATTCTCTATGGCATGTGAGTTGTCTCAGACCCTTTTGCAAACAGGTGAGGAATAATTGGGAAAAAAAAGAGATAGGACTCTCAAAATCAGATAAACAGTAATAGAATGAAATGTGTCATGGGGAAATGAATAATGTAGAACATTAGTATTGGAATTCAGAGAAGGAGGTGGTCACTAAAAAATTAATGCCACTAACCTCAAGGAAGCTATCCTATTACATTTCCTCATCCATTCATTTCCCCAGTCCTCTGGCTGACTGTTCATACCTCCTATTCTGAATTCCATCACTGCCTTCTCCATCCTCCTTCTCAGTTGATGTCTTTGTTTCCTTCCCAGAGAAAATAGAAGCAATCAGAAGAGAACTTCCACAGGCAGCCATCAACACATATACCCACCTCCCTGCATCTGTGCTCATGTATCCTGTCTTCCCTCCTATTTCTGTGTGAACGAACTATTTGTCAAAACCCAACTCCTCCACTCGGCTCTGGATTCCATCCCCTTTCACCTACTCAGATCCGTTCTCCCAGCAACCCTTCCCTCTTTCTTCTGCCCCAACTTCCCTTTCTCTGTGGCTTCTTACCAATCAGTCTACAAACAAGCTGTAATATTTTCCATTAAAAAATATTTTAAAAAACCTTCTTCCTGTCTTAAAAAATCTTGATCCTGTCTCCCCTTCTAGCTCCCAACACTTTTCTTTCATTCATAGTAAAACTTCCATACTGATTATTCTCCTTGCTTCCCATTGCCTTCCTCTTATTCTCTCTTGAACCTATTCTAATCAGCCTTATATCCCCACCACTCTCCCAATACTGCCTGGTCAAGGTCACCAATGCTCTTCTATTGCTGAGTCCAATGGTCAATCATAGTTTTTATCCTACTTGACTCATCGATCATTCCCTCTTCCTTACAAAGCTTGCTTCACCCCGTTCCAGGATCCGACCCCTCTCTTAATTTCCTCCACCTCACTAGCCTCCTTCTTCGTTTCCACTGCTGGTTCTTTATTTCTCTCACCTCCAAATGTTGGAAGGCCTTGGGGCCCAATCTTTAAAGCTCTTCTTTTGTTTATGTACATCTACTCTCTTGATGATCTCAGCTGCATGACTTTAAATATCATCAACACACTGAAAACTCCTAATTTCACACCTTCAGCCTGGACAACTCCCATTTGTCTTGTCTACTTGAAATATACATTTGGATGTTTAACGGATATCTAAAACTTACAATTTTCAAAACTGAGCTCTTTGATATCTGTCAGCCCCCACTCCCCCATACAGGCTTTACCTAAAGCTTGTCTCATTCTCAGTAAGTAGCAGTCCCATCCGGTCGTTTACTCAGATTATAAACCTTAGTGTCATCTTTGACTCTTCTCTCTATCTCACTCTCCATATCAAATCCACCAGCAAATCTTAGTGGCTGTACCTGCAAATATATTCAGAATATAAGTATTTACCACTGGTTCCTCTGTGGTCACCTGGATCCAAGCTATAATTCCTTACCTAGGGTAAGCGCATCCTCACTGGACTCCTTCCTTCAGCCTTTGTTTTACTATGCCCTTACTGACACAACAGCCAGAGCAACTCTTCTATTCAAAATCCTCCAGTGGTTTCCCATCTCCTTTAGAATAAAAATCAGATTATCTGCAATGCCTCAAGGCCCCATAACTTCCTGGTCTCCTTGGTGTTCTCAGAATATGTCAAGCAAACTCCCACCCCAGGGCCTTTGCACTTCCTATTCTGTCTACCGGAAACTCACTCCCCTCAGCTATCTGCATAGGTTGCTCTCTCTCTCTTCTTTTGCTGTTTCAATGTCACCTTGTGAGATCTTTCTCTGCCTATACCACATACAATAACAACAATTCCCTTCCCCTATTCTTCCCATTTCTTCAATATTGCATTTTTTCCATAGCACAATTACCATCTGAAATATTATATATTTCTTTGCTTATTTTCTCTGCTCCCTCCCCAAATGTAAGCTCCTAGAAGGCAGGCATTTTGGATAGAAACATTGATGATCAATTGTCTGTTTAAAAAGTGTCTAGCACAGCTTAACATAATGTTGTGTAAAAACTAAATTTCCATTGGTCACCTAACTTTTGCCTTGTTTACCCACCCCTGACTTTAGAACACATGATCCAATAAAATGTTTCCTAATTTGTGACTTAAATTTAAGAATGCTCACAAAGAGGGGCACCTGGGTGGCTCAATTGGTTAAGCGTCTGACATCGGCTCAGGTCATGATCTCACGGTTGGTGAGTTCAAGCCCCACGTTGGGCTTTATGCTGACAGCTCAGAGCCTGGAGCCTGCCACAGATTCTGTGTGTCCCTCTCTCTCTGCTCTTCCCCCATTCACACCCTGTGTCTCTCAAAAATGAATAAATGTTAAAAAAATTTTAAGAATGCTTACAAAGAACTAAAAACCAAATTACATTTTGTGGTGTAACTAACAAATTCTCTTTATTTAAGACCATAACATTACATAAAAAGAAATACAAAATTCAAGAATATTTATTAGAATATATGGAAATTTGAAATCTGAAGTGTTGGAGAAAATCTAAGTTTTGCTATACTACTATTTTTTCTATTACCCAAGTAGTCCTTAAGACTATCTCATAATTTAGGCTCTATGTCAGAAAATGGAACAAGCTTTATTAAGTAAAATTTAAATCATTCCAAGAACTGGCTGTATTCAGACTGGGGTTTTTTTTGCACTCCCCACTAGATGGCGCTGCTAAGAAGTTTTCTAAGAAATTCCAATTTAGGGGTTCTCTTTTAACTAAGCAATAGTATATAATTCATATGTTTAAGGATGGTTCTCTAATAACATTTGTTTTTATAACTTTAGACAAAGTATTCTGTGGGCTCCTAGGGCTTGTGTGTGGACGTGATGAGGGTCAGTTTCATAAATAATAGACAATCTGAGTAGGTGGAAATTGGAGATAGAATTTCAGCTGCAACAGCATTTGAAATTATTAAATTCTCAGCGGTCAGCATGTGCTTGGCTTCCAATAACCTTTCCCAGAAGTTTTAGCAGGACTCCTGAATCATAGATTTTGTTAAGTCTATAAGAGTGAGCATTATAATATCATGTCAATTTAAAAACACAGTTACTTATTCTTACATGGTTCATGAAAAGCCAGCTTTATTAACTGTTTAAAATAGGGCAAGAGTTTTTAAAATAGAAATTGAACAGTTGGACCTATGTTTTTTTATATGAATATATTTTGTCTATTAGGCAGAAGATTCAGGATTTTTTTCAGTGTATAATACACCAATGTAACAGTATGAGGTCCTGATAAAATACAGAAATTAGTCCCCTTGACCATTTCCTAAGAATCACTAATTTCAGTGGGAAAACGCAATGGGTATAGGGAGCCAGGTTCTATAATTTGCTACAGATGTGAGGCTTTCATGGAAACTTAAGGATCAAAGACCTCCTTTATTTTATCCTCTGTGGAAATAAATTTTTGCTGTGAAATAGCCATTATGTTTTATTTTCTAGATTAAAATTAGAGCTTCTTTGACGTTTACACGTTGATTCTAGTTCTCATCTTTTAATCCTTTTTTTTTCCAGCTTTATTGAGGTAATAACTGACATATAACATCATATAAGCTTACAACATGATAATCTGATATATGCATATATTACAAATTATTGCTACAATAATGTTAGTTAACATCCATCGCTTCACCTAATTACCTTTGGTTCATGTGTGGTGAGAACATCTAAGATCCACTCTCTCAGCAACTTTCAAATATACAGTACGGTATTGTTAACTATAGTCACCTTGCGGTACATTAGATCCCCAGAAGCTATTCAGCTTATAACTGGAAGTTTGTAACCTTGATCACCTTTGCCCTCCAGCCCCTGACAACCACCAATCAATCTTCTCTCTGTTTCTGTGCGTTTGGTTTTTTAAAAAAATTCCACATGTATAAGTGAAATCATGCAGTATTCGTCTTTCTGTGTCTGACTTATTTCATTTAGCATAATGCCCTCAGGGTTTATCCATGTTTGTCTCGAATGTCAGGACTTAATCACTATTGTTCCTTTCTCCCAGTGTTACCAGAATTGGGATGGAGAAAAGGAAAGGCGTCATTTGCATAATCATTTGCCTAATCATCTACATGTATTTGCATAAGTTATAAATCTATCTGGAGTAAATGAGAGGCAGACCCAATGAGAGAGAGGAGCCTGGAGTGGGGGTTGGGACTTAGCAAGGGTCTTCAGGGATTTTCCTTCAGGAGGAAGGGAATCTGGATGATAGCATCTGGGAAGTGAGGAAAGCCAGACCAGCTGACCTCTTGGCTTGAGGGCGTTGAGGCTTCAGGAGGATACAGACTGTGAAATTGTCCCTGGAAAGAGCAAAAGAGGAAAGAAAAGTCAACAGCATCAGCAAAACTCAATGTACTTCTTTCTCTTTTTCTCTAAAGCTGATGTTGCCACTTCCCGGTGCCTCAGCCTGGAGATGAGGCAAGAGGGATCTCAGGGCAGGGGATCAGCAGCTGTTCTGCCAGGCTGCTGGCAGGGGAGGGGCCCCCGGCACACAGACCCCTTTCTTCTTCCAGGAGGGAGTGGGAAGCTGCAGTAAGTGGAGCCTTGTTATTTGGTCTCTCCACCCCCAGTTTTCAGAGGGAAGCTCTCTGTAGCAGTCTGTTTCCCATTCCTGGGCAGGAGAACAACACAAAGAGAAATAATTCCAGCGTATCAGTGCCTCTTTTAACTCTTGTGTAGTTAGGCAGTTTGGCAGTGCTAGCCCAGATCCCAAAGCTAGAATCTGGCTTAAGCAGGAGGAGGCAGTTTGGGGGGGGGGGGGCGTGTCTTGATCTGCTGCCCCAGATTCATTTGTTTCTCTGCTTCTACAATAGTTAGTTGAATTGTTAGAGCTGTAATTGCCAAACTTTTAAGATCACACCTTTTTTGGTTGAGAGAGAGAGAATGTATCCTTAACATATGCATAATAATCATTGTTTTAATTACAGAAAAAAAAAAACTTCCACAGCACTTACTCTATTGCAGGACACTATTCTTAATATCTTGCATGCGTTAACTCAGTTTTGACAACTCTATGCAGCAGGTATTATTATCTCCATTTTATAGGTGAGGACACTGAAGCACAGAAAATATTCTTTTCCAAGGACATACAAACGCACACCCAACATTTTAACCCAGACAGTTTGACCCCAGAGTCTGTGCTCTTAACTTTTATGTCATGCAATATGCACTTATTTATAATTACAAACGTGTATATACCTTATGAAACATAAACATACATGGATATTTTTAAAGGTAAGGGTAAGAATAAACATAGATAGAATTTCTGATATAGTCTTCCTTTACCCTAACAGACTGTTTTGTGATGTCTCATTTTAGAGACCACTATTTGAGAAGAGTCCCTCCAAACCTTTCCAGCACCAGGATCCCTTTTAAAATAAAAAAGTTCTTGGGGCGCCTGGGTGGCTCAGTCGGTTGAGCATCCGACTTCAGCTCAGGTCACGATCTCACGGCCCGTGAGTTCGAGCCCCGCGTCGGGCTCTGGGCTAATGGCTCAGAGCCTGGAGCCTGCTTCAGATTCTGTGTCTCCCTCTCTCTCTGCCCCTCCCCCGTTCATGCTCTGTCTGTCTCTGTCCCAAAAATAAATAAACGTTAAAAAAAAAATTTTTTTTTAAAGTTCTGCAAGTGCTCATATAAGAGTTGTACTTTTCATATCTCTTTTTTAATTTTTTTTTTTTAACGTTTATTTATTTTTGAGACAGAGAGAGACAGAGCATGAACGGGGGAGGGTCAGAGAGAGAGGGAGACACAGAATCTGAAGCAGGCTCCAGGCTCTGAGCTGTCAGCACAGAGCCCGACGTGGGGCTCGAACTCATGGACCGTGAGATCATGACCTGAGCCGAAGTCGGATGCTTAACCGACTGAGCCACCCAGGCGCCCCTATATCTCTTGATTGAGAAAGGAGACTGCGATTTAGGCTATTAAGTAACACTTGTGCTTTAAAATGATTTCTAACTACAACAGCATCTATATAATGTAGAAAACATTCCATATATATATGCAAGCCACCTTAATTTGTCAACCTGCATACAATACTTGGTGTGCTTATAGATTTGCCTACCTCTTATGATGATCCCAGGCCCCAGGGCATACACAACCTCTGTAGATATTGAGATCTGCTGGTGTGACGGAAAGAGTCTGGGTCCAGAAACCAGCCAGAACTAGATCAAATTCGAGTTCCACATATGTGACTTCCACATATGTGACTTCCACATAAGGAACAAACACTTTTGAACCAGGGATTCCTCCTTTGTAAGATTAGGATAACCCATCCTTGCTTGTTTGTTGTAAAGAGAGCCATAAATGAAAAGTCTCTGGTACAGACTGACACAGTAAATCATAGCTACTAGTCTCAGAAGCAGGTCTGCTCTGAACCTGCTGAAGCTTAAAATTCAGGTTGCGACACTTGCACTGACCCTTCCCCAAACTTTGGGAGGGCCCTAGCAATGTTGTGACTTGTAAATTTGTATTCTTTTTCTTAAAAAGGTCCCTAAAATTGTATATATTTCAGGCTCACATTGGACCCTCCTCATTACTACCATACAACCCTTCTGCTCCAGAGGGAAGGCCCCAAGGGATGAAGTACCGTAATGCCAAATGAAGGGCCCCATCCCCCTCATTAGGAGTAAAGGCGAACCTGTGAATGAGTGAGGCAGCATTCAAAGCCAGCTCCAGGAGACAGGGCTTAAACAGCTAGCCTTCAAGAACATGTGAAAGTGATAACTATAAGCATTCAGCCTGGGGGGGGGGGGTTAAGAGGGGGAGGCCCTGACAGGGAGCTGAGATGCTTCCTGACTTCCCTAATCCCTGCATAGCAACCCTATCAGCAGGGTGCCCTTCCCCATCTGCCCAGTCAGACTCAGAATTTCGATCATCTCTTAGTGTGGCCCTGAAGCTCTGAATTATGTCCTAAATTGATGGTTCTCAATCCTGGCAGCATGGGCAAATCCATCTGGGGAACTTTGAAAAAGTATGGATACTTGGGCCCACCCCCAGAGATTCTGATTTAATTGGCTTTGGGTGGGAACCTGGCCCTGGTATTTTTATAAGCTCTCCAGGAGATTCCCATGTGCATCAGGGCTAAGAACCACTGTCTAAATCGTATGAGCAGCTTCAGTAGGACAAACAGTGATGTCAGACTAGTGGCCAGCAGTGAAATAGACAGCAGCAGATGGCACAAAACCTTCCCCAGGATGAGCGTGGGCCTGCACCGTGCTAGGAACAAGGACGGCCAAGAGCTATGACTGTCTCTGGCCCACAAGAAATTTGCAACCTAGTCAGGGAGAAATGCACAGGTGGGTTGCTATGATGCTTGGAAGAGGGCTTTTGGTTCAGCTAGGATGTGTCAAGGAAGCCTGCCTGGAGGAGTTACCTGAGTCATAAAGGATAAAGTAACTATCCAGATGAAGAAGAGAAAGGGAATAGTCCTAGACAAAGGCTTTGAGGTATGAACTGCGCAGCGAGTCTGTGACGGCTAATTTTTTGTGTGAACTTGACTGGACCACCTGGGGTGCCCAGAGATTTGGTTGAGTATTATTTCTGGGTACATCTGGGAGGGTGTTTTTCGGGTAAGATTAGCATTTGAATTGATACACTTAGTAAAGCAGAATGCCCTTCCCACTGTGGGTGGGCTTCCCCCATGAAGGCCCAAATAGAAGAAAAAAGCAAGTGCACAGAGAATTCTCTCTCTGCCTTATGTCTCAGAACTGGGCTATCGGTCTTCTGCATTCAGGCTTTCCTTGCTTTGAAACTGCACCATTGGTTCTCTTGGGTCTGGGCTCCTCAGCCTTCATAATTGTGTGAGCCAATTCCTTACAAAAAATCTCAGGGCACCTGAGTGGCTCAGTCAGTTGAATGTCTGACTCTTGATTTCGGCTCAGGTCATGACCTCATGGTTCATGGGTTCGCGTTGGGCTCTGGGCTGATAGCATGGGGCCTGCTTGGGATTCTCTGTCTCCCTCTCTCTCTCTGCCCCTCTGCTGCTCGCTCACTCGCTCTCTCAAAATAAATAAACATTTTAAGAAAAATCTCTTCATGTATTGAAGAACCCTGAGTAATACAGAAGGTGTATTGGTCGGGGTGGGGATGTGGGAATGACATACAATTTGGGATTACTAGAGCAAAAAAAAAAAAAAAAAAAAAAAAGGTGAGGCAATGACATTAATTAGGTGGGTGGAGGGGTAAACAGGACACGGATGGGACCATTGAGCAGGCTGGAGGAGGCTGACAGAGGCAGCTGGACTGTCTGGAGGTGGGCCGGATGAGCAGCCTCTGTGGAGAGAGAGAGGGGCTCAGCTGGCAGTGCGAACTGGGAGAACCAGGAACCTGTCCTGCCCACACGAAGCCCCTCTGGACTGCAAGCTGGAGGAGAAGGGACCACAGGGCTCTGGATAAACCTAGCCGAAGGAGGTGTTAGAACAGGGAGGGGGCCACCTTTGCTGGGTTTGAGATCCTTTGGGTTCATGTAAAGAAAGCCCTGGGCACACCCCTCCCCTAGGATAGGGCTTTTTGACAAACAGAGACTTCAGACCATCCTCAAATTTAGTCCAGCACTGACCCCCACACTCCCACCTACCCCCACTACCCTCCCCCCATTACCTTGGCTGGCAACACTCTTTCCAAAGCCACCTCACTTAGGAGCTCAATAATATGTATTTATTCTCAATAATACATTCTGTTTGAAAGTTTTTTTTTAAGTTTTTGTTTGTCCGTCTTGTCTCTGATAATGTTCTTCATGCTTCTATGATCAGAAATTTGTTTCTTCTCCACCACTGGGATAAATGTTTTCCTGTTTACATTTCTGGATCATTTAGCCAGTTTGTTCTAGTTTGTATTTAACGCTCTGATTCAGGATAATATTACTCACTATGTTCCTGGCACTGTGCTAAATGCTTTACATACATTATTAAGTTACTCCTCAAAACTATCTTCAAACATAGGTGTTATAAGTCCTACCATACCAAGAGTAAAAGGAGTCTTAGGAATTTTAAAGACTTGCCATAGTCTGGCAAATGAACTGATTCCAATTTGGTTCTTAAGTACTGCATAAATAAATGATTTTTACACCAATTTCTGGTTGTCTCAGTAGCATTTATTACTGATTCCTTTCCTAACTGTATTACTTTTGATTTGTCATACTCAAACTCTTTGAATGAATCTATTACATCTGTTTTTTCTGATTTAATTATGTTTTCAATGTCATGCCCTATTGCCTTCATGATTATCACTTTATGTTTTAAAATGTACTAACACAAAATATAAAGTAGGATAAGTCTATAATCATTATATTTCTTAAAATAACCCTTCTTTGGATTTTTTCTTGTTATTATACCAGAGGAATTGTACCCTTTGTTTGTTAGGTACGTTAACCTGCTGAGGCTTTGATAAATCTACAGACTAACCTTGAAAATACTATTATATTTACTTTCCTAATTAGGAGCAGGCATAGCACTCAATATGTTACGCTCTCTATAATTTCTCTGAATAATCCTTGCCACAAATTAAGTCAATCCCCATGCATTTAATCTGTTTTTGTTGTAATAGCAACAATAGAAATCCATTTTTATTGTATTCCCTGGTTTTATATCAGCATATATATTGACGTGAACATATAATTCAATGCAATCTATACATAAATATTATATATACATATATACAACATTTTTAGTGTCAGTTCTGTAGCTAAACTCATTACTTTCAGTAATTTTTGGTTGATTTCCTTAGATTTCTAGGTCTGCAATCATGCCATCTGTAAAATAGACACTCTTGTTTCTTCCTTTCCAACATTTATACATAATATTTTCTTCTTGATAGTTACTGACAGCATTTCTAGAACAACAAATCCTGACTGAGAAAACCAATGTGTGTTTCTTTAAGAATAAAATAGACCCTTTCTTTTCCGTGCATACTCCATCATGTTTAGACTGGCAATCCAACATTGCTAACATTGCCTTCATTTCCTGTTTGGAATGGCTGAAGATAAAAATAGTTTGGAGGCAGCTGAAAGAAAAATTAGCAAAAAGGAAAAAAAAGTATATCATTAGGGCATTTGGAAGCAATTGTTCCTATTCCCTTTTCCTGGGCATTGCTAAGTTATTTCCTCCATGTGAGCCTCTTGAATTCATCTCTCCTTGGATCCTGGATCCCTAGTGCCACAGTCTGTAAATATGAGAGTCCCTGCCCTGAGGTGCTAATATTTTTCTTGTTACCAGTCCTCCTTCCTGCACATGCTTTCTCCAGAGTAAAGGATATATTCTCATATAAGAGAAATGGTTTTAAACAATGCTGACCAGAAATCCGCCTTTCTGATGAATTACTAAACTAAATTCCATATGACAAAAAAGCAATCTCTAAATTATTAACACTTGATTTTAAAATTTTTCATCAGGAAGAGATGAGAATTATAGCCAACAACTTATTAAAATCTCTTTGGATAAAACTTATATATCCAACCTCATGTGCTATATTGTTTTTACTTCTTTGTACAAGTTTTGCATTTCTGGAATTAAGCATAGTGACTAGCACATGTAAAATATTTTTCTCTCCTTTTGTTAACATACGATCTTAATGTTTTTGTTTATTAATGAGATTTACCTATAATTTGATTTCAGTTTCCTATTCAAATTTTGAAATCAATCATTTTCACTTTATAAAATAAGTTGGTTAAGCTACAACATACACATGCAAACACTCACACATTTAAAGTTTATGTGACATAGGAATTTTTTTGTTCTTTGAAAGTTTGGAAAATTTTCATGTCCACCAGGATCAGGCATCTTTGTGGGCTAACCGCTTATGTTTCTTTTTGATGCTTTATATTTTTGTAAGCAAGCACACAATCAGAAATATAGTTTGTTCTTATTTCTAATCTTATTAATTCATATTTATCCCCTTGTTTTGATTGAGATAATAATCATTTACACACACACACACACACAAACCACTTTTTACTATTTTTTTGTTTGCTATTTAAATTTATGTATTTATGTATTTATTTATTTATTTATTTTAAGTTTACATCCAAGTTAGTTAGCAGATAGTGCAATAATGATTTCAGGAGTAGATTCTAGTGATTCATCCTCTACATATAACACCCAGGGCTCATCCCAACAAGTGTCTTCCTTAATGCCACTATCCACTTAGCCCATCCCTGTACCCACAGCCCCTCCAGCAACCCTCAGTTTGTTCTCTGTATTTAAGAGTCTCTTATGTTTTGTCCCCCTCCCTGTTTTTATATTATTTTTGCTTCCCTTCCCTTATGTTTATCTGTTTTGTATCTTAAATTCCACATATGAGTGAAGTCATATGATACTTGTCTTTTTCTGACTTATTTTGCTTAGCATAACACTCTCTAGTTCTATCCATGTTGTTGCAAATGGAAATATTTCATTCTTTTTGATTGCCAAGTAATACTCCATTGTGTATGTATACTACATCTTCTTTATCCATTCATCCGTCAATGGATATTTGGGTTCTTTCCATACTTTGGCTATTGTCAATAGTGCTGCTATAAACATTTGTGTGCACATGCCCCATTGAAACAGCACACCTGTATCCCTTGGATAAATACCTAGTAGTGCAATTGCTGGGTCATAGAGTAGTTCTATTTTTCACTTTTTGAGGAACCTCCATACTGTTTTCCAGAGTGGCTGTACCAGTTTGCATTCCCACCAATAGTGCAAAAGAGATCCTCTTTCTCTGCATTCTTGCCAACATCGGTTGTTGCCTAAGTTGTTAATTTTAGCCATTCTGACTGGTGTGAGGTGGTAGTATACTAATTTGTTTTTGTTTTTTTATTTTATTTATATATATTCTTGTTTAATTAAAAAATTTTTTTTGAATGTTTTACTTTATTTTTGAGAGAGAGAGAGACTGAGCACAAGCAGGGGAAGGGCAGAGAGAGAGGGAGACACAGAATCAGAGAAGCAGGCTCCAGGCCCTGAGCTGTCAGCACAGAGTCCTACGTGGGGCCAGAACTTGTGAACTATGAGATCATGACCTGAGCCTAAGTCAGATGCTTAACCGACTGAGCCACCCAGGGACCCCTTGTTTCATTTTTTTCCTACTCCTGACTTGCTACTTTTTCCCCTCACTAAATACTTTATGTAGGGTTTTAGTTTATTGTGTTCATCTTTACTATTAATAAAGGTCTTCTTTATTAATGATCTTTCCTCCTGATAACTGGGTTGTATGAAGTTTCCCTATATCATAATGCAATAGTTAAGAGCGTGGACTCCGGAGTTAGGCTGCCTGTGTTCAAACCTCAGCTTTAGGCCTTATCAGCTGGGCTGCTTTGGGCAAGTTACTGAACATCTCTGTGCTTCCAGCATTCTCATCTGTAAAGGTGGGGTGGTTCCCAGCACCTAGCTCAGAGATTATTTTTGTAAAGATTATTTGAAGATACTGTGGTCATTTAAAATAGTATGTGGCACATAGTAAGCTCTTGATCAATGTTAGTATGATAGTTATTGTTTTTAATTTAAAAATATGAATTACCTAGTCCCTTCTGTAGGAGTACTCAGAGGAAAGAGGCATTTCTTGTGAGGGGTAGGATGAAGGGGAAGACTGGCCTCCAGGGTTGGTCTCTGGGTGAGAGGTAGAGGAGGATCTATGGTCCCCAAGCCAATACTGTGGGTTTACAGCTGGAAAACCATGTAAAATGTTTTCCAGAACTGGGCCGTGGTGAAATGTAACACAGCAATTTCCAGGTAACTATAGCTTCCACTCCTTCTGCTTTTCCTTTCTCCTCTGCCTTATCCTTACCAGCTTCTCAATCCATTGCTTTTCCCCTTTTCCCCCAGTTCAAACCCAAATGAACTTCCATTAAGGTATACATGATTAATAAGATAGAACTTCTATTGTATTTGAATTTAACACTTGGTACAATATCAAGATAAATTAACTTTCCCATGGATTTCTCAGACAGTATGATATAGTGTTAGGTTTTATTTTGTTTTGTTTGGAGGAGGGTTGATGGGGCAAGGGTCCTTCTTGAATATCCACATATCCTCTTACCTATCAACCCAGTGCTATGCATAAGTCAAAACTGGACAGTTTGTTTGAATTTGTTTTCTGGCCAAGGTAAGGGAGTTATGAAGAGATTGAAATAGGAGTCTCTAAATTAATATCTGTAGGAATACGGTGGTGTTTCTGTGAGAAATAAAATTCTAAGCCCTCTTCCCATCTGGGCTTATCTCAGATCACCCTTCTTCCAACTCCCCACTCAGTAAGGAAGAAGTTTTGTTTTTGTTTTTAAGGTTTTATTTTTAAGTAATCTCTACATCCAACGTGGGGCTCAAACTTACAACCCCAAGATCGAGCTGCATGCTCCACTGACTGAGCCAGCCAGATGCTCCAGTAAGGAAGTTTCTAATTTGAATGGTCAGAGCCCAAGACATTGATTGGACCATGTGGCAGATTGTATTTTCCTAAAATGTCTCCTCTCTCATGGTCTTCATACAATGTAACATTAACATGCTTCATCATGAGGCAGGGTCTGTGGAGACCAGGGGGAGCCCTCTGGGTGTAGGCAGACCTCCGTAACTGCCACAACTACACCAATGTCACAGAAATGATGTTGCATGACTTTTGAGGCTGCATCGTAACAGTTAATATGACTTCCTGGTAGCTCTCTCTCAGGACACTTAGCATGTTTGGGGGAAGATACATAGAGAGGCCACATGTGAGTGTCCTGACAGACAGCTAACTACCAGACACGTGAGTAGGCAAATGTTTCTCAGATAGGTCCAGTCCTCAGTCTTTGAGTCTTCCAGTGGAGACTCCAGAAATTGTGCAGCAGAGAAAAGTCATCCTTGCAATGCCTCGTCTGAATTCCCAGCCCACAGAAGTTGTCGGAGATAATAATGATCATTACTGTAAGTCACCAAGTTTTGATTTGTTACACAGCGTCAGGTTACTAATATGGGCTGTATTCACTCAACGGTGTGAACTCCTGTGTTCCTCTCTTGTGTTTCCTGTATCACTTCTAGATGGATCAGGCTTAGCCAGTTTCTTCTCATCTCCTACTTTTCTCCTAATGTGCATTTGGGTGAGCAAATAAGCCAAAGCCTGTTGTGCAAACCTGGCCATACAGTTCCCCTATTTCTTAGGCTTCCTCCTCTTTACGTATGGTCAGAGGGCAGTGATATCCCAAAAAGAAGAAAGCCGCACTTAATATTTTACCAGAGAGCTATACATTGGAGTATGTGTGCCTGGGCCATGTTAATAAAGAGGTATTTTGCTTCACAATCTATGATTATTTATTGTGCTTAGCTTCCTTGGAGCCTGGTGGGAAGAGGAGAGGGAAGTAGGAGGCAAGGCAGGGTTGGGGCATTGCTGGGTCCTTGCCTATAATAACACAGAATCAAAACATCACTCTAATAACGAATAGTGGGTGGAGAACAAACAGGAGTCATCAAAATTTAAATTTTTTTGTGTTTTTATTTTCTTTTTGAGAGAGAGAGAGACAGAGTGCGAGTAGGGGAGAGGCAGATAGAGAGGGAGACACAGAATCTGAAGAAGGCTTCAGACTCTGAGCTGTCAGCACACAGCCCGACACGGGGCTCAAACCCACAAACCGCAAGATCATGAACTGAGCTGAAGTCAGACGCTTAACCGACTGAACCACCCAGGCACCCCAGGAGTAATCAAAATTTAAAATGTGTGAAAGCAGAAGCCAGTTCCTCTTCAAACCTCTAAGGTAGAAGGAAGAGCAGTAGCCTTGGAAACATGAAATATGGTTTCTATTTCTTCTCCACCAGGAATAAATTGCAGAATGAGGAGTTTTATGACCTTGGGCAAGTCACCTCATCACTTTTCTGTGCCTCCACTTCCTGAGTAATAAAAGGGGTGTTTTACTGAACTAATTCTGTCAATCTATGAATCTACACGTTTCTCCTTTCAGTCACTTTCAAAGCTACTCACACCTTCAGCTTCCAAACAGGAACATGTGCGTTTGGATGGACACCCATGGGAGATGCAGGGAGGGCAGGGAAGCCCCAGTTCTGTGCTTTCTGGAAATCACAACAGCTGCCACTGGGGCTTGGCCCTCTCTGTGGGAAGTAGAGGATGAAAATCCTGGGGGACAACAGCTGCCTGGGGAAAGCCAGCTGCCATGAGGACAAAGACTTTCTCCTACCCTTATTTCACCCTAGATGAGCTCTGCTGAGGACTGGAGTAACAGTAATGTCCCAGATTCCACACCCACCCAAGTAGGAATGAGGAGCAGAGAAAGAAAACAAGTCTTATCCTTGCCCTTGACGTTGGAGCAGAGCAGAGGTTCATTTTCCAAATGTCTATATAAAGAACCTAAATGCAGCCACCACAGACATTACACTTGGAGCCAACTGCATTGGTAATTCTTTGCACCTGATGCATTGGCCAAGGGCAAAAAAGCAGGGCTCCTGGAAGAAGCTAACAGTGCTGTCATATTGCATGTCACCTTCTTGTAACTAATTTCCTACTGACTATTTTTGAGATATAATTGACATATAACATTATATTAGTTCCAGATGTATAACCGAATGATTTGTTATTTGTATAAATTGTGAAATGATCACAGTAAGTCTAGTTTACACCTATCACCACACGTAGTTACCATTTTTTTTTTTATGATGAGAATTTTTAAGATTTTCTATCTTAGCAGCTTTCAAATATACAATACCATATTATTTACTGTAGTCACCATGTTGTACCTTACATCTCCAGGACTTATCCCATACCTGGAAGTTTGTACCTTCGACCACCTTCACCCATTTCCCCTACCCCCCACCCCTTCCTGCCTTTGGCAACCACCACTATGTTCTCTCTGTGAGTTCAGGGGTTTTTGTTTGTTTGTTTTAGATGCCATGTATAAGGAAGATCATATAGTATTTGTCTTTCTCTGTTTGGTTTATTTCACTTAGCATAATGCTGTCAAGGTCCATCCATGTTGTTGCAAATGGCAGGATTTCCCTTATTTTTATGGCTGAATAATATTTTCATACTGACTTCTAAAATTAGAGTATCCTCCATATGGTTTCACTCTTATGTGGATCCTGAGATACTTAACAGAAACCCATGGGGGAGGGGAAGGAAAAAAAAAAAGAGGTTAGAGTGGAAGAGAGCCAAAGCATAAGAGACTCTTAAAAACTGAGAACAAACTGAGGGTTGATGGGGGGTGGGAGGGAGGGGAGGGTGGGGGACGGGTATTGAGGAGGGCACCTTTTGGGATGAGCACTGGGTGTTGTATGGAAACCAATTTGACAATAAACTTCATATATTGAAAAAAAAATAAAATAAAATTAGAGTATCCTATTTTTTATCTGCCCTGTCATCCAGCCTCCTGGCCTGTGCTAGACACATGCTCACATATGCATTATAGTAGGGATGTCAGTCATGGTGCCTCCATGCCCACAGTCCCTTCTACAGGAAACTGTCCACTCACAGCTCTTGCTAAAGCTTAGGTGGCTTAAAAAATTTTTTTTTTCTTTTTACCATTTATTCATTTTTGAGAGACAGAGACAGAGTACAAGCAGGGCAAGGACAGAGAGAGAGGGAGACACAAGATCTGAAGCACTCCGGGCTCTGAGCTGTCAGCACAGAGCCCAAAGCGGGGCTTGAACCACAAGCTGTGAGATCATGACCTGAGCCCAAGTTGGCTGCTTAACCGACTGAGCCACCCAGGCGCCCCTAGGTGGCTTTTATATCACATGACTTCCCCTTCTCTTTCTTCAGCTGTAGATGACTGTGGTTGAAAAAGATTCTTGTTCTCAAACTGCAAGGGAAGAGGAAAAGGTAGGTCTATCAAGAACTGAATTAGAAATGATTTACAATGGAAATGAATAGGTGGGGCTGGGACTTTACAGGTCAAAGTTAGGAGGAAACAGACACTATGAGGGAAGAGAAACTATAAGGTGGAACAAACAAAAAGTAGAAAAAATAAATGTGCCGGCAATGTGAGCACCAGCACATGGAGAATAGCAAAGTCCTATTTCCAGAGCACAAGTATGAAGCTCTGTCAACCCCTGTTGCTGTCAGTCCCAGGGCTGCTTTGGTTGCAACCCCAGTTCCTGGGGGCCTGGAAGTACCATGGCTTCTGTTTTCGGTTTCTATTATTGTACCATGTACCTCCTGACCTTGAGCTTTCCATTACTTAAAGTACTTGCAACACACACACACACTCACTCACACTCCCTTTCCGTCTCCGTCTCCGTCTCCCTCTCTTTCTTTCTCTCTCTCTCTCACTCACCATTCTGGACACACTGAGTACTAAGAGTTCTAGCGTGGGTGCTCTGTGGTGACTCTTGTGCTCTCTGAACAGCATGGTGGGGACATTCAATATGTTGGAGTGTCCTTCAGTGAGAGAGAATGGCTACTAATATATCACAATCATAATGGCAGCTACAACTTCTGAAGTACCTATTTTGTGCCAGGAACTGTCCTTAGCATTCAAAATCATTATCTCACTTAATCACAACAATTCCATTAAAATTGGTATTCCTCACCCTGTATATAGCTAAGGAAACGCTGGCTCGGAGAGTATAAGCGACCTGCCCAGTGACACCAATTAGTGAGTGGTAGAGGCAAGATTTGAACTTAGTGCTGCCTGACTCATGCCAAAGCTCGTGCCCTTTTCACTCTGTTGTGATATCTTCCTCAGGAATTCTGTTAAAACCAGCTTCTCTTGAAGCTGAATTCAGCCTCCCAGAGAGCAGTGGTTCAAGCGTGTTTGGCTTTGATACCTTTAAAAAAGGCAGGCACCTTGCAGTTCAACACAGTCTCCACTGTTCCCTATTACTTTATACCCAGAACTCTTTCCTCCTTTATGTTATTTTCTTAACCCCCAAGGGCACTGGAGTTTGCAGCCTCTGTGAGTAAGTACAATTTCTTACGTAGAGTACCCGATTTCAGACTTCTTTGTACCATGCCTCCAAGTAACTATTAGTGTTCCCCATAAGGATGACTCTCAGCCACTTTGATCTCCACACGTGCCAAAATTAAACTTTTTTTCTTTCTCTATAAACATGTTCCTCCTCCTTCATTCCTTAGCTAATGACTGGCATTTGTCCCTGAAACTCCTTTACTCCGCAGAACCAAATAATGTCAAGTTTTATTAATTTTACCTCTTCAGTATTTATACCACTTCTCCTTTCCACCGCCACTACTCAGGCCCTCTTCATCTTCTTCCTGGGCTAGCAAATGCTTCATCTTGGTCTTGTCCCAATAAATTTCTCCTGCAGGCTCATTCCTGAGTTCACATTTAAAATTCACATTTGATCTTATCACTCTGTGCTCAGAATTCTGCAGTGGTGCCTGTATTAGTTATCTCTTGCTGCATAACAAGTGGCCCCATAATTTAGAGACTTAAACAGCAAAGCATTTATTATCTCATAATTTCTTTGGGTCAGGAATCTGAATGTAGCTTAGCTGGCTTGAGGTCTCTTACAAGGCTCCAATCAAGGTGTTGGCTAGAACTGTGGTTTCATCTCAGGATTCAACTGGGAGGATTTCCTTCCAACATCACTCCTGTGATAGTTGGCAGTCTTCGTGTCCTTATTGGCTATTGGCCAGAGATGTCAGTTCCTTCCCATGTGGGCTTTTCCATAGGACCACTCACAATATGACAGTTGGCTCCCTCAGAATGAGATCTCTGAGACAGACGGGGAGAGAGATGAAAGCAGCATAAGTCACAGTCTTTGCAACCTTCTCTCAGAAGTGACTTCGTGACTACTTCTGGAGTTGCTAGATCCAGCCCATACTGGAGGGAAGGAATTATGCAGGGTGTGAATACCAGGAGGTGGTGACCATTGGGAGCCATGGTAGAGGCTGCCTACCACAACCTCCCCCTCCTGAAGCAATGGTTTGGCTTTGGTGTTGTGGAAGTTACAAACACATAGGTTTCCTCACCAACATATATCATGCCTCAACAGGAGCAGCCGGGCTTCCCAAATCTGTTTTTTTATGCTTTCCAATAAGTGTTTCCAATGAACAAAGTGCCTCTAGCTTAGAGCTGTTCAAAAACTACTGGTTTAGAGGACTAAATCGAAACTTTGTTGGGCTTCACATGATTTGACCCCTGTCTACCAATTCTGCCTCTTATCTGACCGCTCCTTTAGCCCACATTACTTCCAAGCAAGACAGACTTCCAGAACAGCGCTTTGCCTTTCTTGCTAGCATGCATGCTGTTCCCTCTCCCATAATACATCACTCCCAGCTTGTCTGCATTGCCGGTGTTACTAAGTCACCCTTTTCATGAAGTACTTTTGGATGGCTCCAGGCAGACTTAGCTGTTTCTTTCTTATTCTTCTAGTTTGCTTTGTTTAAACCCCTTAATCAAAGCAATTACCTTTTATACTCTTTTATGATCGGTTTATGTCTCCCCTTTAAGTTATCTCCAGCATCCAACCCAGAGCCTGGCACGTAGGAGACACTCAATAGCTATCTGTGGAGATCAATGAGCCCAGCATTGCCCAAGTGCTTGGGGCCCTGGGTGTGGATGGAGTGCTGACCATAGCCTGGCATCTTCACGGGATGCATGCGGTATCTCAGCTGCCTCATTTATAAACCATGAGTCAGTCATTGTATTCCAGATTGCTCTTCACTGTCATTTTAGCCTTTAGCTACTGACTGAAGTGAGCTAATTAAAGCTGAACTATTTTAATTGCTAATCATCAAGAAATCAGATTTTTTTTTAATGGAAATGGCAGAATGTGTGTGTTTTCCTACCATTAAAACAAGCCGGAGTGTTCTTGTTTCAAAATTATGATAGGTCCATTGCATCCAGAAGTAAGTGTGAACTGTCAGAGCGTAAGGAATGGGTTGTGTTGTGTGGAGCACAAAATTGACCCAGTTCCTACTTCTATTAGTGTCACATCACATCACTCAGGAAAAGTCCAGTGGTTATTGGGCTTGAACACGGAGAATGTTTACTGATGCCCACAGGAGGCTGATTGCTTGGCACGTTAAGGACTGGCCTTTTGCCCTCCCTCTTTATATTCAAAACCTACTCTGGAAGTTTATTTTTTCACTAAGATGTTTTTTATCTATAAAAAGATTTCTCTAGTTGATAAAAAAAAAAAAGTGGCACAAAAGTGGTGTGTCCCTTTCAAATGAAAGTTGAAGAATAAAATGGTGAATTTTGAAAATCATATTAAGACAATCCACATATAATAACCACTCCCACCACTATAAAAACAAGAGAAATGTTACTTTGGACCAGTTTGGGGTCCATCTGTTTTTCTATTTTGCCTCTGATGGTGGCACAATGGGATTCTTTGGGGGAAACCTGCCCTTCATGGTTCCATATCAGAATGTTACAGAGGGACCATGACTATTTCTCAATTATGTGTCTGTCATTATTGCGATGTCTAAAATACTTCTTTGGGTCTACAGTTGTTACAGCCTGGGTCACCTCTAGAGGTGAGACATTCAATAAGATTATAAGCAAGTTTATTTAAGTTAGGCTTCTTTTTAATTTCAAAGGTTTCAAAGGAATCTCTTAGTTTGGGGGCTTAAGCTTTGAAAACATGTTTTGCTTTTCTACACTATGAATTTTTAGTCATAAATCTTTTAATGTAACCATTCAAAAATATTTGTTGAGAATCTTCTAGTACCCAAAACAATGACAGGCACTGGAAATACACAGTACCTGCTTTACTATTTGAGGTACCAAGTGGTAGGCACAGCATGTCGTTGAGTATGGAAAAAGGAGTGAACTAAGAAAGGGATTCAAGCAGCATTTGAGCTAGAACTTGAAGGAAGGGTAGGAATTGCATGCATAAAAAAGATTAGGCACTTCAAGACAAAGGAAAGGATGACGGAAGAATGAGGGACGACACAGGCGAGCAGGAGGGGATATTACATGTGTAGAAACAAAACAACAATCCCGTGAGGGTACAGATGTAGCGGCATGGGGAAGAGTAGCTGGAGAAGACATCAGGAGGGCTGTGTATGGCCTACAAAGAAGTATGAATTCTTTCTCACTAGGCAGTGAGAAGTGTTAAGGGTGTTTAAGGCCAGATATGATATCAGATTTTAGAGAGTTCTCTTCTCAGCATTCTGAAGGAAGGATTGGAGCATGGAGAGTCTGTTGACGGGGAAGGTATTTGGAATGCTTGGAAGTGGGAAACTAATACTTATTGAGGATCTGCCATCTGCCAGATCCAATGCTAGGCTCTTCACATATGTTATCATATTTAGTGTTCACTGCAAGTGTATGAGGTATGAATTCTAATTCTCATTTAAGAAATGAGGCTACGTAACTTGCCCAAGATCACCCAGCTAGAGGTGGTGGTGGAGCTGAGCTTTGATGGATTCCACCTGCCTGATTCCAAAGCCACCCTTCTTTCCTTTATGCTGAAGGGGATGGTGAGGGTCTGAATTATGCCAGCGGCAATGCTAGAGAGGTGTCCTTCCTCCCCACAGAAGACTCCTCATTTAATTGTACCTCATTTGGAAGCTTCTCCAGCTATTTCATCATTCGAATTGCTTTAATATGACAAATTGACCAATTACTAGCAGGTTATTTATAACCATAGTGAAATTAGTTACTTGGTTCAATCAAGCAACCAAAAAGTAACTGATTTGTAATGACTTGATTTATCAAAGTGTTCAGAACGGTTGGTGTAAATAGATGTAACTTACATTAGCATTAGACAAATATGTGCAATAGAATAGGAAGGCAATATCTGATTATTCACAAATGACATCTGAACCAAAAGGATTTTAACCCTAGCTCGATCTGTAACCAACTGGACAAGTCATAGCTTTGAGTGCAAAAAGATGTTCTGGGAAACCTTCTGTTTTATTTTGCTGATAAAGAAACGGAAGCCCAGAAAGCATAAGGGATTTGCCAAGGTCTCCCAGCCAGAAAACAACAGAGCTGAAAATACAGACTTGGACCATCTGTATTTTTCTGATGCCAGGTCCTGGAGAACTTTTCCCACTATGCCTGCTGCACTGTGACAATGACCAGTCACTTAGCCTCTTGAATCCTCAATTTTCCCACAACAAGAGAGAGTTGGTTGGTGGGTGTATCAGTTAGCTTTTACTATGTAAGAGACAGCCCAAAACAACAGGTTTTACAACACCTGTTTTATGTAGCTCCTGATTCTATAATGTGTCCTGGTGGCTGTTCAGGTCAGGACTGGCTCAGCCGATTTCTACTGGACTTGCTCATGCTTCTGTCGTTAACTAGTGGGTCTTGGATGATCTAGTATAGCCTCACTGATAGGGGTTGGTAGACCATTGGCTAGAGATCAGCTGTTCATCAAGTGGGGCACCTTCATTTTCCTCCACAAAGCATTTCATCCTCCAGCAGACTTGATCAAGTTTGTATACCTGGTGCCCTCAGGGTTCTAAGCACAAAAAGAGAGAAACCCCACTGAGCATGCTCTTTGGAAATCTTTGTGATGCCAAGTTTGGTATTCTCTCATTGGCTAAAGTCAGTCACATGATGTGGCAGGCAGCTTGTGAAGTGGTTCCCAATAATTCCTACCTCCTGATATTCATGTCCTTGTGTAATCTCCTCCTGTGTGAGGACTGGACCTCAAGATTGGCTTCTAATGAATAGATTCATTAGACCTCAAGTCAATAGACTGGACCTCAAGATTGGCTTCTGTGAAAGTGATGGGGTATAGCTTCTAAGATTGGGTTAGTGACACTCTCTTTGACTCTTTCTATGTGCTTGCTCTGGTAAAGCAAGCTGCCATGTGTGTACTGCCTTATGGAGTGGTCCATGTGGCAAGGAACAGAGAGAGCCCTCTAGCCAATAACCAGTGACGAACTGAGACCCTCAGTCAAACAGTTCCTTGAAGAACTGAATCCTGTCAACAACGGGTGAGTGAGTGAACTTGGAAGCGGACCCAACCCCCATTGAACTCTAGATGACACCGCAGCCCTGCCCCATACCTTCATTGAAGTCTTGTGAGAAACTTTCAAACAGAAGACCTAGCTAAGTTATGCCTGACTCACAGAAACTGAGTTGTTTTAACCTTGTAGTGATTGGTTATATAGCAATAGGTAACTAATACACATAGCTAAGTTCGGAGTCAGTAGGGAGGGTAAGTATCCAACAGTGTGGTTATAGGAAGAGTAATTATATAAACTATTCACACATATTTGCAAACAATTTACTACGGTTTTCCAGCCTTTGGGAGTCTGAGGTGGAATGATTTTCACTACTTCAACATTTATTCTCTGTGCAAAGAACTGGGAACAAGATGGTGAACAAGACAGATTTCCTGCCCTTAAGGAGCTTACAGTTTGTGGCAGGGGAGGGGAAGAATGGGGAAAGACATTAGTTCAATAATTCCTTCTTTAATTATTTGTTTAAAGTGATATTAAGGGAGAATGTGTATAACAGTCTAGGTTGGTCAGAGTAAAGCTTCTTTGAGAAAGTGGCACATAAGCTGAAGAGGCAGGCAGAAGAGAAAGAGAGGGAAAGAGGAAAATTCCAGGTAGAACGGTGACATTCTTAAAGAGGAGGCAGAAAGGTGGTCAGCAGATATGGGACAAGTTCCTATTTATGATCAAATTGTATCTTATTATGTAATAATGATGTTATGGGTTATGGTTTTAGAGATAAATGCAAAAATATTTATGGATGAAATTATTTGATGTCTGGGATTTGCTTCAAAACAATCCAGTGGCAGGATAGGGGTCAGGAGTGGGTGGAGCTATAAATGAAACAAGAATGAGTTAATACATTTTTGTGTATTTTTCGTTTTCCATAATAATACTTTAAAAACTTGTATCTGGGGGTGCCTGCGTGGCTCAGTCGGTTGAGCATCCAACTCTTGATTTTGGCTAGGTCATGATCTCATGTTTCGTGGGATCGAGCTCCGTTTTGGGTTCTGTGCTGACAGTGTGGAGCCTGCTTGGGATTCTCTCTCTGTCTCTCCCTGTCCCTCTCCCCCTTTCAAAATAAATAAATATTAAAAAAAAAAAAACTTGTATCGTGACAACACATCCTGAATGCTGTACGTATATATGTTTGAGAGGTCACAGGACACTTATTTCCTCCTGCTCCACTGCAGAGTAGAGGTTAATAGCATCTTTAGGGCAAGGGGATGGAATGAGTTTTGTGTTACAGAAAATGTAAAGGCTTCTCAGCTTCAAATCTTGTGGCTAAACATAAAGAAGGATATTTGGGTAATTTACCTTGCCTCCTGGTTATAAGGTGCTCTATTGCATTATTTCTCATCCTCATTTGTCACTAAGATGGTATGGTTTCATATGTAATAGAATCTTATAACGTGGTTTTTACCCTAGAGTAAAAGGCAGCGGGAGGATGCTGTTTAAATATTAGTAAAATGCTGAAAAGATTCTGTTATAAGGCCTTATATAATCTAGGAAGTATTAAAGAGCTTATGGGTGGGGAAGGAGAAAAATAGGGTAGAAGAGATGGAAATCCCCCTTTGTTAAAAAAATTCTGGGTTGGCTTGCTACAGCAATACTGGATTAAGGATTTATTTGATTAAGTTTTCCTTTTACTCATGTTATTCTGAGGTGGGTCAGACTGAAATTAATAGCCAGCATAGATAGATTTTATGAGTCAGGGATGTATTTCATTAGGATTTTTTCAGGACAGGGGCACCTGGGGCTGAAGCTGAAGAGCTGATGCTTCATATTTATAACTGTTTCAATGTTATTGGGGGAACCGTATTTCGTGATTTTGATTTATATCTTTGTTGAAAATTCCTTTGCCACCAAATTGAGTCTCTCCCTAACCCCTAATAAATGAAGACTTCACTAGAGTCAGATATATGCAAATTACATTTCCCTTCTCAAGCTAAGGTTAAATAAAAGGGAAAATTATCAAAGATTGCTTATGGCAGCAAGGATTTTCAGTGCTTGAAGATGAATTTCGTTATTTCAAAACCATGATGAGTCTCCTCAGTCAGTGCAAAGCAGGAAAGGAATAAAGTAACGGAGAAAAACGGACCTGGGCATAAACATGTTCCCACACAACATTTGTGCTGAAAGGCTTTGTTGGTGTTCCCTGAACCTTGGCAATTACAGGCATTTTCCTTTGCTCGGAAAAACGTCTGGCAAACACCGAGAGTAGGTTCCCTCCTATTCTGTGTTCAAGGCTAGGTTCTGGCCTTGTTGCAGGGAAACACTAATTCCTAACCATGCTATGCTCCCTGGGAGCAAATGGTTTGTTTTCTCTTCACTGAATCCAGCCTGGGGTGGGTTCTCAGCAGCTGAGCCTGGCATGGAAAATCTATTTGGAGCAACTTGTCCCCAGGAGGGAAGAAGGCAAGCTGATTGTGCGGAGGAGTCGCAGCCACCATCCGGGTCAGCCACACTCGCTGGCCAGTGCAGGCATCAACACACAGAGGCACACACGAGAGTCCACAGCAAACAGGAGTCCTGTTTGTGTGCCCACACCCGCACGTATCACGCATACCCAGCTCTACCCATATATGCACTGTGCACCCACACTTGACATACCAGTCACATGTACCACAATGACACACAGACACCATACACACATACACAACACGTATATAACCACATCCACCCGCACATCGTGTACAAATACACACACATACACAGCTGCACATACTACACAGACCACATATACTCCACTCCACACACACACCACCCACAATCCACCCTGGTCATATACATCCATACCACATACTCCTGTATACACACACCTCATCACACACCATGTAATGTCACATGCATCACGCACACCACATACATTCCGTACATACCATGTACACACTTGAACACATCCAACTACACACACATACCCACCACACATACTCCGCATAGCAACCATACACACCTACATACCACACACACACACGCAACACATTCCACACACCAGTCCTGTGCACCACAAATGCATCTCTGTGTCTGAGACACCCACACACCCACCCCGGTTACTTTCCCGCTCAGCAAGGCGGGGCTGCAGTCCCCTGCGGGACTGGGGCGGGCGGGCGCGCTCAGGGCCGGCGGGCCTTGGTTACCGCGGGCGGCGAGGCGGCAGGGCTGGGGTCTCGGGGCCGGCGGCTAGAGCTCCGGAGGCGTGGCTGAGCGGCCACACCTGGAGCGGGTGGCTTGCCCTGGGGTAGTGCGCGCGAGCGTGAACGTGCGCGCGCCTCCGAGGGGACTCTGTGCCCCCTCCGGGAGGTGTGTACTGGGGGAAACGTGAGCCGCTCGAGGGGAGACGCTGTGTGTGCGAGAAAACCTCGCTGGCGGATGCGCAGGGACCGGCCCCCCGAGCGGTTAGGGTGGGCGTGTCCTCGGTGCGCCCGGCCCTCGGTGGAGTTCTCCAGACGACCCAGCTCGGCTGGAAATGTGTGTGGGAAGCGCGCGCGCAAGCCGCTGTGCGTGTGAACACCAAGCCGCCAAGGCGTGTGTGTGTTCATAATGGCCGTCCGTCGGTTGGGGTCGGTCTCGGAGGAATGAATGAGTGTGTGTCAGAGACTCGCTGTGACAGGAGGGGACGCCGCTAGTGTGTGCCAAGAGGCCAGGCTAGCTGAGGGACGCCTGGCATCGGCCGGCGCCGGTCGGCGCGCGCGTGTGTGCGCGTGCGTGTGCACGTGGGGACGCGGCGCGCGCCGCGGCGGAGGGAGGCGGGCGGCGACAGGCCCAGCCCCCGGTCGCAGCGCCCGGGGCGGCTCCTCTGCGAGCCTGGGACCGCCGTGCTCCCGCCACCACCACCGCCGCCACGCGCTGGCGTGACTCCCGGCCCGCGCCCTCCCACGTCTGCAGCCTGCTCGGCTTTTTGCCCGCCCAGACGCCGCTTCTCCCGGCTCCCGGCCTCGGCTCCGCGGAGGGAGCGGAAATGAGTGCGGCGTCGGCGTCGGCGTCCGAGCGGGGTTGGAAGAGCGAGAAAGTGGACGAGGCTCAGGCCCTGGCGCGGAGTTGCGCTGCCCGAAGACCCGACTTCCAGCCGTGCGACGGGCTCTCCATCTGTGCCACGCACAGCCATGGCAAGTGCTTCAAGCTGCACTGGTGCTGTCACCTAGGATGGTGTCACTGTAAGTCGAGTCGCGTCTCCCCTCCTTCCGCCGCCGTCCCAGGGCTCTCGGTGTCCCGGGTCGCGGTTGCCACTCTGCGGTCGCGGGTCTCGGCTCGGCGGGGGCTATCCAGCTGCTAGCTGGAGCCACCCTGGGCTCCCGGCGGGCCAGGCGGGAGCTGCCCGAGGCGCCGGACGCCTCGGTTGGCGCTGCCTTGGCAACGAGATGAAATCCCGTGGGGAGCTTAGCTTTAGCCACTTCTACAAAAGGGGATCTCCCCGTCCCAGGAAAACTGGAGGTTTTTTTTTTTTCCCCCTTGCTTTTTTATCTGAAATGACCAGGCACTGTGTTGAGAAATGGTAGAGCGCCGTCAGAGTTGACAGCCAGAGGGGAAGCCTTTTTTCAGGGCTAGTGGAAATGCTCCCCTTTCTTTCTCACTTTTGTTTTTTCAGGCTGCTCGTTAAAAGAAAGAGCCCTTGGAAATCGAATTGTGGCCCATTTATTGTATCCAAATTGAGAAAACACTGAAGTGTAAGAGAGAGCTTTCGAGAAGTTAATATTAACAGTTTGGAAGGGTGAACTCCTTCAATACTCAGTTGTAGCGTATAGAGCCAATATATTTGACTGTTTTAAAATTACGAAATAAAATAAAGGAAAGTAAGCTTTAATAATCTCAAACCAATTTACAAAAGCCAGAGCTAACTGGTCTAGACCTTTTCTCTATGTTTATCCTGCCTGTGATTTTTAAAACGTATTAAACTTAAGTAGCCATTTAATCAGAATTCCACAATTTGATTAGTTCACGATATTAGGCCTGCTGTATCCAATAAATCATCATTTAAAGAAATATGTTATAAACTTAAGTTTCAGCATACTCTTATAATAGAGGTTTTTGGAGTGTTTATTCAGGACACACATTCTGGAAGTGATCTTAAGTTAAAATTGTTTTTTCCTTGTTGGTTAGGAAAAAATGGCTCCCAACAAGAGATGCAGTACATTGACAAGTCCTTGTTTACGTTAATTGAACACAGGGGGATATTTTAAATTGAATTTATGATTTGAAGAATAGGAGAATTCCTGCCTTTTGTTTACATTGAACAGTATTGATTTTTTTGTGTTGTCTGCTGAAGGGTCAGGTTCTTCCTATATTTCATTATTCCTATTGCTCTCAGATCCATTCCTCATTATAAAGCATCATTTCAGTGGGGGACAGGATACAAAGTTGGAAGTAGCAATTGTAAGAAACCTGTGATGCTGAAGTGCACAAGTACGATGAATCTGGTGAGAGTCCATTTTCTAGGGAGGTATAGAATCATAGTACAGAATATGAGGAACATTAAAGACGGTCAGGTCAGTGCCTGTCTTATTTCAGCAGTCTCTCCACTAAGTACCAACATTCCTGATAGGAACCTTGCAGTCTTCTCAGGTAGCTTTGATTCTTAAAAATAGTCTCATATGGAGCTAAAATCAGTTACTTTCTAACTTCTTTCCACGGGTCTTATTTCTACCTTATGAAATCATGTAGAACAGTCTAATCCTTTTTTAGATCATGTTTTGTTTTTTTTTTCCAGCCCTTCAGATATACATAGACGGACATATACATATTCCACGGACATAGACTGTCTTCTCTCTGTATTCCCAGCCATTGTCACGATGTCTGGCCTGAAATAGATTTGAAATTCATGTTCATTGAGTGACTGAATGAAAGTAGCCATCGTTTTCCTCTCGGGCATTGTTTTGTCCTGTTTATAAATCTCTAGTCCCTTCTGCCTCTCCTTGTGTGGAATAGTATCCAGACTCCAGAGCATCCTGGTTGTTCTTTTCTGAATTTGTGCCAGTATGGTTATGATCCTTTGAAGACTGTGACCCTTAGAAGGGTACGTAATATCCCAATTGTGGTTTGAGTCGAGCAGGACTGCTGTCTCCCATGTGTGAGATACTGCTACTGCTGCATCTAGCAGCACATTAGCTTTTCTCATATCCTCATCATATTGAGCTTGCTGCTGTCAGACTGAACTAAGATTGCTGTCGACTAAAGACATTAAGCCCCTTTTTTGTTTGTTTTACGTACATGGCAGTTAAGTCATGATGCTTGCCCATTGCACAGTTGTATATGGATTTCTTTGGACTCTGATACCTTAGATGTTTTTCCCCATTAAATTTCATCTTCATTAGAATTATCCATTTATCTGGCTTATCGTTGTTTTTTCAGATCCCAGCTCTTTCTTAGTCCATATTTGAGCCCCCTAGTTTCGTGTGAGTCCTATATGGGATGCCAACAGTAGTATAGTAACCTTTTGCATCTTCATTCAAATTATCGATAAAATTGTTGAATAGGAGAAGGCCACGTATAAGAATCCTGAAGCTCACAGGTAGGACTGACCTTTAAGTTGATGGCAGTTCATTAAGAAGCACTCATTGTTATGGTCATTCAAATAATTAGCTAGCCACTTAGTATTGTATTTGTCTTATCCATGTGGTATAATGAGAGCCTGGTCATATACCTTGTTGAAATCCTACCTTGTTGATATCTGACACTATTTATATTGCTTCTTTTTAATACATGATCTATCTATAAACACACTCTCTAAAGAAGAAAGGAAATTTGATTAGTCTGGTTATTTAGTTTGGCTCCACAAATGCTTACCATTTTCTTTTCTTAGGGATTAGAAGCTATTTTTTAAATAAAATATCTGAATTAGGAAAGGATTGATGTCGAGTCTACTGGACTATCGTCAGTTCTTTTCTTTAAAAATCAGATCTACATTTATTTGCTTGTTTCCAGTCTTTGGCAACCCTCCGAGTATCCATGCTTCCTCCACTGGCAGCAATTCAGTGATCACATTCACAAGAAGCTTCATTTCATTGAGAGCAGCAGCAAGGTGCTTTGTTACAGTCTTCTGTCCTATACTGGGAATCAATTCTTTCTATCCCCTTTTTAGTCCAAATATCATTTTTCTTGAAAAGATGCAGAGCTCACACATTTGAGAAGTTCTACTTTCTTTTTGGCACTCACAAACATTACAGCATCAGTTCTAAGCCGAATTTTTAAATTCTGTTTAATGTATATTGAGCACTTTTTTCTTTGTGAGACATTATTATGGAAGTTAAGGATATAAATATGAATACAGCTGGACCGTGCCATTTAAGCAGAGTATAAGGACATGATTAATACTATATTTATTTTTGTATTCCTTTAAAATCACAAATGAGGGACATCTGGGTGGCTCAGTCGGTTAAGTGTCCGACTTCAGCTCAGGTGATGATCTCATGGTTCATGGGTTCGGGCCTGCGTCAGGCTCTGAGCTGACAGCTCAGGATTCTGTGTCTCCCTCTCTCTCTGCCCCTTCCCTGCTTGCACTCTGTGTCTCAAAAATAAATAAACATAAAAAAATTTTTTAAATAAAATCATAAATGGTAAGGGTGAGAAAACTATCAACTTGTTCACCAAATCAGAAAATGGTAAAATGAGAGGACCACTTTGATATTTGAGAGAGGAATTTCAGAACAAATGAAGAAAGTTCAGTTATATATGGTTCGTGTTAAACTTGTGAAATTCATAACCTTAGGAAATAGAAAAGACTGAAAATATATACATGTTCATAAAAGACATATAAAACATGTATATATTCATAGACGTGGTACTTGATGTATTATTAAAGGAAATAGTGTTTGGATAATGGCAGAGTTTGAGAATCATGTCTGGGAGGAAAACTATGATACATACTGTAGGTGTCACTATCAAAAATAGGTTATTTAGTTGAAGAAACTATGGCCCTGAATGTGTAACTTTTTTTCTTCCCTCAGTAAAGAGCGATATTGGATGGAATTACTGAGTGAAGGATTCCAAGAGGAGTTTTGAGAGGAAAAAAAAGACATAGCTTGGCTAGGGAAGAGGATTGGGAAAGAATAAATCACATGCAGAGACAAAGTAGATTTTGTGGCGAGAATAGGTAGAACATGTACAAGGCATAACAAATTAGATTGTTGAAATGAACAGGGAAGGTGGGAAGTCTGAGGTTTCAGTTGATAGAGACCATAACATGATAGCAGTGATATGGGCAGTAGAGGAATGAAACTACCAAGGGAGATTATTTTGTTATTAGTGTAAAATAGAAATTCATTCAATAATATCCATAAATGGAAATTGGAATAGATTATTAATTTGGAGATAGAGGAAGAGAAAAGTTACAAAGGATAACTTCTAGACTTCCGCCTCATGCATATAGGATGGATGGTAGTGCCATTCATTCACTAACAAAAAGAAAATATTAAAGAAGAGCTAGGGTTTGGCTGAGCATGGATTGTGAATCCAGTTTTGAATCGTGAATCCTGGGAGACCAGGAATTCAGTTTTGGATCTATTGAGTTTAAGCTGCCTTGTCATCACATAGTAATAATGTGAGTAGGCAATTGGATGCAGAGATCTAGAACTTAGAGGAGAGGTCTTCACTAGAGATAAAATAGAAGTCATTTACTTATTTTTAGATTACAGTTGTGGCCATGGTGAAGCCAGAAGATCACCAAGGGAGGGACTATGGTATGAGAAATGAAAATCTTTAGGCTTTCCCTTTAGAATGCTAATATTTAGAACACTAATATCTGGGTACAGGAGGATCAGCTTGCAGCAGAGTCCGGGAGGGAAGAAAAATATGGAAAGTTATTTTTTTGCATATTTTATTGCAGAAGCAGAGGGAAATGAGTGTTTTAAGAAACAGTATGAAAATTAGGGGTGCCTGGCTGGCTTAGTTGGAGTGTGTGGCTCTTGATCTCGGGGTGGTGAGTTTGAGCCCCATATTGGGTATAGAGATTACTTAAAAATAAAATCTTTAAAAAAAGGAAGTATGAAGATTAAATCAGTTTTCGGCAGCTTATTTCTTAGAAATTGGCAAAATATACAAATAGTGATTTTCTTTATTGCTGAAAAAGAGGGTAAAAGGTTTAGTCTCACAACAGTAACTTCAAAAATATATTTAATTGCAGGGGCACCTGGGTGGCTCAGTTAGGCATCTGACTTCAGCTCAGGTCATGATCTCACAGCTCCTGGGTTCGAGCCCTGTGTCAGGCTTCTGTGCTGACATGACAGCTCAGAGCCTGGAGCCTGCTTTGGATTCTGTGTCTCCCTCTCTCTCTGCCCCTTCCCTGCTCACACTCTGTCTCTCTCTCCTTCAAAAATAAATAAACATTTAAAAAAAAAAAGAATATATTTAATTGCAGTATTAGTCAAAGCTATTTGAGACAGTAAATTCTTCAAACTAGAAAGAAAAGAATAGAATGACAGGAGCTGAGAATTAGGACACAGAAATTACAGTTAATATTTATTGAGTGATTACTGTGTACCATAGTAAGCTTATTATGCTAAGCACTAAATAGACAATTATGTCATTATGTCCATTCTACAATTGAGGAAGGAGGCTTAGGGAAGTTAAGCTAGTAAAAGTAGAGCCTGGATTTGGGTCCAGGCCGGTCTGATTCTAGGACCGAGACTCTTAACCACCATAGGTTCTACAGAGTAATTTAAAATTAATGCACAAAATCAACAGTTTTTGGCTCCACCAAAGCCAGTGATGGGAAAAATTGTTAAGAAATGAGTGGAAAATTGTAACACTTGCAAAAATGAAATACAGAAGAATGAGAACTGTAAAGAGGTCATGAGATGTGATGGGGAATGACATCTAAGTTAAGAGTTAAGGAAGAAAAAGTGATTAGAAGGTGACAGGGGTGGGTGGGTAGTGTACGTGGTATGATGTTGGTGCCACCAGCAGAACTCAGAGTTGGCTTAATAAAATCACATAATAGATTAGTTCAGTTTTTTGCAGAAGACATCTTAAAAGATGTCTGTCTTTTTCAGATTGAAAGCAGGAAGAGTGGGACTTGATGTAGTCTAATAGATGGTATTAACATATCTAAAGAAAGACTGTCGCAGCAGAAGGTGGATGGGCAGCATGGAAATATAGAAAAATGGGTATTGGAGAGGCAGAATTTGGAAGTGTTTTTTTCAGAACTGTTCAGAGAAGGTGATAGCACTGCCTAGAACTTAAATATCTGGTCTGTATGATTGGACTGTCCTACAAATATTTGGCTATAAGTTGGTTTCCTATTTATAGATTTTCTATAGAGAGAGGAGCTGATTAGAGAATTTAACTCTTAGGACCTTTTAGCAAATATACTTGTCTCCACTAGGTAGTGTATTAGCATTGTGGTTTTTGTGTCATTGTATTTGTTTTGGTTTCCTGCTTCTACACAACTTAGGGTAAATCCACAAAATCAAGTTCTGACTTAGCCAGGGTAATGCCTGCTGGTTTTCCTAAGGGGCATCTCAATCATATCAATAGCAGTTGCTACAGAAAAATATATTTAAGAAGTTTGATGGTGAAAACTATCAAAAAAAAATGGAGTGGTAGTTTTATTGGATGAAGGAGTCAACGGAAGCTTTTTTTTCCCCCTAAGAATGAGGCTTCTTATCATGTCTAGTGGCTGAAGGAAGAGGATATGGATGTTAAGAAGACAAGTGTGACGTGAAGTTCTGAGTGAGATTCCTCAAAGCCTTTCAAAGAAAGAGAAAACTGATGGGTGTTTTTCCATCCACATGGTGCTTCAATCATAACACACATCAACTTCAACAATAACAATAACGGTGCTTATTGCAGGCATCTCTTTTTGCATGCAATCTTTATATATGCAGGCATCATCTTTTTGCATGTGTCACCTCACTTAAACCTTAGAACAACCCTGTGAGGTAGGTATTGCTACTACCCTCATTTTTTAGATTAGGAAACTTGCTGAAGGGTTACCAGTAGTCGCTTTGGCTGTATATGGCAAATGTACATCAGAATCTTACAAACCAAGTGCCAACCAGGGCTCTGGGGCACTTGGTTCCACTCAGGGTACAGTGAGGATGACCTTCAGCTGTTTTAAATTCTTTCTGGAAAAAGCAGGAATTCAGTAAATAAAGTAAAATAAGAACGGTTTCTGATTTTAAAAGAAGGGCAATTGTATGCAGTATGAGCATTTTCAGAGTGGTTGCAAACACTATAAAAACTGTGCTTTTAAAAACTACTTAACAGTGTATTGTATAATATGAATCTTCAGTCACCTCATATCCTCAGCTGATCCCTAACTGGTGCAAACCCTTTTGGTTGTTGTTAGATTTGCATGCATACCATTAATTATTGCTGGCTTCCAAGCCTGTTGCATTTAGGGATTTGAACTGGATAGCTTTTGAGGATGTTTCTGTGGTAATTTCCTACATTCCAAGACCCCCATTTTGTTTAGGTTTATTCTCTCATACTGTAGAATTTCATTTATTAAAAGAATATTAAAGAGAAATGTTATTAATTCCAAACAATAATAGTAACACATGTTTAACAATCAAAAGTTGTCTAGTAGAAGATTGCTTTATGTAAGATTTGCTTACATAAAACGAGGAAGGCACAGTGTAATCCTAGAAGGGACAAGGGCCATGGAGTCTGATACACCTTAATTGGAATCATGATTCCTCCATTTATTGGCAGTGTGACCTTGGACAGGTTAGTCAGCCTCTCTCAGTCAGTCTTAATGTTCCCTCTGGAAAACAGGAATAGAGGTTCCTATTTCACAGGGTGGTTGTGAGGATTAAGTGACACACGCAAAGTACTTAGTGCAAGTATTTAGTACAAGTGGCTTGAGCCCCTCCTCAAGAAAACCAAACAAACAATATATAGAAATACCAGCTAGTATAATCATCCTGAGGGCAGGCTCTGGCTTGGACTTGGTGTTTGAATGCTGGATCTGCCCACTTGACCAGTTATATGGTTTGAGAGAAGTTAACCTCTTTCAGTTTCCTCACTTTTAATACAGAGATAATAATAGCACCAGTTTCATGGTGTAATGACTGCCAGTCTCCAGCTCCTTCTCCCTTCCACAAATGTTTAATGTTTAATCTGAAATTCACTTTGTGACCATACTCATTTGTTCAGTTAAACACTCAAAACAGCAAAGGTAGTATATACATTGTGAAAAATATATTTAGAAATTAATCAGTTTTTTGTTACCCTCCATTGGAAGGTCTGTTTTGTAATAGTTACTATGTGATGATTATCTTCTTCTTGTCATGAAATCTGACAATGTCCTCCAACTCCCATGCCCCTCCTGCATCCTGTTTTCCACCATTGTTAAGCAATGGATAGTTCTGGTTTATTAGATATACCAGTTAATAGCTTTCATATATAGCAAATAAGGGTCAGAAGGTTTCAAAGGATCAGAATATAAAAGTTACATTGTATTAAAGTGAAATGAACATGTTTAATTTTAATGATTTAGAAGCTTTGTTAGGATCCTGTGGTCATACTTGGCCATCATTTGGAATGCTGATTTTATATGGAAAAATGGCAAAAGTACTAGTTGATACAGTAGTCCTGGCTGCTAGAATGTTGGACAAAGGACACTTAATTGTAGTCTTTGCAAATTACTTTACTTAGGTTGACAGAATTTTCATTCTGTGTTTCTCCTGTTATAATTGTTGGTTCTTCAATTTTCTGATAGTTAACAATATTCTGTCAGCACACTGCCAAAAACGTTCAGTACCGGAGTGCCAACAATATATAATAAATCCCTCCAGCTGTGTCTGCACAATGCCCTAAAACAGTCCTTTCAGGACAAATTCTTTAAACTTGCCTGGTGCTTATAAAACTAGATTATTTTGGTGTGATACAGATGTGTATTTCTTCCTCTGTATCTCATTACAACAGACTTTAGTGAAATAAAAACACTAAGAGTGTAATGATTTGGTATTTTCAGCATGCCTTTCTTAAGAATGAGGACATTTTCCTATATAATTACAATACTAGTCACATCTAAGATAATTAACACGAACTCAGCAGTGCTATCTGATATACAGTTTCCTTAATTGTCAAAAAATGACTTTTATAGCTGACTTTTTAAAAAATTCAGGGTCCAATCAAGATTCATACATCGGATTTCATTATTATATCGTTTTATTTTAATCATTCTAGAATAATCACACTTCTGGGGGGATGACATTGAAATTTTTGAACAATCCAAGTTAACTGCCTGTAGCATTTCACATATTTTAAGTTTGCCTAATTGTTTAATCATGATTAGATTTAGGTTAACATTTTCATTGAGTTATTACAGAGGTGATATTGTATCCTATCACATGAGGAGACATAGACTGTTGAGGTGTTCCACTACTGCTAATGCTAAGGTGGTAACTGACAAGTCTTTTATAAAGATACATTTCCCCTTTATTGTTTTTCTTTTTAGAAACCTTTTTTATTCCTTTTGTTTTTAACATACTATCTGTGGGATACTTTGACAATGAATATTCTGTTCTCTAACAGACTTTATCCTAGTCATTTTAGTATTGACTGAGGAGTCTTAAGTGGATCACTTATTACATTGGTGGTTGCATGACAGTGATTTTCTAATTCTGCCATTCTTTCTACCATTGATGGAATTGTTTTATAAAAAAGAGGTTGGGGGGGGGCACCTGGGTGGCTCAGTTGGTTAAGTGTCCGACTCTTAATTTTTCGCTCAGGTCATGATCTCACAGTTTGTGATATCAAGCCCTCATGTGGTACTCTGCCCTGACAGCACTGAGCCTGCTTGAGATTCTCCATTCATTCATTCATTCATTCATTCCCTCTCCCTCCCCCTCTCCCCTCTTTGTGCGCATGCCCTGTTCTGTCTTTCAAAATACATAAATACACTTTTTTTTTTTTTTAAAAAAAAAGAGGGTTTTCTTTTCTACCTGCATACCATCTTTTTTAAGTATTACTATAGATTACTTGGTTCTTTTTTATTCGTTGTAAGTAAACATCATAACTCTTTTTGATGCTCAAACTGTCTTAAATTTGGTCAGTGAGAGCCCCTTCAAGCTGGCTTCTGTGTCCTTTTGACATGTTCCTGTCAGTTTTTTGAGTACTTCCCTATTTTCTGGAACAAATTGTTCCAGGCTTACCTAGTAATTTCTGTGCCTCAGACCAGAAATGCATTGTTTTTCTAAGGATCCCAGATTCCGTTTAGTGATGAATGGCATGGAAACCATTATCTGGGCTTTTGGTGTGCTTATTTCTCCTGAGATGTTACTGCATTTAGGCCCTTTCAGTGGATAGTGTGTGTGTGTGTGTGTGTGTGTGTGTGTGTGTGTGTCCGTCCATCCGTCCGTGTGTGTCCGCCCGTGTGTGTCCGCCCATGCCCATTCCCATCACCTTTCCCCAATACATATTTGTACCTTGCTTCTCTCTGGGTAAAAATCCTGGTTTCCAATACATCATAATATTTACTCATTTCCTTTATTCTCAGCTACACACAGGATAGTTTAGGGATTAGTACATTAGTACCACTACCAACAACAAACTGATGAATAAAGTTCAAGAATCTTTGCATGTTTTGGTCTTTAGGCTATATCCTAGGTACAATGTATAGTCAGAGCACTCTGTTCAAAAGTTTCTTGAGTTAATTTTTTTTCTGTGTTATCAAGTTCATTGATTTCTGATTCTAATCAATTTCATGTTCACATTTTAATTTTTTTTAATTGAACTTTTTATTTAGAAATAATTTAGCTTTACATGCAGTTGTGAGAAATAATACAGAGATCTGGTATATCCTTATCCAGTTTCCCAGTGGTAGCATCTTGCAAAACTGTACTTCGGTGTCACAACCAGGAAATTGACATTGATACAGCCAAAATAATATTTCCATCATTGCAAGGCACCTCGTGCTGCCCTCTAATTAGTGTTTATTTTCAAGAGAGAGAGAGACAGAGGGTGATCAGGGGAGGGTTAGAGAGAGGGGGAGACACAAAATCTGAAGCAGGCTCCAGGCTTCGAGCTGTCAGCACAGAGCCCGATGATGCAGGGCTCAAACTCACAAACTATGAGATCATGGCCTGCGCCGAAGTCGGATGCTTAATTGACTGAGCCACCCAGGCGCCCCTGGTGTTGCCCTTTTATAGACATACTTTCCCTCTTGCTCCAGCCCCTCATTAATCTCTGGCAATCACTAATCTGTTCTCCGTTTCTATAATTTTGTCATTTCCAGAAGGTTTTATAAATGAAATCATACAGTATGTAACCTTTTGGGATTGGCTTTTCTTCACTCAGCATTATCTCTGAAGATTCATCCACGCTATTGAGTGTATCAATAATTTGTTCCTTTGTACTGCTGAGTAGTATTCCATGGCGTACATGTACCATAGTTTAATCATTCACACATTGAAAGGCATTTTGTGTTGCTAGTTTGTAGTTATAAATAAACCTGACATAAACAAATGTGTACAATTTTCTGTTTGAGGAGAAGTCTTCATTTCTCTGGGATAAATGCCCAGGAGTGCAACTGCTGGGTTGTATGGTAGTTGCATGTTTAGTTTTTTAAGAAGCTGCTAAACCATTTTCCATAGAGATTGCCCCATTTTATATTACCATCCACAATGTATGAGTGATCCAGTTTCTTCGCCACATTCTTGTCAGCATTTGGTGTTGTTGCTCTTTTTATTTCACTTTTATTTCAGCCATTCTGATAGGTGTGTACTGATAGTTCATTTTGATTTTAATCTGTATTTACCTATTAACATTCATGTGCTTATTTGCCTTTTGTGTATCCTCTTTGGTGAAATACATTTTATCTTTTTTTTTTTTTTTTTTTTTTTTTTTTTAGGACTTTACTTTCTCAACGTTTTTTTTTTTTTTTTTTTTTTTTAATTTATTTTTGGGACTGAGAGAAACAGAGCATGAACGGGGGAGGGGCAGAGAGTGAGGGAGACACAGAATCGGAAACAGGCTCCAGGCTCCGAGCCATCAGCCCAGAGCCCGACGCGGGGCTCGAACTCACGGACCGCGAGATCGTGACCTAGGACTTTACTTTCTTAGAGCAGTTTTAGGTTTACAGAAAAATTGAGATGGAGGTACAGAGATTGCTCACATATTTTGCTGCCACACATGTGCAGCCTCCCCTACTCTACTATCAATATCATTCATCAGAGCAGTACATTTTTTACCAAAAGTGAACCTCCGTTGACACATCATAACCACCTTGACTATAGTTTACCTTATGGCTCAATCTTGGTATTGTACATCCTATTTGGACAAATGTATAAAGACCTATATCCATCATAATATCACTGCCCTAAAAATCCCTTCTGCTCTGCCTCTTTATTTCTTCCCACATGTCCCTGGCAATCACTGATCTTTTTATTATCTCCATAGTTTTGCCTTTACCATAATGTCATATAGTTGGAATCCTATAGTAGCCTTTTTAGATTGGTCTTTTTCACTTAGTCATATGCATTTTAAGGTTCCTTCATGTCTTTTCATGGCTTGATAGCTCGTTTTTTTTTTTTTTTTTTTTTTTTTTAAGTGCTGAATAATATTCCATTGTATGGATGTATTCCATTTTATTTATTCACCTACTGAAGGATATCTTGGTTCCTTCTAAGTTTTGGCAGTTACAAATAAATCTGTTGAAAATACTCATATGTGGGTTTTTGTGTGGATGTTTTTTCACCTCCTTTGGGTAAATACCAAGGAGGGAGCACTATTGCCAGATTCTATGGTAAGAGTATGTTTAGTTTTCTAAGAAACTGACAAGCTGTCTTCCCACCAGCAATGTATGAGATTTCTTATTGCTCTGCATCTTTGCCAGCATTTTACGTTGTCAGGGTTCCATATTTTGGTCATTCTAATGAATGTGTAGTGGCATCTCACATTGTTTTAATTTGTGTTTCTATGATGACATATGATGTGGGTGGACATATGATGTGGGATACTCTATGTGGAGTATCTTTGACATGCTTATTTGCCATCTGCATATCATCTTTGGTGAGTTGTCTGTTAAGATCTTTGGCCCACTTTTAAATCAGAGTTTTAAGAGTTCTTTGTGTATTTTGGGGGCACCTGGGTGGCTTAGTCAGTTGGGCGTCTGACTTCGGCTTAGGTCATGATCTCACAGTCCGTGAGTTCAGGCCCCGCGTCGGGCTCTGTGCTGACAGCTCAGAGCCTGGAGCCTGCTTTGGATTCTGTGTCTCCCTCTTTCTCTGCGCCTCTCCTGCTTGCTCTCTGTGTCTCTCAATCTCAAAAATTAATAAACATAAATTTTTTAAAAATTTAAAAAAGTTCTTTGTACATTTTGGATAATAATCCTTTATCAGATATGTGTAATTCTTTTTATTATGTATTACTGAATTTTATTTGCTAATAGCTTTGTAAGGATTTTTATGTCTATATTTATGATGGGTGTTGGTCTGTAGTTTTCTTTTTTGTATTCTCTTTGGTTTTGGTATCAGGGCAATAAAGGTTCATACAATGAATTGAAAAGTTTTCCTCTCTTTTTTCTGAAATAAAGTGTTTAGAAATGATGTGAATTTTTCTTTTAACATTTGGTGAATTCTCTAGTGCAACCATCTAGGTCTAGAGATTTTCTTCTTGGGAGTTTTAAATTACTAGTTCAATTTCCTTAATAGTTAAGAGGTTCCTCAAATTATTACTAATGAGTAAATTGGGGTAGTTCATTTTTTAAAGGAATTGGTTCATTTCATTCTAAGTTGTCAAATTTATATGTGTAGAGTTTTTGTAGTATTTCCTAATTATACTTTTGATGTTTGCATGGTCTGTAGCGATACCCCTTACTTCATTCCTAACATTGCTAATTTGTATCTTGTTTATTCTTTGTCAGTCTGCTAAAGGTCTGTCAATTGTATTGATCTTTTCAAAGAAACAGTTCTTTGTTTCCTTAATTTTCTCTGTTGTTTTTGTTTTCAATGTCTGATTTCTGCTGTTGTGTTTATTATGTCCTTCTGCTTGCTTTGGGTTTGTTTTATGCTGCTTGTTTTAGCTTCTTGAGGATGAGAATTTAAGATTGTTGGTTTGAGATTTTTCCTCTTTTCTAATATATGCATTAAATTTTTTTTTAATGTTTATTTATTATTGAGAGAGAGAGACAGAGTGTGAGCAGGGGAGGGGCAGAGAGAGAGGGAGACATAGAATCCAAAGCAGGCTCCAGGCTCTGAGCTGTCAGCACAGAGCCTGACATGGGGCTCGAATTCACAAACCGCGAGATGATGACCTGAGCGGAAGTTGGTAGCCAACAATTTGAGCCACCGAGGCGCCCCTAATATATGTATTTGTTGCTGTAAAATCCCTCCCACAGCACTGCATTAGCTGTGTACCACAGATTTTGAGATGTTTTATTTCCATTTTCATTCAGTTCAGTGTATATTTTGATTTCTTTTGAGACATCTTTCCGACTCATGGATTCCTTAGTGTTGGGAGACTTTTCTGTTATTTTTATGTCAATTGATTTATAGCTTGATTCTATGTGGTCAGAGAATATACTGTGTATGATTTTAATTCTTTTAAACTTGTTGAATTTTGTTTTATGGCCCAGTATATGGCCCAGGTGTCATGGGCAATTGAAAAGAATGGGAATTCTGCTTTTGTTGGGTGAAACTCTCTCTATAAATGTCTGTTAGATCCTGTTGGTTATTATGTTGTTGCTTATTTTATGTCTATGTATTATGTCAGTTGTCAAAAGAAGAGTGTTGATGACTCCAACAAAATTATGAATTTGTGTATTCTCCTTTCAACTCTGTCAGTGTTTGCTTCAGCTCTGTTGTTTGGTGCATATACATTTAGAATTGTCATTATCAAATGTTCCTCTCTGCTCTGGTAATGTTCTTTGCTCTTAATTCTACTTTATCTGATATAAGTATAACATAACTGCTTTCCTTTGATGTATGCCTCCATAATATATCTTTCCCCCACCTGTTGCAATACCACTGACTAGATTTCTTACTCTGTACCTCTTATTCTCATGACTTACTCATTCTGTAACTGGAAGCCTGTACTTGCCATTCCCCTTCGCCCATTTAGCCTATTCTCCCACTGGCAGCCATCAATTCTCTAGGTTTCTAAGTCTAATTTTTAATTTCTAGGTGTGATTCTGCTTTTTGTATATTTACATGGTTTGTGTTTTAGATTCCACATGTAAGTTAAATCATAAAGTATTTGTCTTTCTGTGACTGACTTATTACCTTAGCATAATACTCTCATGTTCCACCCCACATGGCAAGATCTCATCCTTTTTTATGGCTGAGTAATATGCTATTGTACATATATACCACTTTTTCTTTATCCATTCATCTATTGATGGACATTTGGGCTGCTTCCATAATTTTGCTGCTGTAAATAATACTTCAGTAAACATAGGGATGTGTATGTCTTTTTGAATTAGTGTTTTTATTTTCTTTGGTTAATACTGAGTGATAGAATTATTGGGTCATACGGTATTTCTGTTTTTAATATTTTGAGACCTCCATACTGTTTTCCACAGTGGCTGTACCAATTTACATTCCCAGCAGTGCACAAGGGTTCCTTTTCTTCCACATCCTTGTCAGCACTTATTATTGTCTTTTTGATTCTAGACATTCTACCAGGTGTGAGGTAATATCTCAATGTGGTTTTGATTTGCATTTCTCTGATGATTAGAGCATCGTTCCATGTGACTGTTTGATATCTGTATGTCTTTTCTGGAAAAATGTCTATTTAGGTCCTCTGACCATTTTTAATCAGATGCTGATGCTGATGGTTTGGTGTTGACTTGTATAAGTTCTTTATATATTCTGGATATTAACTCCTTATTGGGTATGTCATTTGCAAATATCTTCTTCCATTCAGTAGGTTGCCTTGCCATTTTGTTGATGGTTTCCTTTGCTCTGCAGAATCTTTTTATTTTAATGTAGTCCCAATAATTTATTTTTGATTTTGTTTCCCTTGCCTTAGGAGACGTATTTAGAAAAATATTGCTACCGCCAATGTCAAAGAAATTACTGCCTGTGTTTTCCTCTAGGAGTTTTATAGTTTTAGGCCTCACATTTAGGCCTTTAATCCATTTTCAGTTTATTTTCGTTTATAAGAAAGTGGTCCATTTTAATTCTTTTGTGTATAGAATCCAGCACCATTTGTTGGAGAGGCTGTCTTTTCTCCATTGTGTATTCTTACCTACCTAGTCATAGATTAGTTGATCATTTGTGTCACACTCACACATTTGAGTGTGAGTTTATTTCTGGGCTTTTTATATTCTGTTCTATTGATCTTTGTGTCTGTTTTTGTGCCAGTACCATACTGTTTTGATTACTGCAGCTTTGTATTGTAGTATATCTTGAAATCTGAGATTGTGGTACTTCCAGTTTTATTCTTATTTTTCAAGGTTTCTTTGTCTCTTTGTGGGTCTTTTGTGGTTCCATACAAATAATAGGATTGTTTGTTCTGGTTCTGTGAAAAATGCTGTTGATATTTTGATAGAGATTGCACTGAATCTGTAGATTGCTTTGGGCAGTATGAACATTTTAACAATATTTTTCCAGTCTGTGAGCATGGGATATCTTTCTATTTATTTGTGTCATCTTCAGTTTCTTTCATCAGTGTTTCATAGTTTTCAGAGTATAGGTCTTTAACCTCCCTTGGTTAAGTTTTTTTGGCATTTTATTCTTTTTGGTGCAACTATAAATGGATTTGTTTTCTTAATTTCTCCGTCTGCTACTTCATTATTAATGTATAGAAATGCAACCAATTTCTTGGTATTAATTTTGTATCCTGCAGCTTTACTGAATTGATTTATTACTTCCAGTAGTTTTTTGGTGGAGTTTTTAGGGTTTTATGTAATAGTATCATGTCATCTGCAGATAGTGATGGTTTAACTTCTTTCTTTCTAATATGAATGCCTTTTATTTTTTTCTTGTCTGACTGCCATGGGTAGGACTTCTGTACTGTGCTGAGTAAAAGTGGTGAAGCGGACATCCTTGTCTTGTTCCTCATCTTAGAGGAAAAGCTGTCAGTTTTCCACCATCAAATATGATGTGAACTGCTGTTTTTTCTTATATGGCCTTTATGTTGAGGCACGTTTCCTCTAAACTCATTTTGCTGAGAGTTTTTATCATCAGTGGATATTTAATTTTGTCAAAGGCTTTTTTGTATCTATTGAGATGATCATACGATTTTTATTCTTTGTCAATGTAGTGTATCACGTTTGTGAATGTTAAATCATCTTTGTGTCCTTGGATTTAATCCCACTTGATTGTGGTGAATTATCCTTTTAATGTATTGTTGAATGCAACTTGCTAATATTTTGTTGAGGATTTTTGCATCTATGTTCATCTGTGATATCGGCCTGTAGAGTGTGTGTGTGTGTGTGTGTGTGTGTGTGTGTGTGTGTGTGTGTGGTGTCTTTGTCTGGTTTTGGTATCAATGTAATGCTGGTCTTGTAAAATGTGTTTGGAAGCCTTTGTTCCTTTTCTACTTCTTGGAATATTTTGAGGAGAATAGGTATTAGCTCTTCTTTAAATGGTAGAATTCACCTGTGAATCCATCTGGTCCTGTACTTTTATTTTTTTGGTAGTTTTTTGATTACCAGTTCAATTTTATTACCAGTGGTTGATCTGTTTAGATTTTCTGTTTCTTCCTGATTCACTTTTGGAAGACTGTATGTTTCTGGGAATTTACTTATTTCTTCTAGGTTGTCTAATTTCCTGGCATAAATTTTTTTTTTTTTTTTGTGGTAGTCTCTTATAATTCACTGTATTTCTGTGGTGTCTCTTGTTACTTCTCTTTTGTTTTCGATTTTCTTTATTTGGGTTCTTTCTCTTTTTTTCTTCATGAATCTGGCTAAAAGTTTATCAGTTTTTTTTTTCTTTTCAAAGAACCAGCTCTTGGTTTAATTAATCTTTTTTTGTTTGTTTAGTTTCTATGTCATTTATTTCTGCTTTGGTCTTTATTATTGTTTCACTTCTCACCTTATGCATTATTCTTTTTCTGGTTTGTTTAGGTGTAAGGTTAGATTGTTTATCTGAGCTTTTATTTGTTCTCAAGTTAGGCCTGTGTCACTGTATTTCCTTCTTAGAACTGCTTTTGCCATATCCTAAAGAATTTAGATCATAGTGTTTTCATTTAAATTAAATTTTTTTAACATTTATTTATTTTTGAGAGAGAGAGAAACAGAACATGAAAGGGGGAAGAGAAGAGAGAGAGGTAGACACAGAATCTGAAGAGGCTTCAGGCTATGAGCTGTCAGCACAGAGCCCAATGCAGGGCTCAAACCCACAACCTGTGAGATCATGACCTGAGCTGAAGTCAGACACTTAATTGACTGAGCCACCCAGGTGCTGCTCATTTAAATTTAAAGTGGCTGTCTTATATATAGCATATATTATGTCTTTTTTAATAATTAAATTTTTTTTCTTAATGTTTATGTATTTTTGAGAGATAGAGACAGAGACAGGACATAAGAGGGAGAGAGGCAGAGAGAAAGGGAGATACAGAATCCAAAGCATGGTCCAGGCCCTGAGCTGTCAGCACAGAGCCTAACTTGGAGCTCAAAGCCATGAACTGTGAGATCATGACCTGAGCCAAAGGTGGATGCTCAATCCACTGAGCCACACATATGCCCCATATTAATCATGTTTTCTAAGCCACTCTGCCAGTCTTTCTATTTTAATTGCTGTGTTTAGACCATTTATATTTAATGTAATTATTGGTAAGTTAGGGATTAGGTCTGCCACTTAATTTTTTGCTTTATTTGGTCTTCCTGTTTTTTGTTTCTCGTTATTTTCCCTGTTTTGCCATGAGTTACTTGGCCATTTATTTAGAATTTCATCTTGATTTATCTGTAATATTTCTGAATATTCTCTTTATGTAGCTTTTTAAGGTTTGCTGTAGTTACTACATTATATATCTGTAGATTATCGTAGTGTATTAGTGTCCATTTTGAGTGAAGTATAAAAACCTTCCCTTTTTGTCATTGTTTCCTACACTCATTTATAATATAACTATTTTAATATAACTATATCTCTATATACTTAGAACCATGTCACACAGGGTTATAATTTCTGTATTGTCAAATATAATTTAGAAAATTCGGGGTAGAGCAGGAAAGTATTTTTCTACATTTCGCTTATTGTTTTTTATTTTTTCCTTTCAAAAGTTTCTTCTTTTATTATTCCCTTTCTGTTTATAGAACTTCCTTTAGCCATTCTTTTACAATAAGCCTGTTGGTGACAAATTCTCTTAGTTTTTTTTCACATGAGAATGTCTTGATTTCTCCTTCATTTTTGAAGGATATTATTATTATTATTGGGTATAGGATTCAGGATTGATGTTCTTTCCTTTTTGGCACTTGAAAAAATTGTGCTACTTCCTTCTGGCCTCCATGATTTCTTCTTCGTTTTTTTTTTTTTTTTTAATGTTTATTTTTGAGAGACAGAGACACAGGGTGAGCAGGGAAGGGTCAGAGAGAGACACACACACAGAATCTGAAGCAGGCTCTAGGCTCTGAGCTGTCAGCATGGAGCCCAACATGGGACTCAAACTCACAAACCATGGGATCGTGACCTGAACTGAAGTTGGCCACCCAGACACCCCATGGCCTCTATGATTTCTGATGAGAAATCCACAGACATTTGTATTTTTTCACCTTATAGGTAAGGAATTTTTTTTCCCTGGCTGCTTTTAAGATTTTTTTTCTTTTTCTTTAGTTTTCAGAAGTTTGAATATGATGTGTCCTGGCCTGGATTTGTGGGGGCTTACCCTGTTTGTGGTTTGCTCAGCTTCTTGAGTTGGTATAATATGTCTCTAGCCAAATCTGGAAGGTTTTCAGCCATTATTTCTTCAAATAGTTTCTCAGCTCTGCTTTTTTTTTTCTTCTGGCAGCTTCATTAATGCAAAACATTAGACTTTGTTGTTATAATCTCATGGCTTCTGAGGCTTTATCCCTTTTTTAAGTCTATATTCTCACTGTTGTTCAAATTGGGTAATTTCTATTGTATCTTCTAGTCCATTGAAACTTTCCTTTTCCATTCTTCTGTTGAGCCCATCCACTGAGCTTTTTGTTTTAGTTGTGTTTTTCAGTTTTCATATTGGTTTGGTTCTTATTTTTCAATTTCTTTGCTGAGACTGTTTCTTTTCTGGGGCTTGCTTTATTTGCCACTGCTTCAAGCATATTTATAATGGCTCACTGAAGTGTTTTTTTGAAATAATGGCTGCTATAAATTCCTTGTCAGATAATTCTAACATCTCTGCCATCTCAGTGTTGGCATCTATTGTCATTTTTCATTCAGTTTGCATTCTCCCTGGGTTTTTGGTGCAACAAGTGATTTTTAGTTGACACCTGGACTTTTATAAGACTCTTGATTCTTTTTTTAAAGTTTTTTTATTTTGAGAGAGAGAGAGAGCACACGCACAGGAGGGGCAGAGAGAGAGAGAGGGAGGGAGAGGGGAACCCAAGCGTCTCCACACTGTCAGCATTGGAGTCCAGTGTGGAAATTGAACTCATGAAACATGAGATCATGACCTGAACCAGTCAAGAGTCAGTCACTTAACTGACTGAGCCACCCAGGTGCCCTGTAAGACTCTTGATCTTAAACCCTCAGTTTTTACTGGATATATATTTTTTTTTTTTGACAGTGCACTATGAAGGGAAAGGGACACTGCTTCATTACTGATAGGAAGAGGTAGAAGTCCAGGCACCACCTTCAGCCTTTACTGACACCTAGTGAAGAGGAGTGTTCCTTGTCTCCTTGTTTCTGGTGGATGGGAGTGGGTTCTGGCTCTCCATGTGGTCTCCACTGGCACCACAGTAGAGATGACCTCATTACCAGACTTTCCACTGGGTCTCTGACACCACCAGGCTGGAGTGTTGAGAAACCTTTATTAGAGCCTCTCCAGATTAGAAGTGCAGATTCTTTCTCTCCTCTTGGTCTTTGCTGTCATGGATTGGGTGGAGTACACAGTTTTTTCCCCTGATGTTTGGTTGGAATAGAGTGATAATTGTCTTAAAGTTTTCTGCTCCTTGTCCTTTGGCCAGAGAGAGCAGACATTTGTTGGGGTATCTTTTGTCTGGTTCCATTGGCTTTTTGTGGTTGACATTTTCTCCAACCCTGGCATATAAACCCACACAAAGAAACTGGGAACTAACTGTCATGTTAGTCCCTGAGGACGCTTGGGCCCTGAGGTCACTAACTGGTCAGCCTTCTTTTCTCCCTTGTTAGAGTCATATTCTTTTATATTTAATGTCTAGGGTTTTTAGTTGTACTTATTAGTAAGGAAGAATAGGAAAAAGTATGTTTACTTAATTTTGCTGGAAGTATTTGTTTCTATTTTCTTGATTTGATTTTAATTTTTGGATACATATTCAAAAATCAAAACTATATAAAAGAATACTGAGAAAAATCTCATTTGTATTTCTGTGCCTTCAACCCTATTCCAATTCACCTCCTCCTATTCATTTTTTATTAATTTTCTGTTGTATTCTGTGTTTCTTTTTGCAGAAGTATGTGTATTATATGAGTGCACACATACATTTGTGTATTTATGTATGCATATTCTTATTTTTCCTTCTTAAACAAAGGCTTATCATACTGTATTACTTGTGTATTTATATACACATATATATTTTTTTCTCCTTCTTAAAAGCGTATATATACTCTTATTATTTACTGCATTGTGCTTTTTAGTTTTGCTATTTATTCCTAAAAACCATTTCATAGCCAGATCCTTCTCATTTCTTTATGCCTGTATAGTGCTCTGCTGTGTCTATATGTGCAATAGGTTTTTAACTTATTTTTTATTGCTGGATATTTTTTTGTCATATTTTGTTACAAATAATGTTGCAGTGCATAACTGGCACATATACTGTTATATTTTTGTGGTGGTGTTTCTTTAAAGTTTTAGAAGTGACGTTGCTGGACCAATTATAAACGCATGCATATATTTATTTATTTTGGTATTGCCAGATTTTGCTCCATGTGGGTTGTACCATTTGCCTTCTTGCTAGCAGCATATAAGCATACTTATTTTGGGGGCACCTGAATGGTTCAGTTTTTTTTGAGCATCCACTCTTGATTTCAGTTCAGGTCATGATCCCAGGGTTGTGGGATTGAGCCCTGCCTTGGGCTCTGAGCTGAATATGGATCCTGCTTGAGATCCTGCTTGCCTGTTCTCTCACAGCCTTTCCAGTAGAGTGTATTGTCAAGCTTTTGAGTTTTGGCTGGTGTGATTGGCTAGAAATGGTATTTCATTTTAATAGCTTTAGCTTTCATTTCTTATGTTATGAGTGAGGTGGAGAATATTTGTTTTCACCCCCATTTTTCAAAGATATTTCCATTGAGTAGAGACTTCCAGTATATTGAATATATCATTCCACTTTCTTCTCATCTCATTGGTACTGTGGAGAAGTCAGCTGTCAGTTTGTTCACTTGAAAGTTATTTCTTCACTCTTAAGGTAGTCTCTTTGTCTTTGGTGTTCTATATTTCTTTGTGTGTCTATATGTGGAATTATTTTTCTTTATTCTGTTTGGGATTTGTTTAGAGTCTTCAGTCTGTAGATTGATGTCTTTCATCAGTTTCAGAAAATGCTTGAGCACTCTTCAAATTTTATGATTTCCCTATTCTCACTATTTTCTTCTGAAACTCTAATTATTGAATTTTATATTTTCACTTTATCCATGTCTTTTAACTTTGGTTTCATGTTGTGAATCCGTTTGTCACTCTCTCTTGCATTCTCAATGATTTCTTTTTTTTTTTTTTTTAAATTTTTTTTAACATTTATTTATTTTTGCGACAGAGAGAGACAGAGCATGAACGGGGGAGGGTCAGAGAGAGGGAGACACAGAATCTGAAACAGGCTCCAGGCTCTGAGCTGTCAGCACAGAGCCCGACGCGGGGCTCGAACCCATGGACCGTGAGATCATGACCTGAGCCGAAGTCGGCCGCTTAACCAACTGAGCCACCCAGGCGCCCCCTCAATGATTTCTTTAGATATGCCTCTGACTAGCTCTTCAAGTGGGTTTAAGCTGTTATTAGTTTAATCCATTGAGTTTTTTACTTGATTATGTTATAGACATTCTATATGATAGTTTATGGAATAATCATTTTGAAAAGACTTGCTCATTTAATAGTTAACTTGTTTTTACTCATCTTTTCAGTTCCTTTTATTTCTATAAATATAACAAGTATACTTACTTTATATTGTTTCTGATTGGTCCAGTAGTTGAAACTTTATAGATCTGATTCTACTGGATTTCCTAAGAGTCTTGTTCATTTGTATATTTTGTGATTTTTTTTTTTAACTGTGAGTGCCTCCTTCTTGGGATGTTACCCATAGGAATCCCTCCAGACAGGATTTGTGTTTATTTTTGCCTGATGTCATATGGGTACTATTAGTACAGGATTGCTTTAAACTAAACAAATAGCTTGATGTATTTGGACAACTTAGGAGGATGAAGTTTGGTTAAACCTGTTGAAGGACAGCTTTTGCTTATGAGATATTATTTTGCTTCCTTCTCTCCTCATATGTCTTAAGTTTCAGATTTGTAAAACCCCTGCAGGAATATGTTTATTTCTAATTTTTGTTACTACACTGATACCAACTTTATGGGGAGTTTCTTCTTAGACTATTTATGGCAAGAATTAAGCTTTGTCTCTTGGACCCTGAGCTCCCAAAAGGTCATAAACCAAAGCTCAAGTTCACCTGTTTCTGCAAATGTCTGCAAAGTAAAAATCATGTTCATTCATACACTTATTTTTCTGAATTTCTACTTTTAATTAGATTTTGGCTTGATAATTCCATACTTTTTTAAGTTCATCAGCGTAGTGGGAATATTAAAATCTTTTTTGGCTTTTAAAAATTGTTTTTGTCAGGATTAGTTTGGTTGCCTAGTAAACCATACAGTCAGAAACAAGTCTATTTTTAAAATTCCTAACATATGGTATGTCTTTTTAAAAGTTGCTTCAAAGCTTTTTTGGAACAGCATAGAATATAAATACATTCACATATGAATTCATTATAGTAAAAGGTAGTAAGTATAATAATGATCTGGTTAACAGACATTAGACTGTAGGCAAGCTCTAACTATAACAAAATATCATCACTTGGTTCCTTTTGTGGAGTAGTAAGTGCTTCCATTCAAACATTGAAGAAATTATCACCTGATCATAGACTTAACTGTGGTTAATTTTTGGGTCAAATGATCACTTCTGTAAAATTATTTTGATTTGGGTAAGGCAATAGTCATTTGATTGCTTATAATTTTAGGCCAGCAGGTCATTTAAGAATTACTTTTTAAAGCCACAGTACGATACCACTTCACACCCACTATGAGGCAATAACAAAAGGGAAGATAATAACAAATGTTGGCAAGGATGTAGAGAGGTTAGAACCTTCGTGCACTTTACATTGGGAATGTAAAGTGGTATCCATTTTGGAAAACAGCTTGGCCATTACCAAAAATGCTAAACATGGAGTTATCATATGACTTAACAGTTTCACTCCTAGATATATACCCAAGAGAAGTGAAACATGTCCACACAAAAACTTGTCCAAAAATGTTATAGAAGCATTATCCATCATGTCCAAAAAGTAGAAACAACCTAAATGTCCGTTAGTTGATGAATGAATAAACAATATGTGGTATATCCACACATGGACTGTTATTTGGCAGCAAAAATGAATGCATTACTACTGGTACATGACTACAATATGGATGAACCTTGAAAACATTATGCTAAGTACAATAAGCAAGCCACAAAATCCACATATGGTATGAGTCTTTTTATATGAAATACCCAGAATAGGGAAATCCATAGAGACGGAGAATAGATTAGTGATTGACACTAGCTGGAGGAGGGAAGAGTTGAGAATGTTTTAGGGTTCTCCAGAGAAGCAATCTGTAAAAGATGTGCATGCGCACACACACACACACAACACAACACACAACACACAACACACACACACAAAAGATTTATGATGGTGAATTGGCTCATGTGATTGTGGAGGCTAAATCCTACAGTCTGCCATCTGCAAGCTAGAGACCCAGGAAAGCTAGTAGTGTAATTCATTTTGAGTCTGAAGGTTTGAGAACCAGGGTAGCTGATGGTTTGAATCCCAGTCTGAAGTTTGGAGAAGATGAGGTGTCCCGACTTAAGCAGGCAGGCAGGAAGTAAAAAGGAAAGAGTTCTTTTTTCCTTTTCTTTTGTTCATTTTAGGCCCTAAAGAATTGGATGATGCTTACCCACATGGGTGCAGGGGGCAGATCTTCTTTACTAATTCCATCTAGTCAAATGCTAACCTTATCTGGAAACACTTCTACAGACACACCCTGAAATACTGTTTAACCTAGGCACAATGTGATAAGTCACGTTGACATAAAATTCATCACAGAGAGTGACTGCTAAGGGGTATGGGGCTTCTTTTCAGGCTGATGAACATGTTATGGAATTAGATAATGGTGATGTTTGCACAACTTTGTGAATATACTAAAAACTGCTGGCTGATACACTTTAAAAGAATGAATTTTATAGTGTGTGAATTATATGAATAAAAATTGTATGAAAAAATTTTAATTTTATGTCTTATATTGAGAAACAGATTTCCTTCATTATATTTATTTTTAGCCCAAACCTCAGGAAAATATTTTTACAGGGTTATTTTGTTGTATAATTTATGTAACATGAAATGACTTCATAAGAAGAAATCAGCAGGAAGAATGTGTTTTGTGTATGTGGGTGTGTTTTGTTTCTTGTGGTTGTTTTTTTAAGTAGTGTCAATTTACCTTAGTTAAAAGATTATGTGTGTGTGTGTGTGTATATACATATATATATATATATTTTTTTTTTTTTTTTTTTTTTTTTTTTTTTTGAGAGAGAGAGAGAGAGAGTGAGTGCACATGGGGAAGGAGCAGAGACAGAGAGAAAATCCCAAGCAGGCTCTGTGCTGTCAGTATGGAGCCTGCTGTGGGGCTCCAACTCAAACCATGAGATCACGGCCTGAGTCAAAGTCAAGAGTCATACGCTTAACCTACTGAGCCACCCAGTTGCCCCACTTAAAAGGTTATATTTTAAGAGGTGCACGGAAGGATAAGCCAGCTCTTATTTTAGTTGCTCACTTTGAGAATGTCTGTAAACCAAATTATCAGTGGATATTTAGCTTTCATTGTATAACTAAGGTAGAAATATTACTTTTGTTTTAATCTGTTTATTCTTAATATAGACTTTACTTTTTGGGTGTCGTATCTTTTATTACTCTTAAGGCTTCTCTTAACTCAGAATATGAACAAGTGTGTTATAATTTTTTGTTTGAATATTTATATATTTTGGTAATAGAAAAGGTCTAAAATTGCCTTCTTAATAGTAAGAAGATTAATATTATCAGATTTGTTGTTAAAATAACTGCCTTTTTTATATTTACCTTTAATAAGTTTATACATTCATTATATTTCCACCTCACCTTTTTGCCCTGGTAAATTGTTAACCTTGCTCTTGTTATTAATTTTGTTGGATGGCACAGTGTTTGTCTTGTTAGCCATGTTGCTCTGCCTATGTTATATAGTGGCTATTTTTTTTAAGTTTATTTATTTATTTTGGGGGAGAGAGAGAGGGAGGGAGGGCAGGAGGGAATATGAGTGGGGGAGGGGCAGAGAGAGAGGAAGAGAAAGAGAATCCCAAGCAGGCTTCAGTGCAGAGCCCAATGCAGGGGTTGAACTCAAAAAAAGCAAGATCATGACCTGAGCTGAAGTTGGATGCTTAACCGACCGAGCCACTCAAGTTCCCCTATACTGGCTGTTTTTATAAAATAATTTTATTTAAAAAAAAATTTTTTTTAACATTTTATTTATTTTTGAGACAGAGAGAGACAGAGCATGAATGGGGGAGGGGCAGAGAGAGAGGGGGAGACACAGAATCGGAAGCAGGCTCCAGGCTCTGAGCCATCAGCCCAGAGCCCGACGCGGGGCTCGAACTCACGGACCGCGAGATCGTGACCTGAGCTGAAGTCGGACGTTTAACCGACTGAGCCACCCAGGTGCCCCTAAAATAATTTTAGATTTATAGTCATAATTCTGTTAATTCATCATTTAGTATATAACATATGAGAGCCCTAATTATTTATGAATAATATTGACAAGAATGTAAAATTGGAGAAACTTAAACTATCTGAGTTTAACTTGTTACTTTGAATATTTTCTATAATCCTTTTTCAAAATGGTCATCAGCCTCTACAGAGGCTTAGGATGCTATGGATTCTATCTTTGGCAGTATAATTATTAGCAAGTTGTTTCTTAAATTGAGAAGTCCTACTTCTTAGTCCACCTCTGATTTCTGCTCTTTGTCCTACCTGTCCCTACTATCCATCCACTATTTACTTAGCACCACCTGTGTGTAAAGCCCTGAGCTAAGTGCTGGGAATATTGCCTTGAATAAGATACCCATGATTACTACGTCGTGGTGCTTGCATTCTAGCAGGAGAGGCAGGCATTAAACAACTTATTACACAATTAAGTGTTTAATTACAAGTGCCATTTTTATTATGAAGGAAAGAGAGCTTAGAGTGTGATACCAATGGGTGGGGTGACAAGGGGAAAGGCTTGTTTGAGAAAGTGATGCTTGAGTTGAGAGCTGAAGTACAGGTAGGAACTATATAAAGGACTCTGGGGGAGTGGAAGGAAAAGAGAGAGCCATCATAAAGGGGTGGTAGGGAGGGAAATGCATGGAGATCCCTTGGGAGGAAAGGAGATTGGTTTCAAGGAGTCAAAAAAAGGCCAATATCAGTCTTCATTGTTGTCATTTATTTGCTTGTTGGACATGGAAGTGATCTAATCAAGATTTGTATTTTATTTACTTTTATTTAACTCTTCATTTTGAATAATTTTAGACTGAGGAAAATACTATAAAATCAGTATACATTCTTTACCCAGATTTCCCCAAATATTAATATTAACCTTATATATCTATGGTATAACTATCAAAATCAGGCCTACCGCATGTTTTGTATGACCTGTAAGTTAAGATTGATTGTACATTTTTAAAGAGTTATTAAAAAAGAAAAGGACTGTGTGATGGAGACCTTATGTGGCCTACACATCCTAAGATATTTATTATCTGGCCCTTTACACAAAGGTTTGCTGATGCCTGATCTAATCCATAGACTATTCAAATTTCACCAGTTGTCCTACCAGCATCCTTTTTCTGCTCCAGGATCAAATCCACGATGCCATGTTGCCTTTAGTTGGTATGTCTCTTTTACTATGGAACAACTCCTCAGTCTTTCATGACCTTGATACTTGAATGACTACTGGCCAGTTATTTTATTGGATATCCCTCAACTTGGGTTTGTCTTGTATTTCCTCATGATTAATTTCAGGGAATATACAATTTGGTAAACTAGCTTTTTAAAAAAATGAACATTTGGGGCGCCTGGGTGGCGCAGTCAGTTAAGCGTCTGACTTCGGCCAGGTCACGATCTCGCGGTCCGTGAGTTCGAGCCCTGCGTCAGGCTCTGGGCTGATGGCTCGGAGCCTGGAGCCTGTTTCCGATTCTGTGTCTCCCTCTCTCTCTGCCCCTCCCCCGTTCATGCTCTGTCTCTCTCTGTCCCAAAAATAAATAAAAAAAACGTTGAAAAAAAAAATTAAAAAAAAAAAAAATGAACATTTTATATAGATTGCAATCACATTGTTACAGAATTATATCTCTAGGTTTTCAATATGAGAGCAATACAGTCATACCTCATTTTATCATTCTGTTATGCTTCACTTTACAGTAGTACTTTGCAGATACTGCATTTTTTACAAATTGAAGGTTGGTGGCTACTGTGGAGCAAGTTTATTGGTGCCATTTTCCAACAATTTTGCTCACTTCGTATTTCTGTGTCACATTTTGGTATTTCATTACATATTTCAAACTTTATCTTTCTAATGGTGATCTGTGCTCAGTGATCTTTGATGTTACTATTGTAATTGTTTTGGGGTGCCACAGACTGCCCATATAAGATGGCAAACTTAATAAATGTTGTGTGTTCTGGCTGCTCTACCCATTGGCCTTTCCCCCCATCTCTTTCCCTCTCCTCAGGCCTCCCTATTCCCTGATATACAACAATATTGAAGTTAAGCCAACTAATAACCCTCCAGTAGTCTTTAAGTGTCAAATTAAAGGAATAGTCAATTGATATGGCAAACTTCATTGTTTTATTATTTTAAGAAATTGTTGGAACTCCTGGGTGGCTCAGTTGGTTGGGCATCTGACTTCGGCTCAGGTCATGATATCACGGTCTGTGCGTTTGAGCCCCGCGTTGGGCTCTGTGCTAACAGCTCAGAGCCTGGAGCCTGCTTCGGATTCTGTGTCTCCCTGTGTCTCTGACCCTCCCCCGTTCATTCTCTGTCTTTCTCTGTCTCAAAAATAAATAAACATTAACAAAAAAAATTTTTTAAAAGAAATTGTCACAGCCACCACCTTGGTCAGCAGCCATCAACATTGAGGCAGGACCCTCCACCAGCAAAAAGATAATGACTTGCTGAAAGCTCAGATGATGGGTAGTATTTTTAGCAATAACATATTAAAAAAATTTGTTTAATGTTTATTTTTGAGAGACAGAGAGTGCAAGCGGGGGAGAAGCATAGAGAGGGAGAGACAAAATCGAAGAAGGCTTCCGGCTCTGAGCTGTCAGCACAGAGCCTGATGTGGGGCTCGAACTCGTGAATCACAAGATCATGATCTGAGCTGAAGTCTGACGTTTAACCAACTGAGCCACCCAGGTGCCCTAATAAAATATTAAAAAAATTTTTTTTGTTTTAATATTTGTTTATTTTTGAGAGAGACAGAGCGTGAGTGGGGGAGGGGCAGAGAGAGAGAGGGAGACACAGAATCTGAAGCAGGCTCCAGGCTCTGAGCTGTGAGCACAGACAAGGGGCTCGAACTCACGAGCTGTGAGATCATGACCTGAGCCGAAGTCAGATGCTTAACTGACTGAGCCACCCAGTCACCCCTCCAATAAAATATTTTTAAGTTAAGATGTGTACATTGCTTTTTTTTTAGACATAATGCTATTTCACACTTAATATAGTATCATATAAACATAACTCTTTTATATGCACCAGGATACCCCAGAATTAATTTGATTTGCTTTATTGTGATACTTTATTGCAGTGTTCTGGAATGTAATCTATGATATCTCTAAGGTATGATTGTACAAACCATAGATGACTCCTCTTCTGTCCCAGTGTTAGAATGATTATTTTTCTATAGATTCTGAATGGTGCTAGTCTTTTGTTTTGTTTTCACAATAACAGGAGATAGTCTCTGATGTTATTTATAATGGCTTTTTGTTCAAGAACTACTGAGTACATTAGCACTGTTACCAAAAATGAAGTTTTGTTTTAGTTTTGTTGGTTGCTTTTTGAGATAATATTATTATATTTAGATTAAAGAGCTAATAAGGGTTTTATTATAATTTGGTTTAATTTGATATTGACTGATGCTACCTGTAAAGTGCTTTTATTATTTTATCATTTAGCAATATCAAGCCTCATTTAAATAACAAAGACTTATTAACAGTTTCTAGCAGCTTGAGAAGCTGTTTTAGAATTGATATGCATTTCATATCATGCATGTGAATTTAAGTTGTGCAAATTTGCTAAAGTGGTGATACTAATATTTTATATTCAGGCTATGATCAGTGTTGTTAATTTCTGTATTTAAATTTGGATTTACTTTAAACAGAATTATGGATTCATAGGAACCTCCATGAAAAGTACAACTGTTTTATGTACAACTATTACTTTATGTACAACTATCATTTTGATAGACCTTTATTTTGAGAAGTGTGTAAAAATGGTAACTTAATCACTAATCTCAATCCTTGCATTTCTCAAAAATGTAATAATTTAAAAATCAAGCTTATATACTTAGAAACTTTCTGTTTAGGAAAAACAGGTAATTGAATTTAAAAATGTAATCAATGTGGAAGACCCTCAGTGAATATTTGTGGAATGATTTAACACAGATAACATTATTTTAAATTACTTGATTAAATACCATGCATTCATAGTGTGATAGAACTTATCTCTTAAATTCTGTAGAATGTAGAAAAGAAAGTACCAGAGATCATATGTTTCAGAGTTTTTCAAATTATGCTACAAAGTAGGGTCACCCTTCCAACATGTGAAAGTAACCTATTTATTTATTTATTTTAAAAATATTTATTTTTGAGAGAGAAAGAGAGAAGGAGCACAAGTGAGGGAGGGGCAGAGAGACAGGAGACACAGAATCCAAAGCAGGCTCCAGGCTCTGAGCTGTCAGCACAGAGCCCCGTGTGGGGCTCAAACCCATGAACAGTGAGGTCATGACCTAAGCCAAAGTTGGACGCTTAACTGACTGAGCCACCCAGGCGCCCCAATTTATTTATTTTTTAAATATTTATTTGTTTTTGAGAGAGAGAAAGTGAGAGCTCGTGTGCTTGTGCACAAAAGTGGGGTGGAGCAGAGAAAGGAGACACAGAATCTGAAGCACATTTCAGGCTCTGCGCTGTTAGTGCAGAGCCTGATGTGGAGCTCGAACTCACGAACCACGAGATCATGACCTGCACCAAAGTTGGATGCTTAACTGACTGAGCCACCCAGATGCCCTGAAAGTAAACTTTTTATATCAAGTTCTAAGCATACTGGCTTCTTATTTTAGAAACAAAGTACAATAATAATAGCATCACCACTAACATTTCTTTTACATCTTTTTTTTTTTTTTTTTTTCTGTTCCTCTCTCTTCTTCTTTTTAACTTGTAACCAGGAATACTGTTTGATTTTTAAAAATAGCTGGTTATTTTGGGCTTTTTTTTTTTTTTTTTTTTTTTTTTTTTTTTTACTACTGGGCTCTTTTGAAAGGAATTTCTACCAAAAGTTTGCTACCAGATTTGAGTACAGTGATTGCTGAAGTAATTGACTTTACTGCCTCTTGGATTTTTGTTTCCCTTACCATACTCAGTATTCTAAAACGTACAACCATTATTGTTTCTTACAAAGTCCCTTTATTTGTTAGTTAACTCTTCAAAGACGTTTTAACTTACATGTTTAATGCCTTTTGGCTCTAAGAGCTCTTTTTTTAAATTAAGTTTTTATTTTAATTCCAGTGTAGTCAACATACATTGTTTTATTAGTTTCAGGTGTACCATATAGTGATTCAACACTTCCATACATCACCCAGTGTTTATCATGACAGGTGCCTTCCTTATTCCCCATCACCAATCTCACCCATTCCTCCACCGCTCTCCCCTCTGATAACCATCAGTTTGTTCTCTGTGGTTAAGAGTCTGTTTCTTGGTTTCTCTTTCTTTCTTTCTTTTTTCCTTATCTCATTTGTTTTGTTTCTTTTTTCTTTTATTTATTTATTTTGAGAGTAAGCGTGAATGTGGAGGGGCAGAGAGAGAAAGGGAGAGAGAGAATCCCAAGCAGGCTCTACACTCATAGTGATGAGGGCTTCAATCCCATGAACAGAACCATGAGATCATGCCCTGAGCTGAAATCAAGGCAGACACTTAACTGACTAAACCACCCAGGTGTTCCTCATTTGTTTCTTAAATTTCACATATAAATGAAATCATATGGTTATTTGTCTTTGATTTATTTCACTTAGCATTGTACTCTGTAGCTCCATCCACATCATTGCAAATGGCAAGATTTTATTCTTTTTTATAGCTGAATAATATTCCATTATAAATATATATGTATATATTATACAGATATATGTATATATGGATATATATGTATATATATATTTAATTTTTTTACGTTTATTTATTTTTGATAGAGAAAGAGCACAAGTGGGGGAGGGGCAGAGAGAGGAGGAGACCAGAATCCAAAGCAGGCTCCAGGCTCTGAGCTGTCAGCACAGAGCCCGATGCGGGGCTCGAACTCACAAACTGCAAGATCATGACCTGAGCTGAAGTCGGATGCTTAACTGACTGAGCCACCCAGGTGTCCCTATGTATATATTATACACATATATACCACATCTTTTTTATCCATTCATCTATCAGTGGACACTTGGACTGCTTCTATAATTTGAGTATTGTAAATAATGCTGCTATAAACATAGGGGTACATGTACTCTTCTGAATTGGTGTTTTTGTATTTTGGGGGTACCCAGTAGTATGATTACTTGATTGTAGGGTGGTTCTATTCTTAACTTTTTGAGGAATCTCCATCCTGTTTTCCACAGTGGCTGCACCAGTTTGCATTCCCACTAACATGCAAGAGTGTTCCTCTTTTTCCATGTCCTCACCAACACCTGTTGTTTCTTGTATTGTTGAGTTTAGCCATTGTGACAGGTGTGAGGTGATACCTCATTTTAGTTTTGCTTTGCATTTCTCTGATGATGAGTGATGTTGAACGTCTTTTCATGTGTCTGTTGGCCATCTGAATGTCTTCTTAGGAGAAGTGTCTGTTCATGTCTTTTGCACATTTTAAAATTGAATTATTTTGCAGTGTTGAGTTTTACAAGTTCTTTATATATTGTGGGTACTAACCCTTTATCAGGTATATAATTTGCAAATATCTCCTCCCACTCAGTAGGTTGTCTTTTAGTTTTGTTGATTGTTTCCTTTGCTCTGCAGAAGCTTTTTATTTTGGTGTAGTCCTAATAGTTTATGCTTGCTTTTATTTCCCTTGCCTCAGGAGACATATCTAGAAAATTGTTGCTATGGCCTATATCAGAGAAATTACTGCCTGTGCTCTCTTCTAGGATTTTTACAGTTTCAAGTTCTTAAATTTAGGTCTTTAATCCCTTTTGAATTTATTTTTGTGTATGGTGTAAGAAAGTGGTCCAGTTTCATTCTTTTGCATGTAGCTGTCCGGTTTTTTCAAGAGCATTTATTGAAAAGACTTTTTTCCCACTGGATATTCTTTCCTACTTTGTTGAAGATTAATTGATCATCTAATTGTGGGTTTATTTCTGGGCTTTCTATTCTGTCTTATTGATATGTGTGTCTATTTTGGTATCAGTACTGTACTGTTTTGATTATTACAGCTTTGTAATATAACTTGAAGTCTGGAATTGTGATGCCTCTAGCTTTGCTTTTCTTTTTCAAAATTGCTTTGGCTGTTTGGGGTCTTTTGTAGTCCCATACAAATTTTAGGATTGTTTGTTCTAGTTCTGTGAAAAATGTTGTTAGTATTTTAATAGGGATTGTATTAAATCTGTAGATTGCTTTGGATAGTATGGACATTTTAACAATATTTGTTCTTCCAATCCATGAGCATGGAATACCTTTCCATTTATTTGTGTCATCTTCAATTTCTTTCATCAGTGTTTTCATTTTAGAGTATAGGTCTCTCACCTTTTGGGTTAAGTTTTTTCCTAGGTACTTTATTATTTTTGATGTAATTGAAATGGGATTGTTTTATTTATTTCCTTTTCTGCTGCTTTATTAGTATATAGAAATGGAATCAGATTTCTGTACATTTATTTTGTACCCTGAGACTTTACTGAATTCATTTATCAGTCCTAATAGCTTTTGGTGGAGTCTTTTGGATTTTCTATGTGTAGCATCATGTCATCTGCAAATACTGAAAGTTTTATTTCTTCCTTACCAATTTGGATGCCTTTTATTTCTTTTTTTTCTTTTTTCTTTTATTTATTTTTGAGACAGGGAGAGACAGAGCATGAACAGGGGAGGGTCAGAGAGAGGGAGACACAGAATCTGAAACAGGCTCCAGGCTCTGAGCTGTCAGCACAGAGCCCGACGTGGGGCTCGAACTCACAGACTGCAAGATCATGACCCGAGCTGAAGTCGGCCGCCCAACCGACTGAGCCACCCAGGCGCCCCTGATGCCTTTTATTTCTTTTTGTTGTCTGATTGCTGTGGTTGGGACTTCCAGTACTATGTTGAATAAAAGTGGCGAGAGCGGACATCCTTGTCTTGTTCCTGACCTTAGGGGAAAGGCTCTCAATTTTTCCTCTTTGAGTATGTTTGCTGTGGGTTTTTCATATAAGGCCTTTAATATGTTGAGGTATTTTCCCTCTAAACTTACTTTGTTGAGGGTTTTTATCATGAATGGATGTTGTACTTTGTCAAATTCTTTTTCTGCATATATTCAAATGATCATATGGTTGGGGGTTTTTATATTATTATTATTTTAGACAAAGAGTGCAAGCAGGGGAGAGGGGTAGGAAGCAGAGGAAGAGAAAGAATCCCAAGCAGGCCCCATGTCCAGTGCATAGCTAGAAGCAAGGCTCAATCCCACAACCCTGGGATCATCTGAGCTGAAATCAAAAGTCAGATGCTCAACTGATTGAGCCACCCAGGCATCCCAATCATATGTTTTTTAGCCTTTCTCTTATTGATGTGTCACATTTGATTTGCTAATATTAAGCCACACTTGCATCCCAGGAATAAATCCCACTTGATCATGGTGAATGATTCTTTTAATGTATTATTGGATTTGGTTTGCTACTATTCTGTTGAGGGTTTTTGTATCTGTGTTCATCAGAGATATTGGCCTGTAGTTCTCTTTTTTTGGTGGTGTCTATCTGGTTTGGGTATCAGGGTAATGCTGGCCTCATAAAATGAGTTTAGAAGTTTTCTGTCCTCTTCTATTTTTTGGGAAAAGTTTGGGAAGAATAGATATTAACTCTTCTTTGAACATTTGATAGGATTTGCCTGAGGATCCATCTGGTCCTGGACTTTGTCTGTTGGGAGTCTTATGATAACTGATTCAGTTTCTTTGCTAGTAATTGATCTGTTCAAATTTTCTATTTTTTCCTGCTTCAGTTTTGGTAGATTATATGTTTCTAGGAATTTTTCCCTTTCTTCTAAGTTGTCCAATTTGTTAGCATATAATTTTTCATAATATAGGCATATTTTTTATTGTATTCTCTTTTAATTGTTTGTATTTCTGTGGTATTGGTTATTTCCCCTCTCTCATTTGTGATTTTATTTGAACCCTTTCTCCTCCTCCTTTTGCTTTTTTAAAATTAATTTATTTTTTGAGAGAGAGAGAGAGGGAGGGAGGGAGGGAGGGAGGGAGGGAGAGGCAGAGAGAGAGAGAAAATCCCAAGCAGGCTCCTCACTGTAAGTGTAGAGCCCGATGCAGGGCTTGAACTCCTGAACCGTGAGATCATGACTTGAGCCAAAGTCAGATGCTTATCTGACTGAACCACCCAAGTGCCCCCTTTCTCGTTTTTTCTTGATTAGTCTAGCTAGAGGTTTATCAATTTTGTTGATTTTCTTTTTTTCAGAGAACCATCTCCTAGTTCCACTGATCTATTCTTTATTAAGTTTCTATATCATTCATTTCTGGTCTAATTTTTATTATTTCCTTTCTTCTGCTGATTTTCGGTTTTGTTTGTTGTTCATTTTCTAGCTCCTGTAGGTGTAAGCTTGGTTGTTTATTTGAGATTTTTCTTGCTTTTTTTTTAAGTTTATTTATTTTTGAGAGAGAGAGAAAGAGAGGAGCTTGCATAAGTGGGGTGGGGAGAGAGAGAGAGGGAGAGAGAGAATCCCAAGCAGGTTCTTCACTGTCCATGCAGAGCCTGATGTGGGGCTCAAATCCACAAAACCATGAGATCATGACCTGAGCCAAAACCAGGAGTTGGACCCTTAACTGACTGAGCCACCCAGGTACCCTGAGATTTTTCTTCCTTCTTGAGGTAGGCATGTATTGCTATAAACTTCCCTCTTAGTACCACTTTTGCTGCATCCCAAAGGTTTTGGACCATTGTATTTTATTTTCATTTGTTTTCATGTAATTTTTGATTTCTTCTTTCATTTCTTAATTGACTCATCTATTGCTCAGTAGCATGTTATTTAACCTCCATGTATTTGTGGTCTTTCCAGATTTTTTCTTGTGATTTCTAGCTTCATAGTGTCAGGAAAAAATGTGTGGCATGGCTTCAACCTTTTTGAATTTGTTGACTTGCCTAATATGTGATCAGTTCTAGAGAATGTTCCATGTGTGCTGGAAAAGAATATGTATTCTGCTCTTTTAGGATGGAATGTTCTGAATATGTGTTAAATCCATTTGGTCCAGTGTGTCATTCAATGCCACTGTTTCCTTGTTGATTTTCTGTTTAGATGGTCTGTCCATTGATGTAAGCTGGGTGTTAAAGTCCCCTATTATTATTGTATTACTGTCTATCAGTACCTTCATATTTTTTATTGACTTTTATATACTTGGGTGCTTCTATACTTGGGTGCATAAGTATTTACATTTTTTATATCTTCGTATTGGATTGTTTCCTTTATTATTATATAGTATTTTTTTGTCTCTTGTTACCATCTTTGTTTTAAAGTCAATCTTGTCTTATATAAATATTGATACCCTGGATTTTCTCAGAGTTCTTTTGGAGAGTCTCTGCTCTATGACAGTGAACACATGGGCTGTGTCCCTTATGATCTTCCTTGAACTTTAATGTCATATTTGTACAACCTCTCAACAAGGCAGACAATATGTATTTGCAGTATTTTATTAATTTTAATACAAAGCTAAAGTATTTTTTTTCTATTTCAGTTTTCCTAAAATATGAACTATGGAGATATTGTAAAGTTTATATTACTTACCTTTGTGAATTTGTTCTTTCTTTAATTACTTCAAGAACTATTCTTTGATTTGTTGATTCTTGTGTATATTCCACTTTTAGTAGCATTCTGACTTGGAAAAGACTTACAGAATGTGTGTTGTAGAAGGCATGGTGCTTTTTATTATTAAAAAAAAAGACATTTTTGTTATTCAACAAATTGCTCTTGAATACCTAATGGTGCCAAGTACTGTTCTAGAAGTTGAGGCTTTAGCAGTGAACAAAACTCAAAAATGCCTATTATTCTAGACTTTCTAGTGGTCATTAACAATGAGGTATACTTTTGATTATGAGATTATGAGATCATAGTCATTTAGAAAATACTCGTCTTTGGGTATTATCTTAGGTACTAGGAAGATAATTTTTGTGTGTGTACATTTTCTTTTTTTTAGTTAATGTTTGGATAACATGATCACAGAGATACTATACAAAGCACAGAGTTTGGGAAAATCATAGTCTTTATTGTCAGATACACCTGAGTTTGAATTCTAGCTTTACCACTTATATTCATTTGGCTGGGCAGTGTTGGATAAATAACTTATATGAGCTTTAGTTTACTAATTTGTCAACTGGAGATAATAGTTATATTGTAGAGTTATTGTGAGAATTAGAAATAATGTAATATTTTGTAGCATCAGCAGCTACCATTATCTTGTCATTATATTCTTTATAATCCAGGTTCATAGCCAACAATGACAGCAACAATAGGAAGGCAAGGGCCTAGGCCCCAAGATTCAAAGGCTTCTGGATATCCATCTAAGTATTCAATTCATTGGGATTGGGACTAGGTACTGACAATAAAGGGACATTGGGGGAGGCTGGTCAGGCCTTTTAGATTCAGAAAGATTGGTCAGGTTAATGTCAACAGCATTGTCTTAGAAACATTGTTCTAACTTGCATTTAGGGTCCTAAAAAGCTATTACATTTTACTCAACACTTAAAAATTTTTTGAATGTTGATTTTATTGTGCTAATACTGGATACCTAAACTTGGGGTTCTTTGGGCAAGAAGAACAGATAATCAGGCACTGTAGAGCAATAGCTATGTATTTGCTCCTGAAAGAATCTCTTTATATAAGCCTGAACCAAGGACATGGGTGCCTTGACAAGGCTTTTACTTCAGTAATTTTCTAAACTGATACTGTTTATTTTGTTCAACATTTATTTATGGGGAGTGAAGAGAACTAAAAAGTTGTATATCTATGTTCATAAGTAGAGTTTATTGTAGATTACTAAATGGAATATAACATTTTATTCTCACCTGCAAGTTGGAAAATACAGTAAAACCTTGGTTCGTGAGCATAATTCGTTTTGGAAACATGCTTGTAATCCAAAGCACTTGTATATCAAAGCAAATTTCTCCATAAGAAATAATGGAAATTCAAATTATTTGTTCTACAACCCAAAAATATTCATATAAAAATGATTACAACGGGAACCCTCTTGCACTGTTGGTGGGAATGCAAATTGGTGCAGCCGCTCTGGAAAGCAGTGTGGAGGTTCCTCAGAAAATTAAAAATAGACCTACCCTATGACCCAGCAATAGCACTGCTAGGAATTTACCCAAGGGATACAGGAGTACTGATGCATAGGGGCACTTGTACCCCAATGTTTATAGCAGCACTCTCAACAATAGCCAAATTATGGAAAGAGCCTAAATGTCCATCAACTGATGAATGGATAAAGAAATTGTGGTTTATATACACAATGGAATACTACGTGGCAATGAGAAAGAATGAAATATGGCCTTTTGTAGCAACGTGGATGGAACTGGAGAGTGTGATGCTAAGTGAAATAAGCCATACAGAGAAAGACAGATACCATATGGTTTCACTCTTATGTGGATCCTGAGAAACTTAACAGAAACCCATGGGGGAGGGGAAGGGAAAAAAAAAAAAAAAAGAGGTTAGAGTGGGAGAGAGCCAAAGCATAAGAGACTGTTAAAAACTGAGAACAAACTGAGGGTTGATGGGGGGTGGGAGGGAGGGGAGGGTGGGGGATGGGTATTGAGGAGGGCACCTTTTGGGATGAGCACTGGGTGTTGTATGGAAACCAATTTGACAATAAATTTCATATATTGGAAAAAAAATTAAAAAAATAAAATGCAAAAAAAATAAAAATGATTACAGTACTGTAATATAGTACAAAACAATAAAGAAAATACAAAATATGAAGAAAAATAAGTTAATCTGCACTTTACCTTTGAAAACCTTCATGGCTGGTGTGAGGGAGACAAGAGAGGAGAGGGTTATTGTGTAGGACAGCTTTCACTATCACTAACAGAATCACTGCTGTATATTGGCTCAATGGAATCTTTTTCTGCACGGGGTCATTGTATACATTTACAAGGTTGTTGACTATAGTATTGATAAACTCTTGTCATATCTTGTATTTAATGTAACTGGCGATAAGGCAGCAGAAGAAAGGGTCTATTATCTGCAGGCAGTCTGACCCAGAATGAAGCAAAGCATTCCTAAGCTTACTCTTGTATGGAAAGCAAAGGACTGTCTGTAGGCGCTTTGAAGTGACAAAAAATACATTAGGGCCAGTTGTGGGCACCTTCCAATGTTCTGAAAAATCACTGGTTTCTGCCAGACACTGGCCTGACACTGAGCATCTGAGCATGGGAGACAATCACCCACAATCCCACAGAGAGAGAGAGACAGAGACAGAGAGAGAGGAACCATTGGCTCAGTTGTGATCATGTGACATTTGGCGTCATGTACTATTCTTATTGCAAGACATCGCAGGTTTATCAAGTTAAAATTTATTAGAAATGTTTGCTTGTCTTGCAGAACACTCGCGGAGCAAGTTACTCGCAATCCAAGGTTTTACTGTAACAGAAATAGGTGACCTCAGCACTTTCCATATAAAAAGCTGGGGTACCTGGGTGGCTTAGTTAGGCATCTGACTCTGGGTTTTGCTCATGTCATGATCTCATGAATTGGAGCTCTGCACTGACAACACAGAGCCTGCTTGGGATTCTCTTTCTCTCTCTTCTTCTTCTTCCCTCCCTCCCTCTCCCTCTCCCTCTCCCTCTCCCTCTCTCTCTGTCCTTCCCCACCTTGTGCGCACTCTCTCTCTCTCTCTCAAAATAAATAAATAAACTTTAAAAAAAAAGCTATCTACTTAGTATAACACATTCTAGCTCCATCCATGTCATTGCAAATGGCAAGATTTCATTCTATGTTAAGTGAAATAAGTCAGAGAAAGACAAATACCATATGATTTCACTCATGTGGAATTTAGGAAACAAAATAGGTGAACATGTGGGAAGCAGAGAGGTGGGAAGAGAAGAGAGGGAAATAAACCATAAGAAACTCTTAATGATAGAGACAAATAGGATTAATGGAGGGAGGTGGGTAGGAGATGGTCTATATAGGTAATGGGTGTTAAGGAGGGCGCTTGTGATGAGCACTGGATGTTGTATATAAGTGATGAGTCACTGAATTCTACTCCTGAAGCCAATATTGCACCTTATATTAACTAATTAAAATTTTTAAAAAGCTATCTCTTCAGCCACAACAGTTCTGGTTTGTACTTCTGTTTTTACTATATCTTCATAGGAAAAGAACCTTGTTAGGCCAGTAGTACCTTAAATTAGAAATAAAAGAGCATTGTTCCTATGCCCATGTGGAAGATGGGCTCTATGAGCCCTATGGACATGGGCTCCTATGTCTCTGGAAGAGACAGACCATTCTGCTATCCATTTATATGGACAGTTTGTCCCTATGTGTCAAGTGCATGCACACTAGACTTACTTTTTGAGCACCTTTTATCTACCAAGCTCAGTACTAGATTTGTTAGAAAATAAAAATATGAGTAAGAAACAGCTGCTTCTCTTAGGAATTTAGAGTCTCTTAGAGATGGAAGAAAACTAACATTTAATGAGCACCTACAGTGAAAAGCTATTTCACCTACAGTGAAAGCTGTTTACATGCATTGTCATATGCATTGTCTTATGTGAGTCTCTGTAAATGGGTAGATAGTATAGGGGTTCAGAATACGGAATCCACAGTCAGACTACTTGGGTTCAAATTTAGACTCCCAACACTACTTTTTCCAGCCTATCTTCTATCTTCTCTGGACTTCAATTTCCTCATCTGTAAGATGTAATAATACAACTAACCTCATAAAGCTATTGGGAGGATTGAATAAATTAATATGAACAAAGAGGTTAGAAAATTATGTGGTATGTAATAAGCACTAAGTAATTATTTATTTAAAAGTTAAATAGCTATTCATCAATTGATGGAACTGGAATTCAACTATCTCTTTCCCTTTCCCTTTTAGTGGACATTGATATAAGACAATGGGACAATTTACTGCTTTTGTTAGAAGAAATAAAAAAAAGTTAATAGCAATTCAGAGGAGAGAGTACTTAGTTCTGCACTGGGGATTAGAAGGAGTCCTTAATCTGGGTCTAGATGGATGAGGGAAATTCCATTTGGGAAAGGGATATTCTAGAAGGCAAATTCCTATAAAGCAGATACTATGTTTTTTTTTATTGTTTATTTTTTAATTTTTTTTTTTAACGTTTATTTATTTTTGACACAGAGAGAGACAGAGCATGAACGGGGGAGGGGCAGAGAGAGAGGGAGACACAGAATTGGAAGCAGGCTCCAGGCTCTGAGCCATCAGCCCAGAGCCCGACTCGGGGCTCAAACTCACGGACCGCGAGATCGTGACCTGAGCCGAAGTCGGCTGCTTAACCGACTGAGCCACCCAGGCGCCCGATACTATGTTTTTATAATCTTGTAGCTCTCATACCCCAAGTAGGAAGATAGTAGGCACTCAATAGCTAGTTATCAAACTGAATTGAACTTAGTAAGTGGAGAATGGAGAATGTATTGAAGGAGAATAGCTGAATGGGTCAAGCTGTGAGGGTGCTAGATTCTTGGTTACCTCCTTCTCTGTCTGTCCTGGAGTTTTACTTTTTGTTTTCATTTATCACAATCAGGAATGACCTCAATTATCCATATCCTATATCAATGTAAGTAAAAATCAGTGTAGGAAAAATTTCACAGTACTTTGTTATTCTGGTTTGACAGAGACTTGAAGAGAAGATCTGATAAAAAACAGTTGCTTCCCTTTCTTTGAAAATGTGTAAACATTATTTACTACTCTGGCCCATCAATGAAGTGAATCAGCAGATTTCTCTGGCTGGATACTTTGTATCTGGGTCTGAAATGATATAATTTGTTACTCCTAAAAATGGGAAGTGGAATAAATTAATTTAGAGAGACTAGCAGGGTGGAGGAAGTTACCTAGTGTCTAGATATATTTTGAGCCATTTTTATTGTTTTGATGTCATGGCATAGGATTTTTTTCTATTCTCACATTTTATATCCTAATTTCAAAGATGTGACAGGTTACATGTTATTTCTGCTTGCTTGTTTTAAAGTTATTGAACATGGGGATTTATTTGCAAGTTGTTTATTTGTTTTAAAGCATTTTTAGGATAGGGTAGGGATAAATTATTAAATAATTTCTGAGATTAAAGACCTTTCTTTCCACATGGATGTACACTATTGTTTCATGACCTTATTTTAAAAATGTAAAATGTAATGTTTTTAGAAGTATTGTTTCTACAACTACAGTTGTTGCTTAGTATCTGAGAAATGAAGGGTGTAAGTGTTGTGAATAACTTATTCACAACAGAATATAATTTAAAACTAACTTCTGATTAGGTTTTAAAAATAAGAATTTGAGGGGGAGGGGCCAACATGGTGGAGAAGTAGGGGGAATCCATATTTCCCACGTCTCTCAAACAAAGAAGTGTAGAAGCCAAAGGACTTTGAACACAGCCTGGGAGGAAAAGAGACTGAATCTACTAGGAAGAAAATGGGAAAGCGGAGATAAAAAAGGCCACGTGGGCATGGAGGGGAGGGACCCCCTTCTGTGGAGAGACAAAAGGAAGAGAAAGAGTGGCTAGGGAAGTGTAGGACCGTATCTGGACAGGAGAAAGACCTGGGACTGAGACTGAGAGGGATCCGATCTCTAACTGGGGGGCCTTCTTCGGACTGGAGCTGCTCCCTGTTTGTGCACCTGGGGAGGAGGGCTTGGGTACAGTGGTAGGTCAGGGGCTCAGTCCACAGCTGGAAAAAGTGATTCCCTCCCTGGAAGGCTGCGTGATAGTACAGAACCTGCCTGCGTCCACCACTCCCCCGGCACAGTGGCTGGATTGAGGACGCAGTCTGCAGGAGGAAAAGGAGGCCATCTCCCTGTAGTGCTGTGGGAAAAGACAAAGCCTGCCTGCGTCCGCCATCCCAGGGGCTCGTGGCGAGGGCAGTGGCTCAGTCCACAGTAGGAGAAGGCTGTCCTCCCTGAAGTGCGGCGACACAGACAAAGCCAGCCGGGACCACATATTGCCGCACTCAGAGGCGCTTCCCTGGTGCCAGAGCACATGAAGCGGGACTTTGAATCCTAGCCAAGCGCAGGGTTAGGGGAGCTGGTGGAGAGAGAAAGACCACCCCCTCTGCGCCCACAGCACAGTGAGGACGACTCAAACAGTCCACTGGGTCCGGATCCATGGAGAAGAGACTGGGGAACCACCGTTTCTAACCCCCTGCCCCCATCACCACCACCAAGGTGGGGCCTCAGGGATCACTCCCAGGGCCAATAGTAGAGATGGGTTCGGATTACGCCAAGCCACGCCCCTTTGCACTGGGTAACTGCGTTTCCATTGGAGCGGCACAGACCCTGCAGACAGCTACTACCTACAAGCGATGCAGCATTTCCTGGATTAACTCTAGGTCAATTCTGGATATATAGATATATGCTACCTTACCCTGCCATTTCTCCTCCTCATATCTTCCCTCCCCTAGGCTGGTTACTCCGGTTATTGGTCTGTCTAAACAGGCATATTTAATCCATTGTCTTGATTCATGTTCTATACCTCCTTCTTTACACTCCTTTCTCTCTCTCTCAAATAATCAAGCCATATAGTTTGGGTAACTTTATCTTCATTTCATTTTCCCTGCCTCCTTTATTTTCCTTTCTCTCTCTATTAAGCCTTTTAGTCTCTCTGCCTAATCAGTGTTTATTCCCCCTGCCCCCGTTCCTATCATTTCTCTCTTTGTATGTGCTTTTCCATCAGCACCGCCTCCACCCTCTTCTTTACTTGTAGTCAGTGTCTTTGGGTTTTTGTTTTTAGTCTTTAGTTTTTCGTTTTTGTTTGTTTATTTGTTTGTGTGTTTGCATGTTTTTGTCTCCTGTTTGTTTTCCTTTACAGGGCTACTCCAAGGAACAAATCAAAGCACACCTAGTGGAGGGTCCGAAATATCACTACGAGTAGGGTAATAAAATAACCAAAGTCACGACAACAGAGGGCAAGTAACAGTCTCGGAAAAGACACCTCCTGAAGAGCCGGGCCCTGGACAGTGTATGACCCTCCTTTAATACAGTGGTGCTCGCAGGTGCAGAGCACACAACAAGCTTTTAAAATGCATAAAGGACAGAAAACTAGCCAAAATGACAAAATGGAAGAATTCTCCTGAAAAGAAATACCAGGAAATAGCGACAGCTAATGGATTGATCAAAACCGATTTAAGCAATATAATGGAACAAGAATTTAGAATAATAGTCATAAAATTAATTGCTAGGTTTGAAAAAAGCATAGAGGACAGCAGAGAATCTATTGCTACAGAGATCAAGGGACTAAAAAATAGTCATGATGAATTAAAAAATGCTATAAGTGAGGTGCAAAATAAAATGGAGGTGGCCACAGTGCGGATTGAAGAGGCAGAGGGGAGAATAGGTGAATTAGAAGATAAAATTATGGAAAAAGAGGAAGCTGAGAAAAAGAAAAATCCAGGAGTATGAGGGGAGAATTAGAGAACTAAGTGATGTAATCAAATGGAACAATATCCATATCATAGGAATTCCAGAAGAAGAGAGTGAGAAAGGGGCTGAAGGTGTACTTGAACAAATCATAGCTGAGAACTTCCCTGATCTGGGGAAAGAAACTGGCATTGAAATCCAAGAGGCACAGAGAACTCCCTTTAGATGTAACTTGAATCGATCTTCTGCACAACATATCATAGGTGAAACTGGCAAAATACAAGGATAAACAGAGAATTCTGAAAGCAGCTAGGGATAAACAGGCCCTGACTTACAAAGGTAGACACATAAGGGTAGTAGCAGACCTATCTACCGAAACTTGGCAGGCCAGAAAGGAATGGCAGGAAATCTTCAATGTTATGAACAGAAAAAATATGCAGCCAAGAATCCTTTACCCAGCAAGTCTGTCATTCAGAATAGAAGGAGAGATAAAGGTTTTCCCAAACAAACAAAAACTGAAGGAATTCATTACCACTAAACCAGCCTTATAAGAGATCCTAAGGGGGACTCTGTGAGTGAAATGTTGCAAGGACCACAAAGTACCAGAGATCACACTACAAGCATGAAACCTACAGATATTACAATGACTCTAAACACATATCTTTCAATAAGACTGAATGTAAATGGACTAAATGGCTCCAACCAAAAGACAGGGTATCAGAATGGATAAAAAAAAACCATAAGACCCATCTATTTGCTGTCTATAAGAGTCTCATTTTAGACCTGAGGACACCTTCGGATTGAAAGTGAGGGGATGGAGAACTATCTATCATGCTACTGGAAGTCAAAAGAAAGCTGGAGTAGCCATTAGTAGCCAGTAGTAGACAAACTAGACTTTAAAGGTTGTAACAAGAGACGAAGAAGGGCATTATATAATAATTACAGGGTCTATCCATCAGGAAGAGCTAACAATTATAAATGTCTATGCACCAAATACAGAAGCCCCCAAATATATAAAACAATCACAAACATAAGCAACCTTATTGATAAGAAAGTGGTAATTGCAGGGGACTTTAATACTCCACTTACAACAATGGATAGATCATCTAGACACAGAATCAATAAAGAAACAAGGGCCCTGAATGATACATTGGATCAGATGGACTTGACATATATTTAGAACTCTGCATCCCAAAGCAACAGAATATACTTTCTTCTCGAGTACACATGGAACATTCTCCAAGATAGATCACATACTGGGTCACAAAACAGCCCTTCATAAGTATGAAAGAATTGAGATCATACCATGCACACTTTCAGACCACAATGCTATGAAGCTTGAAATCAACCACAGGAAAAAGTCTGAAAAACCTCCAAAAGCATAGAGGCTGAAGAACACCCTACTAAAGAATGAATGGGTCAACCAGGCAATTAGAGAAGAAATTTAAAAATATATGGAAACAGATGAAAATGAAAATACACCAATCCAAATGCTTTGGGATGCAGCACAGGCGGTCCTGAGAGGAAAATACATTGCAATCCAGGCCTATCTCAAGAAACAAGAAGAATCCCAAATACAAAATCTAACAGCATACCTAAAGGAAATAGAAGCAGAACAGCAAAGACACCCCAAACCCAGCAGAAGAAGAGAAATAATGAAGATCAGAGCAGAAATAAACAATATAGAATCTAAAAAAAACAGTAGAGCTGATCAGTGAAACCAAGAGTTGGTTTTTTGAAAAAAAAAATTGATAAACCTCTAGCGAGGCTTCTCAAAAAGAAAAGGGAGAGGACTCAGATAAAATCGTGAATGAAAATGGAATTATTACAGCTAGTCCCTCAGAAATACAAGCAATTATGTATGCTTTATGAATTATGAATACTATGAAAAATTATATGCCCACAAACTGGACAACCTGGAAGAAATGGACAAATTCCTAAGCACCTACACACTTCCAAAACTCAAACAGGAAGAAATAGAAAATTTGAACAGACCCATAACCAGTGAAGAAATTGAATCAGTTACCAAAAATCTCCCAACAAATAAGAGTCCAGGACGAGATGGCTTCCTTGGGGAATTCTACCAGACATTTAAAGCAAAGATAATACCTGTCCTTCTCAAGCTGTTCCAAAACATAGAAAGGGAAGGAAAACTTCCAGACTCATTCTATGAAGCCAGCATTACTTTGATTCCCAAATCAGACAGAAACCCAGAAAAAAACAAACAAAAAAAACAACAACAACAAAAAAAACTACAGGCCAATATCCCTGATGAATATGGATGCAGAAATTCCCAACAAGATACTAGCAAGTTGAATTCAACAGCATATGAAAAGAATTATTCACCATGACCAAGTGGGATTCATTCCTGGGATGCAGGGCTGGTTCAATATTCGCAAATCAATCAATGTGATACGTCACATTAATAAAAGATAACCGTATGATCCTGTCAATCGATGCAGGAAAAGCATTTGACAAAATTCAGCATCCTTTCTTAATAAAAACCCTCAAGAAAGTTGGGATAGAAGGAACATAAACATCATAAAAGCCATTTATGAAAAGCCCACAGCTAATATCATCCTCAGTGGGGAAAAACTGAGCTTCCCCCCTGAGATCAGGAACACGACAGAGATGTCCACTCTCACTGTTGTTGTTTAACATAGTGTTGGAAGTTCTAGCATCAGCAATCAGACAGCAAAATGAAATCAAAAGCATCAAAATTGGCAAATATGAAGTCAAGTTTTCACTTTTTGCAGATGACATGGCACTATACATGGAAAACCCGATAGACTCCACCAGAAGTCTGCTAGAACTGATACATGAATTCAGCAAAGTTGCAGGGTACAAAATCAATGTACAGAAATCAGTTGCATTTTTATACACTAATAAGCAACAGAAAGACAAACTGTTCCCATTCACAATTGCACCAAGAATCCTAAAATAACTAGGGATAAACCTAACCAAAGATGTAAAAGATCTGTATGCTGAAAACTATAGAAAGCTTATGAAGGAAATTGAAGAAGATACAAAGAAATGGAAAAATATTCCGTGCTCATGGATTGGAAGAATAAATATTGTTAAAATGTCAATGCTACCCAAAGCAATCTATACATTCAGTGCAATCCTAATCAAAATTGCACCAGCATTCTTCTTGAAGCTAGAACAAGAAACCCTAAAATTTGTATGGAACCACAAAAGACCCTGAATAGCCAAAGTAAAATTGAAGAAGAAGACCAAAGCAGGAGACATCACAATCCCAGACTTTAGCCTCTACTACAAAGCTGTAATCATTAAGACACCATGGTATTGGCACAAAAACAGACACATAGACCAATGAAATAGAATAGAGACTCCAGAATTGGACCCACAAACGTATGGCCAACTAATCTTTGACAAAGCAGGAAAGAATATCCAATGGAAAAAAGACAGTCTCTTTAACAAATGGTGCTGGGAGAACTGGACAGCAACATGCAGAAGGATGAAACTAGACCACTTTCTTACACCATGCACAAAAATAAAGTGGATGAAGGACCTGAATGTGAGACAGGAAACCATCAAAACCCTAGAGGAGAAAGCAGGTCAAAAACCTTTCTGACCTCAGCCGCAGCTATTTCTTGCTTGACACATTTCCAAAGGAAAGGGAATTAAAAGCAAAAATGAACTACTGGGACCTCATCAAGATAAAAATCTTCTTCCTGCAAAGGAAACAATCAACAAAACTAAAAGGCAACCTATGGAATGGGAAAAGATATTTGCAAATGACATACCGGATAAGGGCTAGTATCCAAAATCTATAAAGAACGCACCGAACTCCACACCCAAAAAACAAATAATCCAGTGAAGAAATGGGCAGAAGACATGAATAGACACTTTTCTAAAGAAGATATCCAGATGGCCAACAAGCACATGAAAAGATGCTCAACATCACTCCTCATCAGGGTAATACAAATCAAAACCACACTGAGATACCACCTCACACCAGTCAGAGTGGCTAAAATGAACAAATCAGGAGACTATAGATGCTGGAGGGGATGTGGAGAAACAGAAACCCTCTTGCACTGTTGGTGGAAATGCAAACTCTGGAAAACAGTGTGGAGGTTCCTCAAAAAATTAAAAATAGATCTACCCTATGTCCCAGCAATAGCACTGCTAGGAATTTACCCAAGGGATACAGGAGTACTGATGCATAGGGGCACTTGTACCCCAATGTTTATAGCAGCACTTTCAACAATAGCCAAATTATGGAAAGAGTCTAAATGTCCATCAACTGATGAATGGGTAAAGAAGGTGTAGTTTATATATACAATGGAATACTTCTTGGCAATGAGAAAGAATGAAATCTGGCCATTTGTAGCAACATGGGTGGAACTGGAGTGTGTTATGCTAAGTGAAATAAGTCAGAGAAAGACAGATACCATATATTTTCACTCATATGTGGATCTTGAGAAACTCAGTAGAAGACCAGGGGGGAGGGGAAGGAGGAAAAAAAAGTTACAGAAAGGGAAGGAGGCAAACCATAAGAGACAAATACTGAGAACAAACTGAGGGTTGATGGAGGGTGGGAGGGAGGAGAAAGTGGGTGATGGGCATTGAGGAGGGCACCTGTTGGGATGAGCACTGGGTGTTGTATGGAAAACAATGTGACAATAAATTTCATATAAAAAAAACCAATTTGACAATAAATTACATTAAAAAAATAAAATGCTAAAATAAATAAATATAAATTAAAACAAAAATGAATTTTACATTCTTAACTGTATTTCATAGATTTGTTCATCATAAAGGTATAACATCTGGTTTGATGAAAAATTTCACTTTTTAGAGCTGACACACTCAAAGAACATGTGCTGTGGCAGGAGTACCATGGTCAGGTTTTAAGCAGTAATTAACTGTCTAAAACTCAGTATTATTTGTCACATTAAATTAATTAATTATACGATTATTGGTTTTGTTGCTTATATATTTCATTTGGAAATTAGTTTTTGCTTTGAAGTTGTATAAGAGCTATAAGCATAAGAGGTTTATATTTAATTTTGTGTTTCGGTGTTAGCATACTAATAAAATAATTGAAGCTTGAGCAGAAAATCTTCTGGGCAAATTATCATGTGACTTAACTCATTAAAATCTCAGTCTCTCAGCTTTTTGCTTGTGTTGATCTGCTCTCCTTGTTTGCCACGTGTCGGGTATATGGATTTTCTGAGGGGGTTCAGTTTACTTGTACATTAAAACAAGTGTTTTTATAAGGAATAGTTTGTAGATCTTCTTAGATCCTTTCTGTAAGTTAATCTTACATATCTTTTCAAGGAGTTGGAGGTTAATTAGAGTTTTTCTTAAAAATTGAGATAAAAATGATAAAAACCTTACAGTTCTACCATACTTTTAGCTTTTCAGTAGTACTTTCATGTTTATTATATCATTTTTAGATCCACTGTTTAAACTGATTAATTTCTTTCCAGAAGAGTTAGCTTGTTTTAGGCTTAAGGACAGAATGCATTGGTGTTTTACGTTTATTATCACATCCTGTGGTTCTGGATAGACAGCCCCTAATGCTTTTCAGGCATAGAAAGGGACATCATATAGGCAGTGATGGAAAGATGTTTTCTGTTTTTCCTGGGTATGAGATAAAAGAGATGGGGAATTTCAATAGAAAAGATAAAAGATACCTGGAGAACTTTTCTGACACAGTAAAATGAATTTTTAAAAAGCTGTGGAATCTCCTCTGGAGATTTGAATGTGAAGATTTAAAATAATATTTTAATGGTATAGTTATCAGTGCAGTAAGGGAATGGACAAGAGATCTCTTGCATGTTTGTGAATTTGTGCACTGTACCTTCTCCCTGCAGCTGGTTTTGTGGCCATGTGACAGGGCAGTTGGACAGGCCCTACTCTTAGAAGGGCTTTGTGCTCAGTTTAATTATTTGCTGTTATCATCTTGAAATTCTGAAAGTTTGAGGAAGTCTGGATTTTCATTTTGCATTAGGAACTGTAAATGATGTAGCCTGTTTCCCAGCATTGTTTGAAGATGAGTTAAACATGTGAAAGTCCATTCTGAGCCTCCCCCAGTGCACTGTGAGTTCTCTTTCCTATGTTATTTCCTGGGTCTCTCTTGTCAGCTGCATGTACCTTGAGGCACCCAGAGAAGTTATTTGGGACTCCTTGCTCTAATAGTAATGACTCTTTTCTATAGCTATTTTGTCACTTATCCCTGAATTTCACTTATCTGAAAATACAGTTCCTTTAATGTGGGACTCACGTATCCTTTCTATCATCTTGCAACAAGTTTCTCTAAGCTGTCTTACCTACAAAAACAACCCAGAGCTTTCAGCTGTCAGATTTTGTTAGCTATGTTAAGACACTGGCAGCCTGAACTCAGACTACTATATTATGTAATTTGGTATTTTTTAAAATCAAGAAATTAATTAAGTTAAAGATGGTGTTACAATGATAAAAATATATAAGAAACTGCTTAGTGAAGTTGAGCATTATAGAATTGTAAGATACTTCTCATTTTTACCTTTATTTTTTCATTGGTGCCCTTTTTGTACTTTCATGAGCTTTCTTTTTTTTAGAAAGTAAGGCTTGTTGACACATCTCACATACAGTAAAATTCATACATTTTAAGGTGTACAGTTCTGTGCATTTTCTACAGACATAAGCTGTTGTAAAACCACCCCCACATCAAGGTGTAGACTATTTCTGTCACCCCAAAAGATTCCCTCAGGCCCCTTTGTGGGCAGTCCCCCATTCCTGGTCCCAACCCTAGCAACCTTTAATCTGTTTTTGTTCCCTGTAGTTTTGTCTTTTCCAAAATGTTTTATAAATGGAATCATACAATATGCAACCTTTTTAGTGTACTTTTTATAATATTCTAGACTGTTATATAAATGGAATTACATAATATGTAGCTTCTTCCACTTGACATAATGCTCTTGATATTCCCATGCTGTTTACTAATGCAGTAGTTTGTTCCCATATATTGCAGTTTAGTATTCCATTGCACTAATATACTACAGTTTCTTTATCCATTCATTAATTAGTTGTTGGACATTTAGGTTGTTTATAGTTTTTGCTGATTAATAACAAAGCAGATATAGACATTTGCATGCGTGTTTTTATGGGGACATAAATCTTCATTTCTGTCGAGTACATATCTAGGAATGGGATTGCTGGATTGTATATGTTTAGTTTTCTCCAGAACTGCTAAGTGTCTTCCAAAGTGGCCGCACTATTTTGCCTTCCCACCAGTAATGAATGGGTGTGCCTTTCGCTCTGCATCCTTGTCAGCACTTGGTGTTGTCAATTTAAAAAAATTATCCATTTAAATATGGGAGTACTATTATCTCATGGTGGTTTTAATATGATTTCTCTAATGAATAATGATATTGAGCGTCTTTTCATGCATTTATTTGCCATCTGTTATAATCTTTGGTGAAATGGTTAAATTATTTGCTTAATGATTTGTTTGAATAATTTATTTTTTACTGTTGAGTTATGAGAGTTCTTTATGTATGTCAGTTATCAGTCCTTTGTCAGATATTTGTTTGCAAATGTTTTCTCCCAGTCTGTGGATTGTCTTTTCATTTTCTTGCAGTGTCTAGAAAGGGGTTTTAAAATTTCATGACACTCATTTTAACAATATTTTCTTTTATGATATGCTTTTTTTTAATGTTTATTTTTGTGTGAGAGAGTGTGAGCAGGGGAGGTGCAGAGAGAGGGAGACAGAGGATCCGAAGCAGGCTCTGCACTGACAGCTGAGAGCCTGATGCAGGGTTCAAAATCACAAACCCTGAGATCATGACCTGAGCCAAAGTTGGATGCTTAATTGACTGAGCCACCCAGGTGCCCCTCTTTTATAGTTTATGCTTTTTGTGTTCTCTTTTATAGTTCTTTGCCTACTCTAAAGTCACAAAGACTTCTTCCCATGTGTTCTTCTAGAAGTTTTATAGTAGAATTTTCATATTTAGTTAATGTGATTCTTCCATTTCAAGTTAGTTTGTACCTTGTGTATGGTGCTAGATATTGGTTGAGGTTTTTTTTTAAACACATGGATATTCAATTGTATCAGCACCCTTGTTGAAGATTCCTTTCTCCATTGAATTGCCTTAGTCTCTTTGCTGAAAATCTATTGGCCATAAATGTGCTGGAGCCATCTATTCTCTTCCACCAATATCAAAGTGTCTTAATTACTGTGGTTTTGTTATAGGCCTGAAAGCAGGCAGTGTGAGTCCTCCAGCTTTATTGTTCTTTTTCAAAATTGTTTGGGCTATTGTAGTTCCTTTTTCTTTCCATATATGTTTTGGAATCAGCGATTTTAAAACAAATCTCCTGGGATTTGAATTGGATTTGCATTGAATTTGCAGATCAATTTGGAGAGATTTGATTTCCCTTCATGGATTTTGAAGCTCTGTTGTCAGGTCTATACATATTTAGGATTGTTATGTCTTTTTGGTCAGTTGGTCCTTTTATGTAAGGGACTTTATGTAGCATCCCTCTTTATCCTTGGTAATTTAACCCTTGTTCTGAAGTCTGCTTTGATATTAATATAGTCATTGCAGCTTTCTTTTGATTAATGTTTGTATGGCATATTTTTTTATCCTTTTACTTTTAATAAGTTTATATCTTTAAAAAAATTTTTAATGTTTATTTATTTTTGAGAGAGACAGAGACAGAGTGTGAGCAGGGGAGGGGCAGAGCGAGAGGGAGACACAGAATCCAAAGCAGACTCCAAAGAGCTGTCAGCACAGAGCCTGTTATGGAGCTTGAACCTGTGAACTGCTGGAACATGGCCTGAACTGAAGTCAGATGCTTAACCAACTGAGCCACCCAGGTGCCCCTTAACCAGTTTATATCTTAATGTTTAAAGTGGGTCTCTTGTAAATAGCATATTGTTGGGCCTTGCATTTTTTATGCAGTTTGGCATCACGACTTTCTTTGGTTGTCCTGCATGATCTGGCTTTGTCGTTTCTCCAGTCTCACCTATCTCATTGCACTGTCTCTCCTCACTGCTGTCTATCAGACTATCATTAATTTAGTTTCTGGAACTCCTACCATGCTTTCTTGCTATAAACCATTGTTCTTGCTGTTGTCTCTGCCCTGAATATTCTTATCCTACCACTCTTTTGCCCTGCAGCCCCCGCCCCATGCCATGCTGTAAACTTCTAGTAAATACCCTTCTTGTCCTTTAAGTCTCTTCTTCATAGACACCTTTCCTGATTTTCCTATCTAGAGCAGGCCCTTTATATCTGTAACAGAGTCATGCTTATTTCCTTCTAGCTATACTCCTAATAGTGCATGTCAGTTTGTTTACCGTACGGGAGATACGTGGGAGATATTGTAAGTTTAGTTCCAGACCACCGCAATAAAGTGAATATTGCAGTAAAGCAAGTCAAATGATTTTTTTTTGGTTTTCTAGTACATAAAAAGTTATGTTTACACTGTACTGCACTCTGTTAAATGTGTAATAGCATTATGTCTAAAAAAAGTACATACCTTAATTAAAAATACTTGTAGCTAAACAAATGGTAGCCATCAGCTGAGCTTTTAGTAAATTATAATCTTTTTGCTGGTGGAGGGTCTTGCCTGGATGTTGATGGCTGCTGACTGCTCATAGTGGTGGTGGTTGAAGGCTGGGGTGGCTGTGGCAATTTCGCAAAATAAGACAGTAATGAAGTTTGCTGCATTGATTTACTCTCCCTTTCATAAACAATTTCTCTGTAGCATGTGAGGCTGTTTGAAAGCATTTTACCAACAGAACTTCTTTCAAAATTGGAGTCCGACTTCTAAAACCCTGCTGCTGTTTTGTCAACCAAGTTGATGTAATATTCTAAATTCTTTGTTGTCATTTCAGCAGTCTTCACAGCCTGTTAATCAGAAATAGATTTCATTTCAATACACCACTTTCTTTTCTCATCCATGAGAAGCAACTCCTCATCCATTAAAGTTTTATCATGAGACTACAGCGATTTGGGCTCAACTTCTACTTCTCTTGCTGTTTCTACCACATCTGCAGTTACTTCCTCCATGGAAGTCTTGAGCCCCTCAGAGTCATTCATGAGGGTTGGAATCCACTTCTTCCAAACTCCTGTTAATGTTGATATTTTGACTTCTTTCCATAAATCACAAGTTTTCTTAATGGCATCTAGAATGGTGAATGGTGAATCCTTTCCAGAAGGTTTTCAATTTACTTTGCACAGACCCATAAGAGGAATCACTGTCTATGGCAGCCATAGTATTATGAAATGTATTTCTTAAATAATAAGACTTAAAACTAAAAAATTATTCCTTGATCTATGGGCTGCAGAATGAATGTTGTATTATCAAGAATGAAAACAACATTCATCTCATTGTTTGCCTCCATCTGAGTTCTTGAGTAACCAGGTGCATTGTTAGTGAACAACACCACTTTGAAAATCATCTTTTTTTTCTGAACAGTAGGTCTCAATAGCAGGCTTAAAATACTCAGTAAACCATGTGTAGACAGTTGTGCTCTCATCCAGGCTTTGTTGTTTCACTTCTAGAGCACAGGCAGAATAGGTTTAGCATAAGTTTTGGGTCCTAGGATTTTGGGGATGGTAAATGGACAGTGGCTTCAACTTCAAGTCACCAACTACATTAGCCACTTACAAGAGAGTCAGCCTGTCCTTTGAAGCTTTGAAGCCAGGTATTGATTTTTCCTCTCTAGCTATGAAAGTCCTAGATGGAATCTTCTTCCAATAGAAGGCTGTTTCATCTGCACTGAAAATCTGTTGTTTGGTGTAGCTGCCTTCATTAATTATCTTAGCTAGATCTTCTGGGTAACTTGCTTGCAGCTTCTATATTAGCACTTGCTGCTTCACCTCATACTTTTATGTTACAGAGATGGCTTATTCTCCCCTAAACCTCATGAACCAACCTGAGCTAGCTTCAGACTTTCCTTCTGCAGCTTTCTCACTGCTCTCAGTCTTCATAGAATTGAATGGAGTTAGAGCCTTGCTCTGGATTAAGCTTTGGCTTAAGGGAATGTTGTGGCTGGCTTGATCTTCTATTGAGAACATTCAGACTTTCTCCATATCAGCAATAAAGCTCTTTTTGCTTTCTTATCATTCATGTGTTCACTGGAGTAGCACTTTTCATTTCTTTTAGGAACTTTTTCTTTGCATTCACCATTTTGATCGCTGTTTGGTGCAAGAGGCCCAGCTTTTGACCGGTCTCAGCTTTTGACGTGCATTCCTCACTAAGCTTAATCATCTCTAGTGTTTTGTTTAGAGAGAGAGCTGATTAGGAGAGATGGGCAGAGGGAGAGAGAATCTCAAGCAGGCTCCACGCTCAGCACAGAGCCCGATGTGGGGCTTGATGCCATGACCTTGGGATCATGACTTGAGCTGAAATCAAGAGTCAGGTGTTCAACCAACTCAGCCACCCAGGTGCCCCAGTCATCTCTAGTTTTTTATTTAAAGTGAAAGACCTACAACTCTTCCTTTCACTTGAACACTTAGAGGCCATTGTAGGGTTATTAATTGGCCTAATTTCAATAGTTTTGTGTCTCAGGGAATAAGGAGTCCTAAAGAGAGGGAGAAAGCAGGGAAACGGCTGGTCAGTGGAGCAGTCAGAACACACACAATATTTATTGATTAAGTTTGCTACCTTACATGGATGTGGTTTGTGGCATCCCAAAGCAATTATAATAATAATATCAAAGATCACTGATCATAGATCAGTATAATAAATATAATAAATAAAAGGTCTGTTGCCACAGACCTTCAATTTGTACAAAATTTCAGTGAATTTCAATAAATCCAAGTGCAATAAAATAAGGTATGCCTGTATTGTCTACCATCTCCAATTGGAATGCCAATATTATGAAGGTAAAGGGATCTTAATCTGTTCTCCATTGAATGGTTGGCATTCACTAATAAAATGTCTAGCATATAGTATATACTTAATGAACAAATTTCTAAAATTTGGCTCTTTCTAGCAGTTATATAATATATGTATATTTGTAGGTGTATGATATATGTGCATATATATGGTGTATGTTTATATGTGTATACATTCATATATATGGTGTGTATGTATGTGTGTGTGGTTCATTGTATATATCCTCCATTAGGCAGAACTGTGTTTATACTTGCTAAATTACTCTTTGCATATTAGCTGTCCCACATCTCAAGTAATCTGTAGTGGTGCTATTATATGACCAAGTATAGGATCTTTGTAAGACACTTTATAAAACTTAGCTTCATTTTTCTAAAAGTACCTGAAATTCTAAAAACTTCAGATATAACCAAGAGACACAAAACTAAAGATAGAGAAGTGATATACTTTTATGACAAATTCAGAATTAGATTAATTGAAAACCTAACTCAAAACTTCATAATCAGACATGCTTTTCAGTTCATTTTCCCATTTGAATATGTAATGAGATGTGGTGCAGTGTTTAAATTTGACATTTGATAACTAACATAAAGTGGTAGTAAACTAGTAGTAAGATGTTAGAGCTAATTTATCGTTAGTCCATTAGGATCAACAAACATTGGTGGTGGGAAGAGGGACAAAGTCTGCTTAGAAAGTAATTAGTACTTCTATTTTTAAGGGACATTAATGAAGACTTTAATGTTATGGGTGACATATTAAAGAGTAACTGATGGTAGTAAGGAATTTTCTGGTGAGATAATGGAATTTAAAGATAAAGGAATGTCCTTTTCCTGCTGCAAACCCAGATACATTTTGGATTAAATATAGCAACAACAAAAAAATCTTTTCACGTATAGCCACGTTTGAAGTCTGGGGAGGCAAATATCCTTGTGCCAGAGGGAACTCAGAGATTGGAAGTTAAAGTCTAGAGGCCTATGAGACAGTAATTGGACTGGAGATTGGCCTCTGGGGTTTTAACCCAGGCTGGGGATAAGAGTGGAGGTCATGGGCTGCATATATAAGTAGAAACTAGACAAAGACAGCTTATTAAAGATTTTTTTTAATGTTAGAGTGCATGTATGAGTTGGGGAGAGGGGCAGAGGGAAAGAGAATGAGAGTGAGAGTGTGAGAGAGGCGGGGGGGGGAGAGACAGAGAGAGAGAGAGAGAGAGAGAGAGAGAGAGAGAGAGAGAGAATTTAAGCAGTCTCCACGCTCAGCATAGAGCCAAATGCAGGGCTCCATCCCCTGACCCTGGGATCATGACCTGAGCTGAAATCAAGAGTCAGACTCTCAACTGACTGAGCCATCCAGGGGCCCCTAAAGAGTATTTTTATCTCATGAATCAAATCAGATACAAGAAAGAAACTCAAAAAATTTTAAATTCGTGTAATCCAATTGTTGCTCTTGTTCAGTAAAATAGAGTGATTGGGCAATGGATTATCTATTCAAATTTGAATGAAACTCAGTTTTTTGCCATTATTCTTCTTTTAGGTCTTATCTCTGCCTTCATTGAGTTTTCATTTTATTGTATTTTGATTAAGTTGTAAGGTACAGAAAAGGGTAGTGTTTTGGCCATTAGCCTTTTATTTATTTCTTGAAAGCGTCACATGTTCTTGGTTAAGGAGAAACTAGCTCATAAGCATGGCAAATGTGTAGTCATTTATGAGCTGTGACAGAAGCAGCCAAATAATATAAACTTCTATCCTTGTATTGTTTTAAAGATTGTCTATTAAGGAATCATTGGTGGGACACCTGGGTGGCCCAGTTGGTTAAGCGTTCAGCTTCGACTCAGGCTCAGGCATGATCTCATGGCTCATGGCTCTGTGCTGACAGCTCGGAGCCTGGAACCTGCTACCAGTTCTGTGTCTCCATCTCTCTCTGCCTCTCCCCTGCTCGTGCTCTGTTTCTCTTTTAAAAATAAATAAACATAAAAAAAAAAGAATCACTGGCAAAACATTTAATGTTTCAAAAGTCTGGAGGGATAGAAAATGTGTTAAGAAAAATGAAGTTGCATTAGCAACCAACTCTTCTCTCAACATAAGGATGTAGAAGAAATTTACAGATATCATTATGTTGCCCATAAAGGGTCAACATCATTTAGAGTGGAATCCTTAAAGTATCCTTTCAATAATGGAATAACATGGTAGAGTGCTTCTTGAGATATCAGTATTTTAAAATGAGTCAGCTTGTACTGAGTGCAACCTTCAACTTTCTTTTTTTCCTAGAACTGATTTATTATTTAAATTATTTTTAAATTTTTATTTAGTGTTCTGTTTCTGTTTTTAAGTTTTTTTTTATTTTTTAGTTTTTTTAATATTTAATTTTGAGAGAGAGAGGGGGAGGGAAGGGGTAGAGAGAGAAGGAGACACAGAAACTGAAGCAGGCTCCAGGCTCTGAGCTGTCAGCACAGAGCCCAGTGCAGGGCTTGAATCCACGAACTGTGAGATCATGACCTGAGCCGAAGTTGGAAACTCAACCTGCTGAGCCACCCAGGCGCCCCTAAGTTTTGTTATTCTTAAAGCACACCAAGGAGAATATTGGTAAAAATGTTTTAAAAGCAATTTTGTAAGGTCACAGCCCTTTCTGGATAAGCTTTAATGTAATTTAAATGTTGGGGTTTTATTTCAGGCTTTATTTTTATCTTTGTAGTGTTTTCACTCAGTAGGAGTTTCTGCAGACAGGTGTGGACCTGTGTAATAAAATGCAGCATATGTACCTCTGTACTCATTCAAACATTAACTGAATGCCCCCTCTGTGTTAGGCACTGTGCTACCTGAAGAGCATATACAGATGACTGACACAGTGGGAGAGACAGGGAGAGATAAGTACAAAGAAAACTACAGTCAAGTGTGTATGCTGTATAAAAATATATTCGGGATGCTGTGAGAACACAGATGTGGAGTATCTAACTTGGCCTTAGAGATCAGGTTAGTTTTCCAGAGTAAATGATGCCGAGCTGCATTTTAAAGGAAAACAAGAACTGGCCAGATAAAGAAAGAAGAGAAAGTTGTTCCAGATAGAAAATAGCACCCTGAAAAGACTTGTAGATATAAAAGAACACTCATTTACTTACTTGACAAATCTTCACTGAGCATCTACTGTATGCCCAGCTTATGTGAAACCTGCACTGGGGACATATTGGAGAGTAGAAAATACTTCCTGTCCTGTTGGAGTGTACAGTCTGTAGGAAAAAGAGATAAGTAATCACACAAATAATTTATAGAAACTATAGTTATGATAAATTCAATGAAGGAGAAGTCCAAGGTGTTGTGAAAACATGTAATAGAGTTGGAGTTGGGGCAGTGTTCCTTGAAAAAGTAACACTAGACCAGACAACTAAAGGATAGGTTTGTAAATGAGCATTACACGCGGTTGTATTGATCTCATTTTTCCTGTGGTTATTAAACATAGGTTCTTGGGTATCTGTAAAGATCTTCAAGGAGTACAGAATGGTTGGAATTTAGGGTACATATGGGAGAAGGAAAGGAGATGAGGCTGGAGAGGTGCACAGGAGCAAGATCATGGAAAGCCTTGCATACCAGTCTGGGAAGTTCAGTTTTTATCTTCAAGATGATGGGTTGAAGGAACCATTGAAGGACTTAAAGCAAGGCTGGGAGAAACATAATCAGATTTGTGTTTTAGAAGGATCTTTTTGAGAAAGGTTACTGTGGAGGATAGGTTAGAGAAGGCAAAACTACATTAATGCCCACTTCATTCTTTGTCAAGTAATACATCATACTTTTTATTAATATTTTAGTTCCTTTATTTCTGTCACATTAGTGGCTATTCTTCTGTCTTTATTTGTGATATACACACATATGGTGAGAACCATGGTTTTTACCTTTAGTAGTAGGCACGGCTTTTAAAGATTTCTCACAGGTCTTATAAGAGCAAGATTTGGAGAAAATGCATTTCATATATTTAAAAGTGATATGGCACAGCTCTAGAAATAATACTAATATTTTTAGGAGGAAAAACAAGTAGGGAATACCTAGCTTATGCTTCTGTTTGCATTTTTATTGACATGGTTGCTGATTTTAAACGTAAGAGGTTCTGCTTCAATGAATGACTTACAATAATTATTAATATTTTCTTAACTGTAATTTCTCTTCTATAAAGTGCTGGACTAGTTGAGCTGTAAAGACCTTTCTGGCCATTGTAATCTGTGATTCCGTGTTTGGTTTTTCAACAGGTAGTCACACTTTTGCTTTCCTGTACTGACACACCAAATTGAGGCAGTGATTCCAAACAGTGGGTGATTCTGGTACCTAGGGGACATTTGGCATGTCTGGAGACATTTTTGGGTGTTAGAACTAGGGGAATTGCTACTCCTATCTAATGATGTAGTAAGGGCCCTGGATGCAACTAAACTTAGTAGAATGTAGAGAACAGCCCTCCCCAACAAGCATTAGCCCATTCTTTCGGAGGTGGTGGATATAGTTATGGAATACATTATGGTGATGGTTTCCGTGGGTATATTCTTCTCTCTGAACTCATCAAGTTGTGTACATCAAACATGAACAGCTTTTTGTATGTCAGTCATACTTCAACAAAGTGGTTTTGGGGGAAAAAAAAGAAGAAACTGTTCAGCTCAAAATGACATAATGACAAGGTTGAGAAACCCTAAATTAAGGCAAGATTGTTAAGACTACCTTTGGTTAAAATATAGTCTTTGAATAGATCTCTTCTGTTGTCTTAGTCACCTTGGGCTGCTGTAACAAATAGACCATAGTGGTTTAAACAATAAATCCTTATTTCTCATAGTTCTGGAAGCTAGAAGTTCAGGATCAGGGTGCCAGCACAGTTGTGTTCCTGGTTTATAGATGGCCACTTTCCTGATGTAACCTCAGGTGGTAGAGAGACCTTTTCTTCTGGGTCTTTTCTTATAAGGGCACCAGTCCCATTTATTAGGGCTTCACCCTCATTACCTAATTACTTCCCAAAGGCCCCACCTCCTATTACCATCACAGATGGGGTTAGGATTTCAATGTGAATTTTGGGAGGACACATTCAGTTTGTAAAACGATATTTATTCACTCACTCTGAACATTGCCAAATGATAAGCACATTATCTTTGTATTCCTGTGGAATTGTCAAATACAGAGTAGGCCTTGTTGAGGTATCTGGGAGGACCCAATAAAACAGCATTGCTCTTCATTTACTGAATTCTAAAACAGTTGCAAAGTAGAACAAGAGTAAATATTTGGGAACCAAAATATTATCCTCTTTCTAATAAAATGTGAATTAGAGGATGCAGCTTATATTTGTTGCCAGGTGGGCTTCTAAATTCTGAAACTCAGAAGCCTTATCAACATAGTCATAGCAGCACTGGACTGGGAGGAGTAACGGAGACTGTCCTTAGAGAACGAGGTCAGAATTTGTGTTCTCTGTGCTTGGCTCATTCCCAGGAGGCACAAGGAAGGAGCTGAGCCAAGCATATACAGTTTATTCCTCCAAATTTGCCAACTAATAAACCATTCTGTCTCCTTGGATAGAGGGAGTAAAGACATAGATAGAGAGGGCCAAGACTTTGATACTAATTGAGCTCCCTCCATAAAGAAAGGTACACTAGGGAAGAGGAAGGTTTCTTCATCACAGGACTCAAGTGGTATAGAATCTACACATACCATGAATTTCTGCAGAGTCTAAAAGGGACTTTTTTCTGGATTTGTGTGCATATATGGTGTCTACCCATTAGTTAACCTACAACCAAAACAAGGAAAAAGAAATTTAAATTTTATATGATAAAAGGGACCTTCAAATATTAGTCAGTGGGCCTTAGTCTTGGTTGTACATTAGAATCACTTGGAAACTTTAAAAAATACTGATGCCAGCGGACAATCCCAGAACATTTAAAATAGAATCTGTGTGGGATAGGACCTGGGTGTTGCTGTTTTTAAAAGGCCACTCAAGAGGATTCTGCTGTATAGGCAAGATTGAGTGTCACTAATCCAGTCTAACCTTCTCATTTTATAGATAAAAACTGAATCCCAGAGTTTTGGTGACTTAACTAAGGCTATGGTTAGTGAGAGCTGGAGTAAGAATCTGGTCTTTTTCTACCTCAGAGTCTATGGCTTGTTATTGAAAACAAAGCTTTTGGTGGGTCCTTTTTTTTTTTTTCCCTCCCCAAATTTTAGCTCAGCAAAAGAATTTACAAAAGCACTAGTCTTATGTTGGGAGACTTGGGCTTTAATCCTGGCTCTGGCACTAGTTGGCTGAAACATTTGGCCTCAGTTTCTTTATCTTTTAAAATTAAGGGGTTAGACAAGATCATTTCCAAAGGTTTTTTAGTCAGTGAAACTCTGTGCTTCTTCTGTAGTTTCACAGACTTATTGCTTCTTAGATGGTGTTAATTGCTATTGTGGTTTCAACTTTTACTAAGAATCCATTGTCTCAGGGAAGGAAAAATAACATAAAATAGAGAGGAAGACAAACCATAAGAGACTCTTAAATACAGAGAACAAACAGGGTTGCTAGAGGAAGGTGGGTGGGGGAATGGACTAAATGGGTGAGGGGCATTAAGAAGGACACTTGTTGAGATGAGCCCTGGGTGTTATATGTAAATTATGCATCACTAAATTCTACTCCTGAAACCATTGTTACACTCCGTTTTAGCTAACTTGGATTAAATTTAAAAAAAGAATCCAGTGTCTAGCAAGTGTGATGCTAGCTGCTTTCATATACATGAACTCATCGTAATTGAAATATTTTAGGATAGGGCTAATGGGGAATCTTCAAAATAATTATTAAAATCTAGATATTACAACCAGTTAAAATTATGTGTTGAAAATCTGAGCTGCTTTAATTTGTTTCATTAGTTTACTGTAGAGGTAGCCTCTAGGGATATGTTAACGTGGTAAAGAATATCAGGAAAAATGCTTCTAATTTTTCTTGGCTATTTCCAAGTCTGGGTATATTCAAATATCTGAATAATTATTTCAGTCATTTTAATGTAATCCTAATATTTCTCAATATATAAGTAAAACCTGAAACAAAATTATTTAATCCAGTTATGTTCTTTTAGTTATTTTTGTGTTCATTTCATCATTTTATAGTAATCAACTTAGTATTGTTTGAAATTTAAATTGTTAATTGTTTCAGCTTGTATTTCTATGGGCAGGGCCTGTTCTATTCCAGGGATTAAGTTATGTACCTTTCCCTTCTGTACCCTACATAGCTCTGTCCCTGCCACTTAAGAAGTGGTTGGCTTAATTACTGTTTTATACTCTGGTATTAACAGTCCACTGTGTCTTGTTTTTCCATATATATCACAAACTGGAATTTCCTTTTGGCACTATTTGATAATGAATGTAATAGAAGGTCACTATGACTAATGAATAGAATTATTTCATTAAATGTTTCTACTAGTGTTATTTATAGTCACTTATATGCTTATCCATTATTTTATGACTTGATAAGGTTTTCCTAACTTCTTTCTACATAAATCTCAGGTGAGGCAGGAATGAAGATCTTACTGTTTTCAGCCATGTTTGAGAAAAAGGAATACTCTCTTTAGGTGATCATATTTCTTTCAACTCCTATTCCTATAATTCTATCAAAAAAAAGTATGGCACAGTTCATTCTTTAGGAGTCTCATTTGTCTTTCATTTTAACTTTCTACATATTGTGTACCTTTTTTTCTAGTCTAGATAAAAGCTTCCATGGGAAGCCAAATATTAGATATGCTACTTTACTTTTGCTACAGTTCTCTATAGGACTTGTGTGCATGTCAAATGGCAATTATCAGTTTGGAGTAAAAATATTAAAAATTTAACTCCTGTTCAGTGACTCAGGTTTTGAAACAATGCCATAGGAGTTTTTTCCTGAATTTGCAGATTCTGGAATTTTTCTTAAGTACCATGATCATTATTAAGTATTATTTATTACATAGTGTTGGTTTATTACATAGTGAGAGTTGGTTGTATGTACTATACAAAAGGTAAAATATTTTAATTACTGTAGACATATGGGGTCTAGAGATACAATGAAAAATATATTAGATAAAAATTTAAGCAAGGGGTACCTCTTGCAGCGATGGAGTTGGGAGAGGGCGGAATGAAATTGAGAATGAATAAACAGAGACGACTTCAACTATATTGCTAGTTTTATCTTTTAAACTGGATGGTGGGTACATGGGAGTCCTTTATATTTTTCTTTATACTTTTGTGCAAGACAAATATTTTCCAATGATTATTTTTAAAATGCTCCAAGTAAACTGGATGAAAATAGGTTGAATATGCAAACACCATAAGTGTAAATTTTTTTAGCCTATTGGGGATACTAATATGAATTATATATTGAAAAACTTTACAGAAATAAGTTTTCTAGTGAAATTTGAAAATACTGGAATTAGTTGGCAGTATAAGCAGAGTGTTTCCAGTCTAACAGGCAGGATGAAACAAAGCAAGAATAGAGAAAAGGGATGCTTGCTGGGAAGTAAGGGAATGAGAGCCAGGTGGCAAATGACCATTGACTCAACCAGTTTCTTTTGTGAGTCCGAATATTGTCACAAAATGAGCCATAAGGGACGACTGTGTGCTTGACACAAAAGTCATCAGTGACACCTGCTGAAGTCTTGGGACTGGGAGGAATTTGAGAGTAAGGGAAACCAAAGACCTAACTTTTCTAAAGGAAGACCTACATAAATTTCACTTACGTCTTTGAATTTTTTGTTAATAAAAGCTTAACTTCTACTTGAGCATGTTGCTTTCCATAAAGGCTTAAATCAATACTTTTCACTACATGTGAAATTCCACATCTTTTTGGAGTAAGACTGAGTCAGAATCCAAGCTGTAAATTTCAGGCTGTCTGTGCTGGCAAATGAAGACTACCAGGCTCTTGAGAAGTCATCCAGACTATCTCTTGGCCGGGTTCCAGGGATATCCCAATTAAAACATCTCTTGGGAACTGAATTCCCTTTTGAGAAATTTGAGTTTAAAATACTTAACCATTTCACAAATCACAGAAAGCAAATATGCTTGTAAATTGCATAATGAAATATTTTTGTACGGTTTCTAGATATCTCAAGTTTGATCTTTGACAAAGTTGTGAAGCCTTTTTCTTTCTTTCTTGCTTGCTTGCTTGCTTGCTTTCTTTCTTTCTTTCTTTCTTTCTTTCTTTCTTTCTTTCGTTTATTTTTGAGAGAAACAGAACATGAGCAGGGGAGGGGCAGAGAGAGAGGGAGACACAGAATCGGAAGCAAGCTCCAGGCTCCAAGCTGTCAGCACAGAGCCCGATGCAGGGCTCAAACCCATGAACCACTAGATGAGGACCTGGGAAAGTCAGACGCTTATCTGACTGAGCCACCCAGGTACCCCAAGCCTTTTTAAGCTGTCTTCTCGGTCTGTAGCCTCTCCTTGTTTCCCTTCTTCCTTTCAGTGTTTACCACTGTCTCTACTTTTATTGTCCAGTTACACTTTGTTTTTTCACTCCTTCTCTGTCACAGAGAAAGTATCTGATATTACTTACTGTTAATTGATTGATTATTCTTTAGTCTCTAAAAAGTTGAATGGTAGCTCCCAAAAGATACTGTCCAAATCCTAACCCCTGGAACCTTGAATATGACCTTATTTGGAAAAAGAGTCTTTGAAGGTGTAATGGATTTAAGGTGGTGAGATCATCCTGGATTATCTAGATGGGCCCTAAATCCAATGACGGATGTCTTATAAGAGACATAAGAGGAGAAGACATCAAAAGAAGGCCTTGTGAAGACAGAGGCAGAGATTAGAATTATGTAACCATGGGCAGGGAAGCCTGGAGCCATCAGAAACTGTAAGAAGCAAGGAAAGATTCTTCCCTAGAGCTTCTGGAGGGAGGATGGCCCTGTTGACCCCTTGATTTTAGACTTCTGGCCTCCAGAGCTGTGAGAGAATAAATTTCCATTGTTTTAAGTCACGAGATTTGTGGTCATTTGTTATGGCAGCTACAGGAAGCTAATACAGATTTCATGAGATTTCTTGTTGGTGTCAAGAAAAGTGGGTATTGATCTACTTTTCTGGACCCTGACTTTTTAATCTGTAAGTTAAGATAGATTATATCTAAGGCCTTTTACTTCTATGAATGCTTTAGAAACAAATAATCTCAAACCAATTAAATGCTACAAATTCAAATTAGGGAGAGGGAGTGCCAGAAAAGCTGGCATTAGCCAGAAGAGGCAGTTTTTTAATAAAATTACATGATTGTTTCTTCATCAGTGTAAGCGAAGAATACAGTTCTTCGTGTATTTGTCAAAACAAAATAAACTCTTCAAATGAAAAGAAAGTTTTAAAACCACCATACTAGAAAACAAAATAAAAATTTAAATATTTATTTATTTGGGAGGGCAGAGTGAGGTAATTCTACTATATGGTAATTCTGTTTTTAAACTTTTAAGGAACATATTCTCTTCCACAGTGGCCATAAGAATTTGCATTCCCACCAACATTCCACAAGGATTCTTTTTCTCCATATCCTCTCCAACACTTGTTGTTTCTTCTGTTTTTGATTTTAGCCATTTCAGCAGATGTGAGGTGACACCTCATTGTGGTTTTGGTTTGCATTTCCCTGATGACGAGTGATGTTGAGCATCTTGTCATGTGACTATTGGCCATCTGTAGGTCTTCTTTGAACAAATGTCCATCCATGTCTTCTGCCCATTTTTAATCAGATTATTTGTTTTTTGAGTGTTGAGTTGTGTAAATTCTATCCAAATATCCAAAATATATTTTAGATATTAACCCTTAATTGGATATGTCATTTGCAGATATCTTCCCCCACTCACTAAGTTACCTTTTAGTTCTGTTGATTCTTTCTTTTGCTGTACAGAAGCTTTTTATTTTGATGTAGTCCCAATAGCTTGTTTTTGGTCTTCCTTCCCTTGCCTCAAGAGACATATCTAAGAAAATGTTGCTGTGGCTGATATCAGAGAAATTACTGCCTGTGCTGTCTTCTAGGGTATTTATGGTTTCAGGTCTCACATTTAGGTCCCTGATCCATTTTGAGTTTATTTTTGTGTATGGTGTAAGAAAGTGGTCCAGTTTCATACTTTTGCATGTAGCTGCCCAGTTTTGCCAACACCATTTGTTGAAGAGACTCTTTTCCCATTGCATATTCTTGCCTCCTTTGTTGAGGATTAATTGACCATATAATCGTAGATTTATTTCTGGGTTTCTTACTCTGTTCTATTGTTATCTGTATGTTATCTGATCTGGTACCATACTATTTTGGTTACTACAGCTTTGAAGTATATCTTGAAATCTGGAATTATGATACTTACAGTTTTGTTCCTCTTTTTCAAGATTGCTTTTGCTATGCAGGGTCTTTTGAGATTCCATACAAATTTTAGGGTTGTTTATTCTAGTTCTGTGAAAAATGCCGTTGGTATTTTGATAGGGATTGCATTAAATCTGTAGATCATTTTGGATAGTATGGACATTTTAACAGTTCTTCCAATCCATGAGCACAGAATATCTTTCCATTTATTTGTGTCATCATTAGTTTCTTTCATCAGTGTTTTATAGTTTTCAGAGTACAAGTCTTTCACCTCCATGGCTAAATTTATTCCTAGGTTTTTTTTTTTGTGCAATTGTAAATGAGATTATTTTCTTAATATCTCATTCTGCTTCATTACTATTATATAGAAATGCAACAGATTTTTAATATTGATTTTTTAATATTGATTTTGTATCCTGAGACTCCACTGACACTGAGCATCTTTTCATGTGTTGGCCATCTGTATGTCGTCTTTGGAAAAATGTCTATTCATGTCTTGTGCCCATTTTTTAATTGGATTATTCATCTTTTGGGATGTTGAGTTTTCTACATTCTTTATATATTTTGGATACTAATCCTTTATCACATATGTCACTTGCAAATATCTTCTCCCATTCACTAGGTTGTCTTTTAGCTTTGCTGATTGTGCTTTGCTGTGCAAAGCTTTTTTATTTTTGTATAGTCCTAGTAGTTTATTTTTGCTTTTGTTTCCCTTGCCTCAGGAGACATATCTAGAAAGAAGTTTCTATGGTCGATGTAAGAGAGGTTTCTGCCTGTGTTCTCTTCTAGGATTTTTATGGTTTCAGGTCTCACATTTAGGTCTTTAGCCCATTTTGAATTTATTTCTGTGTATGGTATAAGAAAGTGGTCTAGTTTCATTCTTTTGTATGTAGCTGTTCAGTTTTCCCAGCACCATTTGCATTTCTGTAAATATTCTTGAGCTTAGTTCTGGAAGCTAAGTCAGTTAATTAGAAATAATTTTATCCTATCAGCAATAGCCAAACTATGGAGAGAGCCCAAATGTCCATCAGCTGATGAATGGATAAAGATGTGGTATATATACATACTTGGGGTGCCTGGGTGGCTCAGTTGGTTAAGCATCCAACTTTGGCACAGGTCATGATCTCACAGTTTGTGGGTTTGATCCCCACATCGGCCTCTTTGCTGACAGCTTGGAGCCTGGAGCCTGCTTCAGATTCTGTGCCTCCCTCTCTCTCTGCCCCTCCTCTGCTCACACTCTCTTTCTCTCTTTCTCAAAAATAAATAAATGTTTAAAAAAACTTAAGAAGATGTAGTGTGTGTGTATACACACACACACACACACACACACACACACACACACACACACACAAAATGGAATATTACTCAGCCATCAAAAAGAATGAAATTTTGCCATTTGCAACGACGTGAATGGAGCTAGAATGTATTATGCTAAGTGAAATAAGTCAATCAGAGGAAGATAAATACCATATGATTTTGCTCATATGTGGAATTTAAGAAACAAAACAGATGAACATGTTGGAGGAGAAGAAGAGAAGAGAGGGAAACAAACCACAAGAGACTCTTAACTATAAAGAAAAAACAGAGTTGATGGAGGGAGGTAGATGGGAGATGGACTAGATGAGTGATAGATATTAAGGAGGGCACTTGCTGTGATGAACACTGGGTGTTGTATGTAAGTGATGAATCACTGAATTCTACTCCTGAAATTAATATTACACTGTATGTTAACTAAAATTTAAATAAAAAAATAGTTTTATCCTTTCTGGTTTTGCTTTTATGATTTGTTAAGTAAGTTATAAGCAGTGCTCACTCAGGGCTAATTTTTCTCTAGTACGAGGCAAGACCTTCCTTAATACTGTCCTCAATGCCCTGAAAATTATGAATTCTTCTAATCTACTGGTGGGGCCAGCTCTTTACAAGTGAGTAGTAGACCCTGTTCCCTCTGATCCTTTTCAGTCTTTTCTTGGCTGTGGTAGTTTCCTCATCGGTATGCTATTGAATACTCAAGGGGACCCTCTACAGGTCTCTGGGCTTATCTCTCTATGTAGCTCTCTCCTCCATGGTAGTCTAGCTTTCTTAGTTTACCGAGACTTATAAGCTTTGTTTTTTTTACATTAATGAGAAATTTTTTGAGGTTTTTACTATTTTCTCCTTCCCTGTGCTGTGGCCAGGAAATTATCTCAGGGCAGTAAGTTTGGGGACTTGTAAGGCTTACCTTTTTTTTTTTTTTTTTTTTTTTTTTTTGTCTCTTGGCATAATTGTCTTTTGTTCTCTGATGTTCATTGTCTTGAAAATAATTGTTTCATGTATTTTGTCTGTTGGGTTTTTTTGTTATCTTGTTGTGAAAACTAATAACGTGGGACTCACCTTTGTCCCTTCATTTTCCCTTCCTTTACACATCAAATTAGCATGTCTCACAGAATTTATCCCTTTCTAACCTACTCCTTTGCCATTGCCTTAATTCAGTCTCTTTCTTTCTCTCCTGCAACCTAAGTTGTCTTCCTGACCCTTTAGTCTGTCTTCATACTGTTGACAGAATGGTCTGTCTAAAACATAAATATTATCTGGCCCCATTCTTCTTTATTTAGAATCCTTCAGTGATTCCACATTATCTTCTGGATAAAATCTCTATACCCAGTCTCTATAGCATGCTCTAACACAGACTTTTGTGATCAGGGCGTTGCTCATCTATTTGGACTCTTTTCCTTCTTAACCCCTACGACTTTAAAGTGGTACTAAAGTGCTTTAATTCTTTGAAAACCTTTGCTTTTGTGCATCTTTGTGCTTTTACACGCCACACTGTCTGCTTGGAATGTCTGACCTTTCCTAGCTGCACTAAGCCTCCAACCACCATACTCTGCTCAGACATCACCCCTTACGAGTGTTTCCTGAACCACCTGCCCTCCTGTGGTTGATTCCTCTCCTCTTTCTTTGTTCTTCCTCTGTGCTCTATATATCATCCTATTAAAACACTTGCCACATTGTAGTGCAGTTGATATTTCTGGACTGTTATCCAAGATAGAAATGACAGCCATTTAATAATAATCCTGAGTTATATAGGCATTTTGTAACTAGAAAAAGGATAAAGTATGCAAAATTTGAACTAGAATCCTATGAACAGTATCAAAACTCAAAATTCTTTAACATAATAATTGAAAATAAGTAAAATAACTGAAAGTATTTTAGGTACTTTTAACATACTTTTAATTTGATTTTACAGCGTTGGATTGGAACATAATACTCAGAATGCAGTTTGTCCTTATTCACTGTCACACCAGAATGAAAATGCATAAAGAATAATGTCAGGAAAAAAATTGGTATTTAAAAATACTTAAGAATCTACACTGTTGGTAGCCAAAGTAAGTGGGGAAAAATCATGCTGACAAGCAATATTAGAACACGTGATGGAAAAATCTGAAAATAACCCATCAGTGTATATGAATTCTGTCATTTTGTTATATGTGAATGAGACTAGATCTAGGTATATAATTTAATCTATTTAAAAATATGTTACGCATGTATGTATGCCCTTAAAAGAGGGAAATTGGGACTTCTCAGTGCTACTTCTCACCAGCTGGCAGAGAGACAATGATGAGGTAGAAGATCCCCTTTCGGGGTGGTATCAAGAAACAAGGGCACTGGAATAAGGAGTTGGGTATGTATTTTTCCTTATTAGTGGAAATTCACGTTGAACGTATTTGATTATATTGCCATGCCAGTATCTTACAATCTCTTATTATCATTGCAGGTAAGTTGAGTCCTACTACATTAGAGGTTTCTCTAGAGAACAGAGCAAAGAGGATATGTGTGTATATAGAAAGGTTTATTATAAGGAATTGGCTCATACAATTATGGAGTCTGGTGAGTCTAAAATCTGTAGTGTGAGTTGGCAGGCTGCAGTCTCAGGAGGGCCAATGGTGCGGATGAAGTCCAAAGACAGTCTACTAGAGAAATCCCTTTTGTTCAGGAAAGCTGGTCTTTTTGTTTTAATCAGGCCTTCAACTGATTGGATGAGGCCTACACCCACATTATGAAGGACAGTAAGCTTTACCCAGAGTTCACTGATTTAAATGTTAATCTCATACAAAAATACCCTCCAAATTGACACATGAAATTAGCCATCGCACCCACTGAGTGGCAAAATGAGTAGTTTTGTAATCAGTTTCCTCGGGCATTATATTAATGCATCTTTTTTTTTCTTTGCGGGTTCATAAAAATGTTTACTGTAAAGGAAAATTCTATTTGCTTTTATCACATCATTTTGTAATCATTTGACATTTTGTGGGAAAACTATAGATCTTCTGAATTATCATTAATGAACTCTTGGGATATTTGTTTTGGTTAGAATGTGGCCTGCTTGTATTCTAGACAGAAGCAGTAATAGCCTCATTATTCCGTTTGACACCATCAGGAAGATCCCACCTAACATTTTAGGTTCATGGTCTGCAAAGGATTCACAGAAATAATATTTGGTTCTTCATTAGCAACATATTTTTTTAAATCCATAATTAGTATGCCTCTATCAAGAACATTTGGGGATCTCTGAGCCAGCCAAATGCACAGTTAGATAATTCCCAGGATGGTTTTATCTGCTTAGATTATCCTAGGCACGTCAGAACCACTGCATCTGGACATGCTTCATCCTTGCTGTGGGGCTGGTGACCCTGGAAGTGTTTTTAACCACAGCCTGTCTGTCAAAGGCCTGTGGCTTTGTTTTTCTGCAGGAGACCTATTTGTATTAGTGATATCTTTGTTCCCTTATATTTTCAAGTGATAATTTAAAAAGTTCATCAAACCCATAGAAATCTTATTTGGCCTTGAAAATCTGCATTATCATATTATCAGATCTCATAGATGTATCACTAGGCTAAAACCATACAGACCTGTGGTCATAAGTTACCATACACACAATGTGGGCAAACAGCTCCCACAGTGCCCATCATGGTGCTGAATGTCTTAGGCTTCTTTTGTATGCTGCTCCAGTTTGTCTGTTACTTTACCTGTAATCAGAATTTCTTTTCTTAAGTGGTTGATTCTGCCTTACTTTACGGGTATGGGTGATTCCTCCTTGTCCGTCTCCATTGTTCTCTTCCTAGGCAGTTGTATCCCAGGCTGTAGGGAAAAGAGCTGTATTACTATACTTTGCCAGCCACAGTGATGATCTGTTCTCATTCATAAAACTACTGAAAACCTACCCATTGATTTTTTTCAGTCTGGAATTAAGATTAACATATGTTGGTCTATTATGAAGCCTGGTTCAGAATATTCTTTCCTGTTATTTTTTTCAGGGAAAGCACTTTTACTTCATAAGTTTTATATGTCATTCCTATGGAGGAGCATACTCAAGGATATTCAATAAGCTCTCTTTGTTTTATTGTTTTTTGACATTATTGATATAGAAATATTAAGCAAATATAGCAAAAACAGTGCTTCTTTAAAAAAATAGGTTTTAGAATGCATTCTTCCAAAATCCCCTTCTGTTATATTAAAGTTAATTGTTTATCAGTTTTCTAATTTTCAACATCTAAAGAATTATTAGTATATTAATACATAACAGTATCTATTAATAGTCTAGGTTCCAAATCTATACACAACTTAATTTCTTAATATCGTGCTTATATTTTCTCAGTAGACAAATCAGGAAAGTGCCACCTACCAGAAATCCCACACCTTAACCTTGATCACTGAATCAGTTTGAGTCCAATCAGGAAAATGGAAACCACACAATAGATTACTCGGGAAGTTTAATATAAAGAATTACTAAATTCTAAGAAATAAGTTAGTATAAGATGTAAGGAAAGTCTGTGTGGTTCCCATGGGCTGAAGGAAAATACCCACGAAGGATAAAGGTAGAAGGCAGTACCTTCCCCAAGGTTGGGGTTCAGCCCTCTGTTAGAAAAAATGTCATTCTCCCACAGGACAGCAGAGAAGCTTGCTGCTTTACCAGGCTTTACTGGTATGCAGTTACTTGGCAAGCAGGAAGCAACCCTCTGGAGTGCAGGGAAGGCACAGGCAATCAGCACTTAAGGGTGTGGGTGTGTTGAGGGAGTAGAGGCTTGGGTGGGCAGGAGGGCTTTGGAATGCTGGTTTCAATGTGGAGAGGGCCATGGGAAGCCTATCACCAGGCCAGGCCAAGACTGCAAATTTGCTAAGGCACTGCATGTTCTGAGTGCCTGGCTGGGGCAGAGCTCCAACAGATTTCTTCATGTCTGACCCCTCACATGTGCGGCAAACAGTAGAAGAGCCCCTTACTTCTGCAGTGTCCCTCCAGTACCCTCTCCTGAGGAAATTTACCATCATGCCGACTGTAGTGGAAAATGCATTAAAAGCCGTGGGGGTGCCTGGGTGGCTCAGTTGGTTAAGCATCCAGTTCTTTATCTTGGCTCAAGTCATGGTCTCATGGTTCCTGGGATTGAGCCCCAGATCAGATTCTACGTGGACAGTGCAGAGCCTGCTTGGGATTCTCTCTCTTGAGCTTTCCTCTGTCTCTGCCCTTCTCCTGCTCATGTGCGCAGGTATTCTCTGTCTCTCAGAATAAACTTTTAAAACAATTCTGTGCATTATAGCAGAGTGTATATTGAAGGGAATGTTTGGAATCGAGAGGCAGTTAATTGATATGTAGCACATTTCTTAAAATATTTTTGAGAGAGAGGGAGACAGAGTATGAGCAGGAAAGGGGCAGAGAGAGAGGGAGACACAGAATCTGAGGCAGGCTCCAGGCTCCGAGCCATCAGCACAGAGCTGGAAATGGAGCTTGAACTCATGAACCACGAGATCATGACCTGAGCTGAAGTCACACACTCAACCAACTGAGCCACACAGGTGCCCCGACATGGTAGCATATTTATAATCTCATTGTAATCTGGACCCCTTTTTCCCTCTTTACTATTAGTGTGAAGTGGGGAGTGACTCCCTCCATATATTTACAACCCAACTATTGTCATGAAGAAGTAGTCCACAACACAGCTCCAAGTTGGGTTTTGGTGCCATCATCTGAGCCCCCTTGTCCCCATTCAGGAGGACAGGCATATCTCTTTCTATTTTGCTTCCCTTATTGTACTGTTTTACAAATTGAAAGTTTGTGGCAACCCTGTGTCCAGCAAGTCCATCAGTGCCATTTTTCCAACAGCATTTGTTCATTTTGTGTGTCTGTGTCACATTTTGGTAAGTCTAACAGTATTTCAAAGTTTTTTTATTATTGTATTTGTTCTGCTGATCTGTGATTAGTGATTACAGCTCACTGAAAGTTCAGATGATGGTTAGCATTTTTTAACAATAAAGTATTTTTAATTAAGGTATGTACATTAGCATAATGTACATAGACATAAAGCTACTACACATTTGATAGAGCACAGAATAGTGTAAACATAATTTTTATATATGCTGGGGAACCAAAAAATTCTTTTGAGTCACTTTCTTTCTTTCTTTTTTAAGTTTATTTTGAGAGAGATAGCACAAGCGGGGGGAGGAGAAGAGAGAGAGAGAATCACAAGCAGGATCTGTGCTGTCTGCACCTGACACAGGGTCAATTGCATGAACCACCGTGAGATTATGACCTGAGGTGAAATCAAGAGTCGGACACTTAGGGGCGCCTGGGTGGCTCAGTGGGTTGAGTGGCCGACTTCGGCTCAGGTCATGATCTCGCGGTCAGTGAGTTCAAGCCCCGCATCGGGCTCTGTGCTGACAGCTCAGAGCCTAGAGCCTGTTTCAGATTCTGTGTCTCCCTCTCTCTGACCCTCCCCCGTTCATGCTCTGTCTCTCTCTGTCTCAAAAATAAATAAAAACGTTAAAAAAAAAATTAAAAAAAGAGTCGGACACTTAAATGCTTAATCGACTGAATCACCCAGGTGCCCCGTCTCACTTTATTTCAGTATTCACGTTATTGCAGTAGTCTGGAACCGAACTCACAATATCTCCACGATATGCCTGTAGTTAAGTGGATAGTTAAGTAGAGACCTATTTAGTTGTGAATACCAAATTTGTTACTTCTTACTCCTTAACTCTTTGGATTCCGTGATTGGCACTGATTTTAAAATTGGCTGGCTTAGAGGCACCTGGGTGGCTCAGTTGGTTGAGTGTCCGACTGTTAATTTCAGCTCAGGTCATGATCCCAGGGTCAGATCCCGTGTCGCACTCTTCAGGAGCATGGAGCCTACTTGGGACTTGCTATCTCCCTCTGTCCCTCTTCCCTGTTCATGTGCGTGCTCGCTCTCTCTCAAATTAAAAAGAAAATAATAGTAAAATTAGCTGGCCTAACCACAGGTCCAAGAGAAATGAAAGGTAATTATTACAACTGATTAAAGAAAAAACATACTTTTATATATCAAGAAATATAAATTCTTGTATATAATTAGTAATAATTTGATTTGAAATTACATCTCATTGATAATTTAGAATATTTCATTGTGATTAATAAGAAAGTTCTAGAATGCCATATTGGTTTGTATAAATTTGAAAATTAAGTTTTTGAGTATGTACATACATGTTCCCTACAAAAATAACCTACAACAAAGATACATTTTCAAAAATTCAGTAAAAATCTGCTGAATCCCTGCTGAGGCCCTGTGCTAAGCAGATACTTCAGATGTTTCAAGATGTTATTTTTCTTAAATCAGGTTAACTGGTTAGCATCCTTTTCTTGTGAATTTCTGAACTTTTCATCCCCAGATCAATAGATAAATGTGACAGATGTCTTATTCCATTTCCCTTAGCATTAGTCTGTCAAGAATATCTGTCCGGGGGCACCTGGGTGGCTCAGTCGGTTAAGCGTCCGACTTCGGCTCAGGTCACGATCTCGTGGTCCGCGGGTTCGAGCCCCGCATCAGGCTCTGGGCTGATGGCTCAGAGCCTGGAGCCTGCTTCCGATTCTGTGTTTCCCTCTCTCTCTGCCCCTCCCCCGTTCATGCTGTGTCTCTCTCTGTCTGAAAAATAAATAAACGTTAAAAAAAAATTAAAAAAAAAAAAAGAATATCTGTCCGTTGAATTAATGGCTGCTAATAACTTATTTGGGACCTGTAGAACTATATAGCTGTATGCTAGTAGAATGGTAGAAGCCCCACCAGGGTCATCATGTTCTAGCTCTCCAGTTTTGCTGCCTGCCTTAGGGAATTTCTTTGTTCTCAAATTTTTCTAACTGCAGTTTTAGAAATCTGTTGCCTAGTTTATGGACTGGGTAACTCAGCCCATATACTAGTGGTTTTTGCAGAAAAAGGTAGGAGGCTGAGATGGTCACATAAAATGCCCATAAGGTCAAGGCTTGTTATAAAGAAATCAAAGGTAATGACTATTATTATTATTATGATCATGCATCTTTAGATTAAAAAGGGTAGCACTCATAAAGCTTTTCTTACCTTGTAATGATCCGTAATTAGCCATTTTCTCATTAATTCCTCTTTCTCTCCATCAGGCTTATTAGTGTTTTCGTGCACTGTGACGTACAGACCCTTAATACATACTGGTTGAGTCTCTGTGTGCCCTGTCAGCTGCCATCTTTTTCTTTTTGAACATACTGTTTTCATCATGTCACTGTCAGTGGCTGACCCATCCTTGGGAGAAGATCCCCTCAGCTGTCCCTTTTTCTAAACAATTTACTATGTTTACAAACGCTCTACAGAGCAGCTCTAGTGAATAAGTAGGACTTACAAATTAAGTGAAAAGAGGTAGACCTTATACGCTCCTACATGTGAAATAATGTTTGGCCACCTAAAAGGAAATGGTCCCTTGTTTGTGGCCTTATTTGGTCACCTAAGAGGAAATGGAAGCCTGAGAGTTCTCCTTCTCTGCCCGTTTTGTTTTGTTTAACTGTGGATTGTTTTAGCCAGACTTATCTGTTAGGATGTTTCTGAACTCTGGCCTTAGAAGAGGCTCTTTCCCAACTGGAATCATCTGTGTCTACAAGTCCAGGGAATTCCATTGTGCCAGCTTACTTAGCAGAGTATCTCCTATTGTATATAGTCTTCTAAGGCAAGGGAAGGGTGTTGCTCTCTTTCCAGATTATCTCGGTGGTGAGACTGGTCTTGGTCATAGGAGAGCCTTGTGTTCCAGTCAGGCTGGTCACTCCACCATCCCTCCAATATCCCATACTTTTTCCACCCCTGGATTTTTGGAATGCCACTTTCTTTGGTCCAAGTCCCAGCTTCTCTTCAGTTTACATTCCATATTTTCTCTCTCTTTTTTAAAAAATGTTATTTTGAGAGAGAGAGAGAACGCATGTGCGCACACACATGCGCACACAAGTGGGGGAGGGGCAGAGAGGGAGAGAAAGGATCCCAAGCAGGCTCTGTGTTGTCAGCACAGAGCCCAGTACCAGGCTCCATCTCACGAACCGTGAGCTATTGGCCTGAGCTGAAATCCAGAGTTGGATGCCTAACCAGCTGAGCCACCCAGGTGCCCCCATTCCATATTTTCTAAGCCCTTCCAGCCCTCACTTTTCTCTGCGGTCCTACACTGTGTATAGTACATGCCTTCACAACTTAATACTTACCTTTCCTCTTGTGCTGTTTTGGATGTTTTGTATGACCCAACTAGATTGTAAGAGGGATGAATTTTATACTTCTTCTCTTTCCCCCTTGTTGTTTACTGGCAGGTATTTGTAGAGTTTTTATTTCTTTTTCTTTTTGTTTTTGTTTTGGTATTTGTTAAAATACACAAGAGAGTGTGTTGTATGGAAACCAATTTGACAATAAATTTCATATATTAAAAAAAAATAAAATAAATAAAATAAAATACACAAGAGTGTGTTACTTTTATCTGTCCTTAACTGTCCCTTAAACCAGAAGAATTGGCTTCAGGTAGAACCAAACATGGTTTAAAAAAGTATAGAGCCTTCACTATACCTCTGTTCAGACTGGTTGCTTTATAAAATGATAAATGTGGCAAACAGCTTCTCTTTCTGTTGTTGGTTTATGGCACTTTCAGAAATGATATTTTTAGGGAAGGTCTCACTATAACACCTGCCCATACCTCAAGGTGTCAGAAGTGTGGCTCAGAGCACTGTGGATTGTAGAAGTCTGTTGGTAAAGGGCTCCTGCGCAGTACCAGCTGCTAAGTGGTATTTCTTCTACCTCCTCCAGTTCTTCTCCCACTTATTTGACTGAAGTCCAGATCTGAGTGTGAAACTGGGAGAGAAGATGGTAGCTTAATTGTTAAGTCTGTTGAGTGCTTTGGATTAGCTTTGTGCCAAACTGTGAGAGGAGCAGATAGAAATGGAAGTGAGTAGAAAGGCAAAGCTGGTCACATTACTCTCTCCTTAAAGCTGTGCGGTGTCTTTCTAGCGTGCAGGATAAAATCCCCAATCTTTAACATGGTCTCTAGGGCCTTACATGGTCTGGCCCCCTCTTATTCATCATGCTTCAGCCACTCTGGCTCTTCTCCTTCTTTGCCTGGTAACCCCCACTCAGTCCTGAGGGGGCATTACTATGTATGGTCATCTCAAGGATGGCTTGCCTGACACCACCCTCTCCTCCTCCCTCCCCTGGTCCAAATCATGCATCCCACATGTAATTGCTAATCACTAATTTTGCTTTTTCTATCGCTTTTGTCTATCACTTTCTATGGTTTGTAATTGTGTGTTCAAATATACATATTCCTTCCATAAGGGCAGGGATGTGGTCCCTCTTCTTGCTATTTTAACCCCCTGACCCCTAATTTAGGGCCTGGCACACAAGTGAGGCTCAATAAATACTAGTTTGAGGGAGAAGTGAAAGCATATGTAAAAGTGGATTGTAGGGTTTGTAGGGTAGGTGATGAAGGTAGGGTGGCAGACAGCTGTGGTCAGAGAGAAGTTTACAGGCTAAACTGAATCAGGAAACTGGGTGCATTCAGAGAGTTGTAGAAACTGAGGACTAGGGGTGGTTATGGGCTTTGCAGGGCTTGGCCACATAGCAATCTGAAAAGCCAGTAGAGTGGCTTAGAGACTGGTAGGCAGCCCCTGCCTTCTGTAAGTAACACCAGTAATAGAATGTTTACAGTGTGCCAGACACTGAGTTAAAGCTTTTAAAAGGTAGACTCTGTGAACCTCCAGTGCCAACTGATCCTTCCAGCTCTGCAACTGGTCTGGAGCAGTTCTATGTGCTACTCCACAGGTCCGTATCTTTTACTAGCCTATAAATTCCTTCAGTGAAGTCTGCAATCCTATTCTGGTGCTCGGTGAATGCCCTTGTATATTCTTACAGTTTTACTCAGTTATTGATTTCATTTTACTTTTTATCTTCTACCCTAGTTTGGAAACTTCTTGAAGCATCACTACATGTTGTATTTCTTATTTCCTTGTAGCACCTGATTTAGCGGTATGAACTTGGTAGATATTCAATAAATATTTGTTAAATGAATAAATAATTCATGCCTCTGGTATTCCGTCTCACTAGGGTTTTGTTTCACATTAATAAGTTCCATTGCACTAAAGGTTATGTAGTTTGAAGAATGAAGAAACTACGATCTTGCATAAAGTTCTCATTGGGGACTTTAACATATTGGGCAGTATATGAACTTCAGTGTTCTCCTCGATTGAAGTACAAATACATGGTAGGGGCGCCTGGTGGCTCACTTGGTTAAACGTCTGACTTTTTTAAAAATTTTTTTGATGTTTCTTTATTTTTGAGAGAGAGACAGTGCGTGAGGGGACAGGGTCAGAGAGAGAGGGAAACACAAAATTGGAAGCAGGCTCCAGGCTCTGAGCTATTAGTGCAGAGCCTGATGTGGGGCTTGAACTGATGAACCACAAGATCATGACCTGAGCTGAAGTCAGACACTTAACTGACTGAGCCACCCAGGTGCCCCTTGACTCCTTTTTTTTTTTTTTTTTTTTTTTTTTAAAGTTTATTTATTTGGTGGGGGAGGGTCAGAGAGGAAGAGAGAGAATCCCAAGCAGGCTCTGCACTGTCAGTGCAGAGTCCGACACAGGGCTCAAATTCACAAACTGTGAGATCATGACCTGAGCTGAAATCAAGAGTCGGACACTTAACAGATTGAGCCACCCAGCGCCTTAAGCATCTGATTCTCGATCTTAGCTCAGGTCTTGATCTCAGGCTTGAGTGTAAGCCCTGCAGTAGGCTCTGTGCTGGGCGTGATGCCTACTTAAGAAAAATAAAGTAAAACAAAAATATGATACATTGACTGCCAATGGAGCAAGGTACAAGGTAAGGCCACAAAAAATGTTGGTTATAATAAATACGTTCCTTTGTTTTTAGTTTGTGATATGCTGCTCAACTTAGTAAATGTATATTGCAGAAATAGCTGAATAAGGATATTTAACATTACTTTCAGTGTAATGAATGCCCTTGGGAATAAAATAAACATAATTGTGATTCACTATATAAAATCAAAGAACTGAACTGTGGATGCAATTTCCCTTAGGCCACTCAATTTTTTTTTCACTAGATTTACCTTTCTAATTATGTTTTGCTTAGGCTAATTTTAAAATTACTTTGCATTCCCTGAGAGCAGTGTACTTCATGTGTCAAGGGGACACACGTTTAATAGTCATAAAACTATCTGTAAAAGCAAAAAGCTCATTTCCCTCCCAAAGGATCTTTTTTAAGAATCAAAATGCGCAACTGTTCTTTAAAACATAGTTTAACAAAGTGCATACAGTAGCTTAACAGGGCATATAAATTATTTTTTACATTTACTGGGGTTTTATTTTTCTCTTCCCTTTGCACTCTAGAACCAAATGAAAGAGACTCCTTCAAGGAAATAGATCTGCTGTTTATTTATTTTTTTAAATTTTTTTAATGTTTATTTTTGAGATAGAGACAGAGCGTGAGCAAGGGAGTGGCAGAGAGAGAGGGAGACACAGAATCTGAAGCAGGCTCCAGGCTCTGAGCTGTCAGCACAGAGCCTGATGTGGGGCTCGAACTCACAGACTTGAGATCATGACCTGAGCCAAAGTCGGACGCTTAACCGACTGAACCACCCAGGCGCCCCAATCTGCTGTTACAAATTGGAATATTAGCTGTAGTTAATGGTAGAGAACAACAGTATAAGCTAATAAGAGCATTATCTAAACCTTATTAATGAAGTAATGAGTGCCCTCATAAAGAACACAGATGTCACAAGGCTTGGGTCTTAGAACTGACTTCTGTTGTGTTACGTGATGTTGAAAAAGTAATTAAGTCTTCAGTTTCTTCTTCCATTTTTTTTTTTTAAACCGAAGAACTAGGATGAGAACATAAATCTTTTTTAGTGTCTCATCGAGGCATTGTTTAAAAAGTATGTATTGGGGCGCCTGGGTGGCTCAGTTGGTTGGGCGTCCGACTTTGGCTCAGGTCATGATCTCATGGTCCGTGAGTTCGAGCCCCGCATCGGGCTCTGTGCTGACAGCTTAGAGCCTGGAGCCTGTTTCAGATTCTGTGTCTCCCTCTCTCTCTGACCTTCCCCCATTCATGCTCTGTCTCTCTCTGTCTCAAAAATGAATAAACATTAAAAAAAATTTTTTTAAGTATGTACTATATATTATTGCTAAACACCAAAGGGGAAGAATGATAAGGAAAGTTATGAACTCAGACTCCTAAAGAATACTAGAAGTTACTTATGTAGTGGTTTTGATCAGTCCTTGGTTGAGAAATAGCTGAAGGTGTTGGGCCAGGTTCCCAAAAAGAAACGAGATGTATGAAATTTATTTTTCACTTACAGATCACAACTGTTTTTTTTTTTTTAATCTTGCTGTTGTATAGTCTATTTCATTATTAAGAAAGTGATTTCAGCTCCCTTGAAAAATATTCCAGATAAATTAATGGGTTTGTGACATTAATTTTTTATATTATTTTTAATGGGAATTAAGTACTGTAATGAGATTTAGTATTCACTTTCCTCTGGATGAGTTTAGTGAGTGATGGAATGAGTCATTAGCAAGCAAAGACTCTGCTTCATGGGAATATTTTGAGAACAAACTTAAGAATGTGTTTAAGTTCGTAAGTGAAGGACTAGGGCTCCTTGGAGAAATGACTGATTCCTGGACTGGGGCAGGGGAGTACCAGATAAGCCAGTAACATCTATGGTGCCAGAAAGCATGGAAGTCTTCAAAAAAGGATGATGGGGGCACGTTGAAAGGACTCAGGTGCTAACTTGAAGGAGCTGCCAGCAGTTAAATGTGGGACAATTTGAGGAGCAAAGTAAATATGATAGTAATGGATTACAATCCATAGAACAAAATAAATAGCTGTGAATCATATTTAATTTAAACAATTGAAAAAATAAAGGGGAATTGCTTACATGGAATTCTATTAATAAATATAGGAGTAATGATGGAAATAGGAAATAACTGTTGGGAAAAATACTAACTCTTCAGTGGAGAAACCTGGACAGATACCACATTAAACAAGTGTTCAAAGTTAATATGAGATGGAGCCACAGCATGTTACCTCCTGGTAAATAATGCACCAGAAAGGGTACAACATCACTTCTATAGTGATTTTTCCCTGTTGTTTTGAATTATATTTTTTAGTTTGAAAAAATTGAGATTCAGATGTAGTTTTACAAATAATACAGAGATTCCATGTATCCTTTACCTACTTTCCCCTAGTGACAACTGTAGTTGCAAAACAGTAGTTCATTGTCATAACCAAGATACTGATAGTGATGTAGTCAAATTACAGAGCATTTCCATCACGACAAGGATTCCTGGTGTTGCTCTTGCATAGCTTCACTGCTTTTTAAAATTGGGCTGCTTGTTTTTTGTTACTGAGTTGTAAGAATTCTTTACATATTCTGGATCATATGGAGTTTCCCCTCCATATAATGAATTATACTAATTATACTATTAAAAATTATGTTAAAATATACATAAAATATACCATCATAACTGTTTTAAAGTGTTCAGGTCCGTGGTATCAACTACATTCATATTGTTGTACAACCATCACCACTATCCATCTCCAGAACTCTTTTCATCCTGCAAAACTGAAACTCTGTACCCATTAAACAGCTTCCTGTTTCTTTTATCTACTGGCCCGTGACAATCACTACTCTGTGTTCTGCCTATATGATTTGATTAAATTAGGTGGCTTATATAAGTGATACCATACAGTATTTGTCTTTTTGTGACTGGCTTATTTCACTTAGCGTAATAGCTTCAAGGTTCATCCATGTTGTACCCTGGATTTCCTTACTCTCTAAGGCTGGATAGTATTCCGTTGTATGTATATCCCACATCTTGTTTTTCCGTTCATTGATCTGTCAATAGACAGTTGGGTTGCTTTCTCCTTTTGGCTACTGTAAATAATGCTGCTATGAACATGGTTATGCAACTGCTGTCTCTTTGAGACCTTGCTTTCATTTGAGTACATGCGCAGAAGTAGGATTGCTGGATTATATTATATCTAGATTTTTCTTTTATTCTCCCTCTACTTTCTACTTCAAGCCCTGTCTATCTCTGAGTATCTTTTCCTTTTAGAGATTTAACTTTTAAAAGTTCTCATCTACTTCTTTCTTTTTTTGTTTTTAAAAGTTTATTTATTTTTGAGAGAGAGGGAGAGATAGAGTGTGAGCAGGGGAGGGGCAGAGAGAGAGGGAGACACAGAATCTGAAGCAGGTTCCAGGCTCTGAGCTGTCAGCACAGAGCCTGATGTGGGGACCGAACTTACGAGCCATGAGATCATGACCTGAGCTAAAGTTGGACATTTAACCAACTGAGCCATCAAGGTGCCTGCCACTACTTATTTCTTTAAATAACATAGTAAACTCTTAATTAAAAGGACTGTTCAGAGAATAAAGTATAGTGGTTGTGGAGTTTTGGCCAGGACCCCCCCCCCCCTTTGTCCATGGTATTGTAGTGTGTTAGTTCATTTTATTCCCTTAGTAAGTACAGTGTAGCAGACATAATTGAATTTCTCTGATAATTCAGGATCTTTTGATGCTTTGGGGCTACCATTACAAACATAGATTCACAGTATAGTAAACCACAGGGCAGAAGTTACTGGGGAATGGTGCAAAGTACAAACCCCTCTGGACTCTTTACAAAACTAAATCCTTGATTTCTTCTGTTAGTTATGTATTTATAAGAAAATTAAACAATATAGTTTTATATAATTAATTGATGTTTGAAAGATGTTTACTAAACTTAGTTTCTCATCTGGCTTCCTCTGCTATTTTTCTTCTCTGCCTTCCTCTTTGCATCTGTGTCCCCATATCACCAGATAAATGGGCTGTCACCTAACTCAGAGTAAGCATATTTAACAAGTACAACTTATAGAAGCAAATGAAGTGTAGAATACAGTATTCTGCATACTTTGTCTCCCAGCTGCATTTCCCTTTCTTTTACTACACTTCAAGGAAGAAAAACAGTTTTCGAGAAGACAGGGTTAGAGAAAGGAAGAGGTGGAAGAACTGAGATGAAGAGAAAGAGCAAAGAAATTATGAAGAAGCAGAAAGGAGGAGAAGAGAAAGGAGGGTGGGTCGAGGGCAAATGAGAGTAGGACAGGGTGGTTACAAAAGTTCCACAGTCAGTCTTCATGGAGTTCCTCCTTCTTTGAACTAAATAAAACCCTGATCCCTGTGAGTCTGAGAAAGAATTTTCAGGAACTTCTACAGTTGTGACAAGTGGATAACTAAACCAGAGGTCACTTGGGCCAGAAACTTAATCAGCATTTTGCAAAAGGCATTTCTTGAGTGCCTGTCATCCATAGCCTCCTGAACTCAGTAACCACCAGTCCACTAACTAAGAATAGAAAAGACCAATGTCCATTCCAGATGATTAATTCATCCAGTGAATTAAGGGACTGGAAGATTAGAGGGGAGGTTTGAAGTTCTGCCTTCTTTGCCCCTTCAGCTGATAACACCAGTGATGCTTGGATGCAGAGGTCCTACTATACCAAACTCTAGTGATTTGAACTTTTCTTGAAAGAAATAATACTGTACTTCCTTACAGATAACAGAGAAATAAAGATACTGGCATATTTGAAACCTACTCCCCCAGGCAGGTGTGACGGATTCCTCTCACCTCTGTTTTTATCAGACCATTTAGGGTTTACATGATACATGTCCATGCTTTGAAGCAGACCTAGGAACCCAAAGGACTAACAGTTTTAAATGTACCTTTTCCATGTGTTACTCCAGAATGAAACTGAATATATTTTTGAGTAATTTAGTTACAATGAAATTATAGCATCTAAGCCTACACTTTTGTACAAGAGTCAGGAACCAGAAATTAAAAAATATAGGCAAGTTGATTGATCTTAATAGATTGCTGATGTTGTACTATTTATGGCCTAGTTTGCTTTTCTGATCTTAAATTGCTTTTCTTCCATGGCCTAAATAAATTGTTAAAAAATCTAAGGTAATTTTTCATACAAATGTGATTTCTGTCCTAGAATTTCCAGTCTGACCGAGAAATAAACAGGAGCCAGGTGCATGCACAATGAGTGAATTGCTTGCAAAGAGATGCTCATGACGGGATCATAAATCAGTAGTTCTCAGCCGGGGCGATTCTGACCCTTAGGGGTCTATGATAATGTCTGGGAACAGTTTTGTCATACTTGTGGAGGAGGTGCTCCTGGCTTCTAGTGGGTAGAGGCCACGGATGCTGCTAAACATCATACGGTGCATAGGACAGCCCCCTACAACAAAGAATCGTCTGGTCCAAAATGGCAATAGTGCCATTAGGTTAAAAAGCCCTGTCATAATTATGTGCTGAAGATACAGTATGGACTGGTTGATACTCAACTGCATTAGGAGAAACCCAAGATGGTGCCTACAGTTGTGGCCACTGTTTCTGAGTTTTTCAGGATTTTTTTTTTTACTTCCAGATTTCTATATTGAAATCATTTTAGATTTACAGACTGGATAATTTCCATCTCTATCTCTGTTTCCTTAGCACTTGGTACACAGGATCCTGGCTTTGCAAATGTTGAGTGAAGTGAAAGAACAAAGAAAGACACACATTAGGACAAGATCTGTTTAGGTTGCACTTCTAGGTGTGCTGTGTGAAGCCCTGCTCAGAGCAGAGGGGAAGGTGTGGAGATAAGCTTCTTGGTTTCCTAGAAACACTTGGTAGGTTACCCCCTACACCACCTGTGCCTTTGTTTCTGCTTGGCCTGGGCTGCTTAGTACCAGGGGAGCTGGTGTCAGGGAAAACATCTCCTAATTAGGCCATTGATGCACTTGGGCCTTGAACAAGATCATTTCCCACCTTATACCTTACCCCAGCCCTTGCCAGTGGCTGGGACAGTCCTGTAGGCCATTACCTGTTAAATACGCATGTGTTATATGTATTCCAATTAAAACAGAAACCTAAAATGTGAAAGTCTTCTGTAATCCTGATAATAAGTTGGTATATATTTCTCCAGTTTTTAAATGTATGTATTAGTATATATATTAGCATATAACTATTAAAAATAAAATGGAATTATAATTTTATAGTATGCTATTTTACAGTGTGTTTTTACCATACATACTTACAATACATATATTGTGGGCTTTCTTTATTCTAGTGTAAGGGATAAATCATTTAAGACTGTTGTTAAAATAAGAATTTTAGTATATACCCACTTCAGAAGTACTAGAAAGACATCAATATAAATTAAAATGTGTAGTGTGTGAGTTTTCTTAGATGGAAATACCATGATGTTATTATGTATCATGCTGTATTTTTCATTGATTATAACAATGTAGAATGATTCTATTACTGGTTTCTTTTGATGGTGAAATATTTTTAAAAACATTCTGAATCCTCAGAAGGAAACCATTATAACTGTGTTAATGTACTTTGTGTAATACTCTTAGATTTCAACCACTTTTTTTTGTGTTCCTCACAGGCAAGTATGTGTATCAGCCTATGACCCCTGTGGAGCAGCTTCCAAGCACTGAGATTCCTGCAAAGCCTCGGGAACCCACAAACACCATTCAGATCTCAGTCTCACTCACTGAACACTTTTTGAAATTTGCATCTGTCTTCCAACCACCCCTCCCCCCTGATTCACCAAGGTACTGTATGATCTCAGACCTCTTTATCGACAACTATCAGGTTAAATGTATTAATGGGAAGATGTGTTACGTGCAGAAGCAGCCGGCACCACATTCCCACAAGATGAGCCCTGAGGAGGTCTCTGCACATGATGCCTTAATTTCAAGAGAGAGCAGTACACCAAAAATAGATCACTGCTCTTCTCCCTCAAGTTCTGAGGACTCTGGGATCAATGCCATTGGGGCTCACTATGTGGAATCATGTGATGAGGACACAGAAGAAGGAGCAGAACTGAGTTCAGAGGAAGATTACAGTCCGGAGAGCAGCTGGGAACCGGATGAGTGCACCCTTCTCTCCCCTTCACAGTCAGATCTGGAAGTGATTGAAACAATAGAAACCACCGTGTGAGAGTCCAAGCAGGAAGCCACGGCCTCTGATCCATGCTGAGCTTTTGTACTTTGGTCTGATGGATCCTTTTTCCACTGCAGTTGGTATTTTCTACCCCTCTCTGACAACCATAGTGGTTCAGTGGTCTGCTGATTAGCTTCACTCTTAAATTAGTCTTAGAACTAAGACCTTCTTTTTCTTATAAATGGTTTTCTTTTGTATCTTGACTTATTTTCTATGTAGCATCTGGTGTCATGAATTGTGACCCAGCCTTAATTTCACTGGGAACTCTGAAAGCAGTGAAGTGATGATTATCATGGATCAGGTTGAGGAGCTATCCACAGCGAAGGAGACAGTATTTTCTACATAGCCAGTTCTTGACACACACACACACACACACACACACACACACACACACACACACACCCCTCTTGGCATTCCTTTTGGTGTGCCCACAGGCACCCCTACCCTGCTAGTCTCCTATGGGAATCAGCTCAGGAGCGGGGAACAGAGTGTGCACTGTAGATGTCATTCTGTCTCTTTTCTCTTCTCACCACCTGCATCGGTCTGGGCCCCTGTTGCCTCAGTTTATTTCTGGGAGGTTACTGGAGGTTCGCTCGGCCCCTAGTTATGGCTAGTGTCTGCATACCCTGCGTGATCTGGGGCAGAGCCAGACCTTCATTTAAGAAGAGATGACGCCTTCAGTTTCATGTTCAATCCACCTTTAGCTGCGTGCCTACGCTCTGCAGGGTGCACAGTGGGATGCAGACTGAGTAACACCTGACTCCTACAGGAAGGGGCCCACAGTCCAGCAGAGGGCTGTGCTAACACATGCGGGTAATGGTACCCAGAATGCTCTGGAAACCCAGGGGAAGGAGAATACTAGGCATGCAGCTGGAGAACATGTTGCCACGTTTGAGCTGGCCTCTTGGGTGGATTCCTCAACATTTCCCCATTTTTCTTAATTGTTCTTCACATCTGGGGAAAACTTTTAGGAAGTTATATAGGTATTATATTTAGGAGGCAGCCACATCTGACGTCTTAAAAAAAAATCAATAGTTTTAGTTAGCATGGAAATGCTAAACACAGCAGTCCTTTAGGGATTAGGAATGAATCTAATAGGTTTGATTAATTCTGCTTCATTTGGTTGTATGAAGCATTAGAATGGCTTAGGTGAGAAATGGATTAGAATTCAGTATGATGCATGGATTTTTTATGCAAATGCAAAAGCAGTTGAAATAGTTTGCTGCTAAGTCAGAAGATATTTTGTGTAATATTCATTCACTTTACTACAGTAATATTCATTGTCTGTTGTACATGTTCTCTTTTCTCACACACACAAAATAGAGAATAATTCTTTCTTACTTAGCTCTCTTCTGAATTCTCCTAATTTCCATTTATACAAGGTGTTATTGTGTAAGTTGCTTATCTGCCATTTCTCCACGTCTCCTCTCTGTGAGGCGTAGTTAAGAGTTCAGGAAGTTTAAAATACAGCCTGATACACCTGCCAAAGTTTGGAGGTTGAGAAATACTTCTTATGCCCTCACTTTCTGTAAGCGTGCTCTCGTGGCACTATCTCGTGCTCTGTCCGGATTTTGGCACATCTCTTCTGTGTCACATTAGTTTGTATTTTAAGAAATAAGACGAGGCCTGTTGTGTTCCACCCTGAAGCCTCCATTTGGCATCCTTCACAAATCACTCTAGGCAGAGTCTGCTGTCTTGGTTGTACATGTAGTTCAAGTGATTGGCTAGAACACTTTGTTAGGTCTAGGTGCCCAAAACAGCGCTAGGGTTTAGAAAACAGAGTACACATATTCCTTTGAAAGCAGTAGCAGTTAAAGCTTCCTGTGCTAGATGAGAATGCAGGATAAAGTTCCCACTGACTGAAATGTAAAGACTCAACAAGTCAGACCAGTAAGGTGGTGAGAGGAGCTCCAGGAATAGCAGGCTCCAGGAAAGGGCAGGTGGAGGAGGGGTGCAAAGAAGGCCTTCCCCGGCCTGATGGCTTAGGGACAGACATCTGATGAGCCTGTCTGAGGTTCTCAGTGCCTCCCATGATTTACTAGCCAGCTGAAGGCAGGCATGGAAGCCCAAATCCTGTGAGCCGAGCAGTGTAGCCAGCCACTGTGTACTCAGGATCCAAGCAGCGACCCCAGGGTCCTGTCTGCACCTACCCTGTGGTTGAGCTCAGTGAAGCCCCTGGGTGGGCATATGGAGGGTCTCCTTTCTCCGTACCATTTTATCAGTTCTGTACTCTGGGCTCACATTCCTGTTCATTAAACTGATCAGAGTCAACCACCAGGTCTCCAAAGCTGTGGAAATACGTGGTCACAGGGCCATGTTTCTGAAGCTGGCTGTGTCAGGGTTGGGGCCTTCATCTGTAATATCTATGACTTTTGCCTAGGTTCCTGTTTTTTAAACTCCTGAACTGCCATTCAGGTTACCCATGATTTTAATGAAATTTTTGGATTTAATAATGGTTGATAATCACTTTAAATATTTGCACAATCTCTTTATAATTAAAAATTCACTAAGCTTCACTTACTACTCTTTTATAGAATTGAAGATGTTCCATTGGATTCTAAATATCAGATGCTCCTGGATCTCAAAATAGCCTTTTCTAAACAAGCACAAGCAAGGGTTTCTTTGTCATAGCACTGTTAATAATTCTCTGAAAATCATACATGATTGAACCAGAATTGTTTCTTAATGCTTGCATTCCAAAAACAACTGATAAGGATATGAAAATGGGTATTTAAAACTTAAATTCTAGGCCTATCTGTTATATATTATATAAAAGAATTTCTCTGTAAATCTGATATTATATTGCTCATTTGTATAAGCATATTTATAGGCACTTTAGAAAATGTTTAGACTGCAATGTGTATTATAGACATCGAACACAGTCATGTTAAATAGTCTTTGGGTTAATACTTGTACGTTGACAGGTACTAAAACTTAATAATTTGAACCTGGTAGTTCACTTGGAGTGAAGGGGTGGGCTGTGTGGATGGAGAAAGTGCTTTGGGGGCTTTTATGGAAGCCTGGCACCATTCCCACTTCCTGAAAGTTGATGTAAGAGCTGTTAGGGTGGAAGATGCAAAAGAAGTGCTGTATGGAATTCGGCTTTATTACCTAACCAAGACTTACTTTGGAATTTTCCAGTTTCAGATATTCTAACTCTTCTGAGAAATGACAAAGCAATTAAAATGCTTTTGTGGTTATAACGATTTGGTACATTAACAAATGAGGCTTTTACAATCAAACCTAGGTATTTTTTACCTTGTAATTTTTAAGATTTGAAGTAAGAATCTGAGGAAACCCATGAAGAAAAACGGTTGCTTTCCTGGGAAAGGAAGACTTGTACTTCAAGGTAATACAATACAAAATAAAACCAAATAAACCACCCAGACTAAAACAAAACGGTGAAGTCGTTGTCCTCAAGTACCTTTTGGATTTGATCTCAGATTCGATACTGTTGTGGGGCTGGTGCTTTTATTTTTTAACCTCTACTTCCTGGCCTATTTGAAGCAGTTCTTTTGAGACTAATCAGAACAAACTCATTTTATACAAATTTCTCTATTTGGGTATAGGACACAACCTATTTTAGAAAACTGCCAAAATACCCAGATAGGTTTTGGCGGTATAAATACTATTAGGCAGGGGGTCGGGGGAAAGCACAAGTTAAACTAATATTTATGTGTCAGCTCTTGATTATTCCATCTTGTTTGCAAAATTGTATTGACATGTTTTGGCCTTTCACATGAGGGAAACAACATTTTAACAGTTTTCTTTCCTATCCCCTCTCCACAGGAGGTGAGGGCCAGATTTGAGGAGGACAGTTGCATTTTAGGTTTGTCTGAATAGTCTGGGATTGTGTCTGTTCCCACAGGGGAGGAGAGGGGAAGGAGGTGGGAGTCCTCACTGTCTCAGTGCCGTGAACTCCAGGGATGTTGGTATTTCTCACATCCAAACATAATTACGAGGGCACGTCTCAAAATTAATTTTGGGATTACCTTTTAAAAATGTTACGTCACTGCTCCCTTTCATTACTCTAGAGACTGGAGAGTTGACTACTGTGAAAGGGCCATGCTTCTGTTAGTGCTTTGAGTTCCTTCTTCTGTTAAGATTGAAGCAGTGCTCTCTTCATAGTATGAACAATTCTGAAAGCAGATCATCACTAGAGGCTTTAATATTGAGCTTCTGTATCGTCGTGTCCACATACACTTTTTAAGGCTGTTCATACCTTGCAATATTCACTTACTGTGCTAATTTTTTCACCTATTTCAAAGTTTTAAGCACAATGTTGACCCCTCTGTAATTTCCTAAAATTATATTCTGTTTTCCTAAAGACAGCTCAAGTTTCCTCTATGTATAATACTTTAGGAAAATACTTACCTTGTAAAATAAATGTAATTTTTTTCTTTTGTACCAGCACAAATCTGATATTTTGGAGTCTGGAATATTCTCTCCCCCTCACTTTCTCCTTTGGAGAGGTTCTGTCTGATTCAGATAACATTGTGAACTAAAGAAAACAACCCGCATTTATAAAACATGAAACTTGTATACTGAGTGCTTAGTTTTTGCTAAGAAATAAGCAGTTTACATCATTATCACACTTAGACTTTATAAAAACTATGAAGTGCAGGTAAGTGTTATTATCCATAATAGGCACTCATGGTCAACTGCTCACAACGACTCCCAGAACACTTTGTAATAGGAACTTTGTTATCAGCCACATGAGGTTTATGCAAATAAAACTTACATTCCCCCATGGTCTTTATTTCACACACAGCTACAGGCTTGCATGTCGTTTATATGTGCCGTGTGAGACACTTCTACCCACAGGTACCAGGCAGTGCACTTTGTCACCCAGGCTCAGGGTCCATACCTCAGAGTGGCAAATCCAGAAGCTCAGTTCTTTAATTCACACCTGGAAAAGAGCAGCTTGTGGGCTGGATTTCATTAAGTAACTTCACTAGGGACCGCTAAGTAAATTCATTTATCAGTAATAGTAATAATGCCATTGTTAATATTATTAATAGTTATAGCCCAACCTTACTGCTTTCCACAAGTAATCCTTAAAGCAGCCCTCTGAGGGACATTTCAGTACTGCATTTCACAAATCAGGAACAGTGTTCAAGGAGGAAATATTTTTGCCCCAAATGGCACAGCTTGTAGGTAGTAGGAGTCAGAATTGAACCCAGTTACTTTGGCTCCAGAGCTCACGTTCTTGGCCTTCTGCCTGAGTTGCTCACTCATATAGCACCTCTTCCCACCCTCACGGTAGTTGGAGGCTGAGTCAGGAGGCTGCTAGTGAACCTGGGAGCAGAGTGGAGGGTGTTCCATCCCTGTCCCTAACCCAGCGAACACCTTCCCACGGGCTGGTGGCTCATTCCTCACCCAGTGTGGCTGCTCTCCAGGCGGTGTTGGAGAAACACCAACAAGATTCCTTCCTCCCTCCCCCTTTTCTGTGCTCCACACAGACCTCCTCCCAGCGCGTGTGTGTGTGCACACGCCAACTTACTGCAAATATCTCCATGCTTTGATGAGGCTATTGTTTCTTCCATGTTTAATCACATCTTGACGAGCATTCTAGCTCTTTCTGCCTTCCCAAAAGATGACTTGTCTCAAAATGACTTTTGCCGACAGCTAATCTCATCTGTGTGTGCATTTTACTCACTTAACTCTACATAATTGTATTGCCAAGTTCTAGAAGGCATCTCATTGTAGCCTCTTAAACAACTGCTGACTACATACACTTTTATTCTGCAATAAACTTTAATTTAGCATCTCGTCCTCATTACAATTCAGTCATTGAGAACTGCTAATGCCTTTAACCTGTGCTGTGCTGCCTCAGTTCTGCATTGAATGCAAGGAGTGAGGCAGGACCTAGGGACTCAGGCTTGTTGCAGTAGAGTTCAGGGAGGTGTAATCAGAGGTCAGATGGAATTCTGCAGGAATCAGACAGATATAGGAACTGTTGGAAATAGAAGCAAAAACAAGGCAAAGCAAGTATGCCGGATATTAGTGGTGTTTTTGTTTGCTTTTTTGAATTTTCCTGGTTCTCTAAAATGAGTTGATACTACTTTTATAATTGGAATCCCAGTAAATTATTTTGAGGATGATGAGTCCTAGGACAGTGAGTACAGGTGGAGCATTTGCTGGGTATGTGGGGTGGAAATGGAGAGCGCGCAAGTCTGAACAGTGACTCACCTACTCAGGCACCTGCTGGACAAGACTAAAGGCTGGACTGGGGAGTGTGTGTCCTTGAACTAACTGGCCTCCACAGGGAAGTGACCCCATTCCAGCCCTCCAACCATAGATGGAAAGTTCTCGCACTGGTGGGTTGGAGAAAGAGGAGAGGATTTGCTTCTCATTGTCTTTCTCAGTCCGCAGCCTGAAGCTCTGCGTGTGAATTTGGAGATGGCAGATCAGAAGGCTTGGCTTTGGTGGGAAGCCTCAGCCCACTTTATCATCTAGTGTAAGACCCCAGATAATTTATCCCAAGAAAGAGATCTGGAGCGTCATTGTGAGATGATGACCGCACAGCACCGTGAATCAGCAAAGCACTGCGACATCAGAATGGGATGTGACCAAGCATTTCCCGAGAGGTCAGCTTATCAGCCACACCCAGTAACTCTGTGTGGTCGGAGGGACAGGATAATTTTGTGAGTTTATGGCTGAAGCAACCAATAGTTAAGTCAGCTCTAAAGGTGGGTAAGTTAGTCATACATGGCTGGTAAGTGGCAGGGCTAGAGCTCCAAATGTCTGCTGAGATTCCAAATCCAACTGGGGTGACTTCCTCATTTGTTGAGCCTGTGCAGTCAAACCCTCCTCAGGCCTACTCCATCTGCTCTCCCTCACCTGTCTGTCTCTTCCTCACTGCACGCCCAGGCCTACCACAGTCTGGACCAGCCCTGGCTCTAGGTGGAGGCATCAGGGAGCCACAGCTCAGCCCTCTGGGCATCGCCCGGTGTTGCCGTTGTTGCCAAGTCACTCTGGCTTGACCTGGGCCTGGGTCTGGCCTTGGACCGCAGATACTGACGTGTGCTCAGGGGTGGTCCTGGATCTAAGAGCTCTGTTGGGGATTGCCCTCAGATTGTAGCACTTTTTAATCAGCTGCTTCTGCCTTCTCCCCTTCCTAGCCCAGTTAGGGTGGGGCCTTTGATACCAACTGCTCTCTTAGATATTGCATGTCCTCAGTCATCACCTGTTTTGGATTTGCCTCTTGGGGCCAGTTTGCTTCAGAGGACTGTGTAGACACTGACTCCGATTCCCAGTGACGAGTATCTGATGTCTGCTTAAACAGGGCCCCATGCAGTAGACAAAGTTTCTGCCTTCATGTTTAGAATCTGTATGAACTGTGATGCCAAAATTCACAGAGCAAATGTAGACACATCCACATATCTGTAGAAGTACCTGGAAATGCCATTGCAGTATGTCCACAATGCCTAAGAGGCCACACAGGCCAGGAGCTTTTGGGAAGACCCTGGGTGGGAAACTGCTCTGTGTCTGTAGGGAGTGCTCGCTGAGGCTAGGATGAGATTTTCACAGGGATCTACACAGCCTGTCCAACCTTAGAGCCTTGAATAATGAGAGGTGACCACAACGATGCACTGAGTGTATGGAGAGGACACCAGGGATTTGGGTTTCCCAAGGAACCCAAGGCCCTAGATAAATGTGGGAGCCACAGTGGGCATCTCTGGATAGGTCATTGAGAGGGCAGTGTAAGATCATTGGGTGCAACTAGAATTCACTGAACATCCGTTTAGGTTACTGGGGGTCTCAAAGGTGTCATTTCTACCCCAAAGGATTTATTCTCACCCCATAATCAACGTATCCAAGAGTCAGGCTATGAATTCCTGGAGCTGTAGTATGTTCCTGGAGTCAAACAGGAAATAACGTGGGCCCCATGTTATGTCTGATAAAGCCATTCAGAAAGGCTGTATGGGGTACAGAGAGGTCAGCAAAGGGGAGGGTGAAGAGAGAAATCACCGTCTCAGGTGGAAGTGAGGGTGAGTGTGGGAGTGTTGAAGGGTGATGGCCTAACAATGTCCTTCTAGAGAGAAGAGGCTGGGTTCGCAAACCATGAGGTATTGGGGCATGGCACGCCCCCCAGACCATTAGGAACAAATCCTGATCTTTGAGATGGATGTGGTACAGAGTTCTGAGGGAACAGATGTTAAGCAGGAATAGGGGCTACCAGGCTATTCAGTTAGGGAAGTGCCCCAGTGTGAAGCCGAGGCCCAGCCCTACCAGCAGCTTAACAAGCAGATCCTGCCAGGCTCCTGAGCCAACTACCTACCCCCTGGTTGGGGCAGGAGGTAGATGTCAGGGCCTGTGCACCAAAGCCAAGCTTAGGAAAGGACTGTGCAAGGGTGGTGTGCACATCTCCTGTCTTACTATCCCATGGTCCCCCGAAGCTGTAGACATTCGTTAGTTCATGCAGGCAGGCTGTACCCTTTGACCCTGAAAACTCATTCCTAAACTTATACCCAACAGAAGTGTGTACATATATTCAGCAAAGACAGGAAGAAGAATGGTAATATCTGGAAATAATCCTAATGCCCACGAACAACAGAATGGATAAATTATGGTAGATTCATATAATAGACTACTATACAGCAATGAGAATGAATAACAATTCTCACAAACATAACTGGAGTGAAAGAAGTCATTTCCAGAAGAGTACATAATGTATTTTTATAAAGTTCAAAATAAGCAAAACTATGCCAATGGAAGTCAGGATAGTGGTTAACTTGGGGGACATGAACAGAGAATTCAGGGGACCTCTGTGGTGCTGGTCATTTCTTTTTGCTTGATCTGGGTGCTGGTTATACAGGTGTGTTCACTGAATTAATCCAGCTGTACACATAGGGTTTCTGAACGTTTTTGGCCCATAAAAAAGTGACTTGAAAGAAAATGTGACATATTACATTTTAAGCACTGTGCTGTGGAAGACATGGGAGCGTACAGAACACAGTTCTGCTCTCAGGAGTGATGGAGACAGGCAGGAAGCCACCCAGGTGTGGATAAAAGGTAAGTCAAACTGCCATTTTCCTCACGGAGTTGTGGAAGGCTTCATAGAGTATCAACGTGTGAAGGAGGCTCGTGGCAGAAAGAGGGACCCCTGGGATGTAACCTGATGAGCCAGGGCTGCCCTTTGGGAGCTCAGGGGTGCTCAGACTCCCCAGGACCTGGAGTTGGCTGTGGGCTGCCCAGAGGACAACACACACAGGCCTGCCCTGCATCTTTGGGTACATCACAGGCTTGTGATTCTGGAGATGCACCTTTGGAAAAACATTTTCAGTGGGCAGAGCTAAGTGGAAACATACTGTTTCTAAAAGGATCCCCAAAGCTCTGAATTATTTATTCACTAAAGCATTCATCATTGATGAGGTCCCTGTTGGCTCTCCTCTTCCACAAATGCCTTCCCTCCTCCTCACCACAGAAGGTTCTAGTTGGCAATGTTATCCTTGTAAAGCACCTTCCCACCCATCACTTGGACCTTTGCTATAGATGGAGCAGATTGCTTTTATTTTTATTTTTCAGAAGAGCAAACAGCCTTCCTCAGCTGACAAGTGGGCCCATGGTGGGGCTGTGCCTGCAACCCCAGGCTCCTGATTGGCAGCCCAGGGCTCTTTCTAGTAGTCCATTCTGGCTCTTGTGGAGAACTGAGTGAGACCCTGTCCCCCTGATGGCAAGAGCGAGGGGCAAGTATGGTGGGAAGGGGAGCATTCAGTGGAAGCTGGGAGTTGAAAGTAACCGTTTTCAGGAGGGCCAGAGTAATATTCAAATACTTATCATTTACCAGGTACAAGGAAGAAAGAAAACTGTGATGGACACTGCTGTATTATTGGCCAACGAGAATCCACTAACCTCTCCCATCAGGGCCTTAATGTCCTTTCAGAGGATCATCTCTCCCTCCCCCACAGGGAGCAGCATGAGAAGAGACTGTTTAGACCAGGTACCTGCCCTCCCCAAATGGTAGCTGAAGGGTCTATGGAACCTTCTCTCCTAGATCCTTCCTTTACCGCCTGTCACAGCCAAGGGGTGAGCATGGGACCTAGCAAAGCAGCTGGGGCTCGGCACTAGGGCTGGAGTGGGGGTACTTAGAGCTGTCTGCTCTTCGTCTGCTCCTTGATCTTGTGAGTTCCTCCATTCCTCTCTGTGAGCTCCATGGAGATGTCAGCAGAACCACTGCTATTGTTGACTGGAGTCTAGAAAGATTTCCAGACAAATCTTTGCCCCCGAGGAACTGCTATGAAGCAGGACCTGACATCACTGCAAGGTAGAACATCTGCTCAGTGCCATGGGAGAGGTCAGGGACAGTGGCTTCCAGATGGCAGGGATTGGGGCTCAGCTCAGGCCTGCCACACCCCCAGTGCCCAGTGCTGCCCAGCACTCAGAGTCCGTTTCTCATCTACTCTGAGGTGAGACCAGAGGGCTCTTCAAATCCAATCCAGAGTATACTCTTAGGAAGGCATGACCTGAATATAAAGATGCTGTAATGTATCCATTGGTGCTGTGACTTGAATGAGAAGGTGAAGAACTAAGGACTGATAGAACAGGACAGGGGCTAAAGAAGAGTGATTTGCTGTTTACTGGCCCTGATTTGAACAGAGGTTCTGATATTCCAACTGCTTTTGCTCTTTAGACTATATAATGAAGAAGGGCAATCACCAAATTTCGCTTTGAGAATATCAAGTGCCTTTGTCCTTAATTTTAGACTCATCAAGAAACCTTCTGATAGGTAATTTGGGCAGGGAGCATCACTAGCTCTGGAATCACAGTTGAGTTCAAATCCCTGATTTGTTCCTTGAAATATATATATATATATGTTTCATGTGTGCAGCTTTATAATTCAACATCTGTATGCACTACAGAGTGATCACCGCACATCACCAAACAGCTGGCCCCTTCACACATTTTGCTCACCCTCCAACTCCCCTCCCCTCTGCTGGTAACCACGAGTCTTTTCTCTGTATCTATGAGTTTGTTTTGTTTTATCTTGTTTGTTCATTTGCTTTTTTTTTAGATTCCACAAAGGAGTGAAATCACACAGTATTTGTCTTTTGCTGTCTGACCTATCTCACTTAGCATAAGTGAATAAGAATATCAAGGTCCATCCATGTTGTTGTAAATGGCCAGGTCTCATTCTTTTTTATGGCTAATATTACATTAAAAAAATATTTAGTTTTGAGAGACAGAGAGCTAATGGGGGGAGGGCAGAGACAGAGAAAGAGAGAGAAAGGATCCAAAGCAGACTCTGTGCACTGACAGAGTGTGTCTGTTTTTGTACCAAAACCATACTATTTTGATTATTCTAGTTTTGTGGTATGACATCAGAGAGTACAGAATCTCTGGCTCTGTTATTTTTTTCTCAAGATTGCTGTGGCTTTTGGGGATCTTTTGTGGTTCCATGCACATTTAAGAATTATTTGTTCTAGTTCTGTGGAATATTCCATTGGTATTTTGAATCTGTAGATTCCTTTGGGTAGTATGGACATTTTAACTGTATTAATTCTTCCAATTCATGAGCATAGAATACCTTTCCATTAGTGTCTTCTTCAGTTTCTTTCATCAGTGTCTTACAGTTTTCAATGTACAGGTCTTTCACCTCCTCACTTTATTTCTGGGTGTTTTTAGATGCAATTATAACTGGGAATGTTTTCTTAATTTCTATGTTTTGTTGTAAGTGTGTAGAAATGCCACAGATTTCTGTGTGTTGATTTTGTATCCTGTAACTTCACTGAATTCATTTATCAGTTCTAGAAGTTTTTTGTTTTTTTGTTTTTTGTTTTTTGTTTTTTTGTGTGTTTTTTTTGTAGAGTCCTTAGGGTATTCCACATAGAGCATCATGTCATCTGCAAATACTGGCAGTTTTACCTCTTCCTTTCTGTTTGGATGCTTGTTTTTTCTTCTTTTTGCCTAACTGCCTTGGCTTAACTGCTTTTGGCCTAACTTCTTTTTGCCTAACTGCTTCCAAGGTACTTTGGATTGGACTTGAAGTATTTGACTTCCAATACTATGTTGAATAAAAATGGTAAGAGTGGGCACACTTATCTTGTTCCTGTTCTTAAAGGAAAGCTTTCAGCTTTTCACCATTGAGTGTGATGTTAGGTTGTAAGATTGTCATATGTGACTTATTATGTTGAGGTACCCACTTGGGTACTTGATACCCACTTTGTTGACAGATTTAAAAAAAATGTTTTATTATTTATTTTTGAGAGAGAGTGTGTGTGTGAGCGAGGCAGGGTCAGAGAGAGGGAGACACAGGAACCAAAGAAGGCTCAGTGCTGAGTGCAGAGCCTGACGAAGGACTCCTACTCACGAACCATGAGATCATGACCTGAGCTGAAGTCAGACACTTAAACTGAGACACCCAGGCGCCCCTATTGAGAGATTTTTTTTAAACCATAATTGGATGTTGCATTTTGTCGAGTGTTTTTTCTGTATCTATTGAGATGAACATATGATTTTTATCTTTCATTTTGTTAACGTGGCATATGTTGATTGATTTGCAGACACTGAACCATCCTTGGATGGTGTACCAGGAATAAATCTTACTTGACCGTGGTGTATGATCCTTTTGATATACTGTTGGATTTTATCTGCTAATATTTTGTTAGGAATTTTTGCATCTATGTTCATCAAAGATACTGGCCTGCAATTTTCTTTTTTTGTGGTGTCCTTATCTGGTTTTGGTATCAGGGTAATGCTGGCCTCATAAAATGTGTTTGGAATCTTTCATTCCTCTTCAGTTTTTTGAAATAGTTGGAGAAGAATAGGTAGTAAATCTTTGAGTGTTTGGTAGAATTTGACAGTGAAACCATCCAATCCCTGACTTTTATTTTTATTGCGAGGTTTCTGATTACTCTTTCAATCTGCTTACTAGTAGTTGGACTATTCACATTTTCTGTTTCTTCATAATTCAATCTTAGAAGAATGTATGTTTCTAGGAATTTATCCATTTCCTCTATGTTGTCAAGTTTCTTGGCATATAATTATTCATAGTAGTCTCTTACGATCCTTTGTATTTCTGTGGTATCAATTACAACTTCTCTCTCAGTCTATTTTTAAAGTTTATTCATTTATTTTGAGAGAGTGAGAGCATGTGTGAGCTGGGAAGGGGCAGAGAGAGAAGAATGAGAGGGAGAGAGAGAGAATCCCAGGCAGGCTCCACACTAGCAACATGGAGCCTGAAGCAGGCCTTAAACCCACAAACCATGACATCATGACCTAAGCTGAAGCCAAGAGTCGGACACTTAACCGACTGAGCCACCCAGGACCCTACTTCTTCTTCATTGTTGATTTTATTTATTTGAGTCCTCTCTTTTTTTCTTGTGCTGTCTAGCTAAGGGTTTGTGGATTTTATCTTTTCAAAGAACCAGCTCTTAATTTCATTGATCTTTTCTATTGTCCTTTTAGTCTTTATTTCATTTATTTCCATTCTGATCTTTATTATTACCTTTCTTTCACTCCTTAGGTGTGAAGTTAAATTGAGATTTTTCTTGTTTTTTGATGTAGGCCTATATTGCTATGAACTCCCCTCTTAGAACTGCTTTTGCTGCATGCGATAAATTTTGGTATGTTCTGTTTCAGTTTCCATTTGTCTCTAGGTAATTTTTTATTTCTCCTTTGGTTTCTTTGATGACCCATTGGATGGTTAGTAGCATGTTATTTCCACTTTTTTGTGGTTTTCCCCATTTTCTTCTTGTAATTTCTAATTTCATACCATTATGATCAGAAAAGGTACTTGATGTGATTTAAATTTTCTTGAATTCAGCGAGACTTGTTTTGTGGCCCAACCCACGACTGTCCTGGAGAATGTTCCATGTATATTACATCTGTTTTTGGATGGAATGTTCTGTATATATCTACTAAATCCATCTGGCCTAATGTGTTTTTTAAGGCCAATGTTTTCTAATTGATTTTTTGTTTGGATGATCTATCCATTGATGAAAGTAGGGTATTAAAGTCTCTTACTATTATTGTACTGCTTTCAATTTATCTCTTTAGATCTGTTAATATTTGCTGTGTATACTTTTATGCTCCTACATTGTGTGTATATACGTTTACAAATGTTACATTGTCTTGCTGGATTGACCCCTTTATCATTATGTAATGCCTTTTTGTTCTCCTATTAGTCTTTGTTTTAAAGTCCATTTTATCTGATGAGTATAGTTACTCCAGCTTTCTTTTCATTTCCATTTTCATGGAATATCTTTTTCTATTGCTCCACTTTCAGTCTGTGCATGTCTTTAGATCTGAAGAGAGACTTTTGTAGACACCGTATAGATAGTTCTTGGTTTTAAAAAAATCTATTCACGGGGCACCTGAGTGACTCAATTGGTTAAGCCTCTGTCTCTTGGTTTGGGTTCAGGTCATGATCTTGCAGTTCGTGGATTTGAGCCCCGCGTCGGGCTCTGTGCTGAGAGCTCAGAGCCTGGAGCCTGCTTTGGGTTCTGTCTCCCTCTCTTTCTATCCCTCTCCCTTCTCAAAAATAAATAAACATTAAAAAAATCTATTCAGCCACCCTATATTTTTTGACTGGTGAACATAGTCCACTGACATTGAATGTAATTATTGGTAAGTATAAATGTATTGCCATTTTATTGTTTTCTGGCTGTTTGGGTAGATTCTCCCTGTTCCTTCTTTTCTTGGTCTCTTCCTTGCAGTTTGATGTCTTCCTTCCTCCCTTCCCTTCCCTTCCCTTTCTCCCTTCTCTTTTTTGTGTATCTATTGCAGGTTTTTGGTTGTAGTTACCATGGGGTTCATATATATTGACACAAAGAAACACAGAGCAGTCTATTTTAAACTGATAGTTGCTTAAATCTGAACACATTCTAAAAGCACTACACTTTTACTGCCCTTACCCAGTTTTTTAAAAAATTTATTTGGTGGGGGAGGCGCAGAGATGGAGAGAGAGAGAGAAATCCATGCTGAGCATGAAGCCCGATGTGGGACTCGAATTCACGAACTGTGAGATCATGACCTGAGCTGAAGTTGGATGCTTAACTGACTAAGCCACTCAGGCACCCCCAGTTTTGTTTCCTATGTCCTATCTTACATCTTTTATTTTGTGTATCTACTTATCATAGGTACAGTTGATTTTATTATTTTTGTCATTTGACCTTCATACTAACTTTGTAAGTGACTGATCCACTGCCTTTATCATGTGTTTGCCTTTACCAGTGATAATTTTTCTTATGTTTTATTTCTGGTTATAGCTTTTTCTTTTCCACTTAAAAAAACTGTTCTTTAACGTTTATTTTTGAGACAGAGAGAGACAGAGCATGAACGGGGGGGGGGGGGGGAGGGGGGGAGGGTCAGAGAGAGAGAGGGAGACACAGCATCTGAAATAGGCTCCAGGCTCTGAGCTGTCAGCCCAGAGCCCGACGTGGGGCTCGAACTCACAGGCCGCGAGATCATGACCTGAGCTGAAGTCAGATGCTTAACCAACTGAGCCACCCAGGTGCCCCTCCACTTAAAGAAGACCCTTTAGCATTTCTTGGAAGGTTGTTTAAGTGATTAACTCCTTTAGGTTTTTTGCTTGTCTGGGAACCTTCTATTCTAAATGATAATCTTGCTGAGTATACTTGGTTGGAATACTCCCAGTGCTTTAAATACATCCTTTCAGTCCTTTTGGGCCTGCAAAATTTCTGAAAAATCAGCTGATAGTCTTATGGGATTTCCTTTGTATGTGACTTTTTTTCTTCCTTGCTTTTAAGGTTCTCTCTTTAACTTTTGCAATTTTAATTATGTCTTCATGTGGCTCTCTTTGGGTTCATCTTATTTGGAATTTTCTGCTTCCTGTACCTGAATGTCCATTTCTTTTGCCATGTTAGTGAAGTTTTTAGTCATTATTTCTTCAAGTTTTCTGCCCCCCCCTTCTCTCTCTTTTCTCTTTCTGGGACCTCTATAATGTGAATTTAGTATACTTGATATTTTCCTAGAGGTTCCTTAAATATTGTTTTTACAAAATTCTTTTTTCTTTTTCCTGTTCTGGTGATTTCCACTATTCTATCTTCAAGATTGCTGATCCATTCTTCTGCATCATCTTATCTGCTGCTGATTCCATGTAGTGTATTTTTCATTTTAATTATTCTTCAGCTCTGATTGGTTATGTCTTACATTTTCTTTGTTGAAGTTTTCATTCTGTTCCTCTATTCTCCCAATTTCAGTGAGCATTTTTATGACTATTACTTTGAGCTCTTTATCAGATAAATTACCTCCATTTCTTTAGGCTTTTTTTTCCCTGGGATATTTATCTTGTTTGGAACATACTTCACTGTCTCATTTTAGTTTCATTTTCTGTGTTTGTTTCTATAAATTAGGTGGAATAGCTACCTGTCCTGGTCTTGAAGGAGTGGCCCTGTACAGGACCATATCCTGTGTAGACTGGGACTGGAAGCTTTGGCAGGCTGGTTGGAGCTAAGCAAGTGGGCTGGGTTTGGGGTGGGTGCGGTGTCCCAGGGCACTCACTTGGTATGGTGGTTGAAGCTGGAGTGGGCATAGGCCAGGGAGTCCTGGATGCACTGTGCTAGGGCCACCTTGATGCCAGAGTGGCATGGACTGGGGGATCTAGGGTGTGCCTTGTCAAGGCCATCTTGTGGGTAGTCCCTGGGTACCCTACCTAGAGCTGCCCTGGCAGGATGGCTGGAGCAAGCTGGCGGTCCTGGGGTGAATCATGCCAGGGCCACCCTGGTGAGATGGGCACAGGCCAGAGGCATCCTGGGGCACACCATGTCAAAGCTGCCCTTGCAAGACAGCAGGCATGGGCTGAGGGGAATCCTCAGATGCACTGAACTGGGGCTGTATGGCTGGTGGGATGACTGGGTTCGGTGTGTGCTGGGGGTGGAGGGAGGAGTCCCAGAGTGCACTGTGCCAGAGCTACCTTGGGGGGATGGCTGGAGCTGGTGTGGGCCAGGGGTTCAGGGTCCACTGGGGCAGCCCTAACAGGCTGGCTTAAGCACCTGGTCCCTGCTCCTGCTTGTGCTGTCAAGGTGGAGGAAGAGTGTAAAAAATGGCATTCACCGTGCCTCTTATCCTGGAGAGTTCCAGCAGTTCCCTGCCAGTTTGGTGGATGCCCTAAGGTTAGTAAACGGATTTCCTTTGCTCATAGTTTAATTAACCTGTTTTTCACTGTGCCTCAGGGTAGATGAATCTGGACTGGGCCCCTCAAGTGACATCTCTCCCTATTGCAGGTTGCTGCTTTGAGGGTGGGGTTCTCATGGTATCGTGTCTCCTACTGTTCTCCGTGTGGTCCCTCTATTGTTTGTTGGGCAGAGACTGTTCAATCAGCTCTCACTTCTTCCTTAGGAGGAACTGCTCTATTATATGTGTGTCAGTGGGAAGAGATGAGTTTAGGGTCTTTCTATGCTGCCATCTTGGGCCACCTCCCTTAATTTTACTACTTTGGTCTTTTAACCTTCATGCTGGCTTTATAAGTGATTGATTCACTGGCTTTGTTATTTTTCCAGTGAGATTTTTACTTTCCTATACTTTATTGGTGCCATTTCTTCTCAGCTTAACGAAGTCCCTTTAAAACATTTATTGTAGGGCTGGTTTAGTGGTGATGAACTCCTTTAGCTTTTACTTATCTGGAAAGCTGTTAATCCCTCCAATTTGGAATAATCTTGCTGGGCAGAGGATTCTTGGTTGGAAGTTTTTTCCTTTCTGCACTTTGAATATGTCATGCCATTTCCTCCTGGTCTGTAAAGTTTCTGCTGAAAAATCTGATAGCTTTATGGAGTTTTCCTTATATGTAATAAGTTGTTTTTCTCCTGCTGCTCCTGATTTTGTCTTTATTCTTAATTTCTACCATTTTAATTATAATGTGTGTTGGTGTGGATCTCTTTGTGTTTATCATGGACTTGGATGTCTGATTCCTTTCCCAGAGAAGTTTTCAGCCAGGATTTCTTCAAATTATTTTTCTGGCCCTTTCTGTCTTCCCCTGGGATCTATATAATGTGATTGTTATTCTGCTTGATGTCTGTTAAGGTATCTTCATTTTTCTTAATGCTTTTTTCATTTTGCTGCTTTGTCTGGGTGAGTTCCATAGCTCCTCCTCCAGCTCACCTGATCTATTCTACTTCATCCAGTCTGCTTTGGAACCCCTCTAGTGTATTTTTTAGTTGTTATAACTTCTGTTTGGTACTGTCTTATATACTCTCCTTGTTGAAGTTCACACTGCGTTCATCTGTTCTTCTCCTGAATTTGGTGAGCATCTTGATGACCATTTCTTGGAACTCTTTATGAAGTAGTTTGTGTATCTCTGTTTCCCTTTTTTCCTGAGGTTTTGTCTTGTTCTTTTGTTTGGAGATATTCTTCTGTCCCCCTCATTTTGTCTGTGTTTCTATTTATAGGTAGGTCAGTGACCTCTCTCAGTCTTGAAGGAGTGGCCTTATGTAGGAGATGTCCTGTGGGGCCCAGAAGGGCAATCTCCTTTTGTCACCAGGCCAGGTGCCTAAGGGTGTCCTCTATGTGAGCTGTGTGCTCCCTTCTATTGTGGTGGGCTGTGACTGTGGTGCATTGGTAGGCAGGGCTGGCCCCTGGCCCATCTGTGGGGTGTATCTAGGACTACTGAGGTGTGTTGGGTGGGGCTGTCAGTGGAGTATACCCTTTCTGGGGCTAGCAGATTAGAGGGAGAATTCCAAGATGGCCCATGAGTACTGGTATTATTGAGGTAGACTGAGGTTGCAGAAGTGGCTCATACCAGTGTCTCCGTCCCCAGGGGGAGTTTCTGCTGTTTCCCGTTGCTGTGACGGATGCTTTAAGGTTAGTAAATGGATCTCCTTTACTTATGGTCTGCTTTTTAAAATGGTGTTTTTGCACTGGTCTCTGGGTACAATGAGTCTGCAACTCAGCCCTTTAAGAGTGGGTTTTCCATTCTCTACAGTTTTATAGTTTTCCTGAACATAATCCTCATTGAGTTTTCAAAACCTGGTGTTTTGGGAGCTCATCTCTCCTGTGGAGGATCTAAGGTTTGGGGTGCCTGATGTAGAGCTCAAATCCATCACTCCTCAGGGAAAAGTTCCATACCTTTGAGACCCCTCCTAGTTGTGCTTCCCCATGGCTGATGTGTTTTCCCCCCTGGCAAGTCCCCATCTCTGTGTCTCCTCCTTCCCATCCTGATGTTACCCTTTCAGCCTTTGTCGTGGAGGCTTTGGTCATCCAATTTTCAGGTTCCTTTCAGAGGGCATTATTCCATATGTAGTTGTAGATTTGTTGGTCTGTGGAAGGAGGTGAATTCAGGGTCTTGTTACACTGCCATCTTGAGACCAACTCTGTTCTGCCATTTCTTGAGTGTGTTGCCTTGTAATAACGATTGTTTATCGTGTGGGTCTCAGCTTTTTTATCTGTAAAATAGGGTTGAGACTATGTCCTGTAACTGTAACCAGCATCCAATTGGTGACCACTTAATGCTCAACCACCTCCCCCAATTTGACTTCCTTTCACATCCCCATCACGAGGCAGCTAGCTGCCTGTGCAGCCAGGTCTTGGGAGGAGTTCCATAATGAAAGCTAAACTCACATTTTGGGGGCATCTGCCATGTGCCCACACAGTGCTAAATGTTAACATGGATTGTCTCATTCAGTCTTCACAATGGCTTTGTTAAAGTCGAAGCTTAGAGAAGTGATCTGCTCAGGATCACAGCACATGGCAGGATCGATTTTCTATTCAAAGTCAACATATTTGCTTCTAGTTTATGTATCTATTTCCTGTGGGCTTGGTTAGTGTAAGCCAGTGTTGATCCCTGAGTGAACAGATGAAAGGAGCACCTCGACCTGTGAGGTGGAAACCTGGTCTCTGCAGTTGTGACCTGTTGGTTCAAGGATGTCCAGAGTCCCAGGGCCAAGGAATGGAAAAATACTGCTCTGGCTCACCTACTCGCTGCCATAGGAGCACTTGGGTGGCTGGGCCACTCTGAATGGAGCCTGTGATGGAGCTGATCATGTGAATAAAGGCAGGGTTGCCACAATCAGGGTCCCTGGCTTTGGATTAATAAAACCAATTGTGGCAACAAGGGTTCTGAATGTCCTTCGTGACTTAGACTGAGAGCTAGCCAGCCAGCCAGAAGGCCTGCAGAACTTAAACACAGAGGCATTTATTGTCAGAGAGGGCAAATCTTACACTCAAATGGGTTTTGCCATATATGCATCAAAAGGGAGATGCCCCCACCTCCCCCCACAGTGCAGGTTCCAGTTATCCTGTGGCCTTGCAACCCCTGTTCTCTTTTCCCAACAGCAGCAGAAGTTGAAGTCCTTCCAGGTTACCCAGCAGCTAGAGGGGATGAGGCAGGACAGACTCCTGAATGCCATCTGCCTGAGTCCCACCTATTCTCTAAGCTTCAGGGAAACTGGAAAACGTCCCAACTGGCAAAACGTACTTTCTTAAAAAGCTGGACAAAAGTATGGGACATTCCTTTGCTTAACAAAACAAAATCAACTGGTCTGGTGACCTGATGCTGCAGCAACATCTTGGAAGAGACAGGGAGTCTCCCCGGGGAATGAGGGGCAGGAAGAAAGGCCCAGGCATAGATGTCCCCCTCGGAACCTCTGCTCAGAAGGGGGCAGACGGAGGGGCCAAGCCAGTTAGAGAGGGGGTCCCTGCCTGGCTGCATTAGGATGGTCTCTGGTCTTCAGTGCCAGGCCTCAGTCCTCAGTCACAGGTGGGGGAATGAGCTGCAGCTGGAAGTTCTCATTCTGGAAGATGCTGTTGAAAGCAGGGCCACTCTGGGAGCCACTGAACAGCCTGTAGCTGTCGCTGCTGCGATTCTGGGAGAGTTCTGTAAGGAGGGCCAGCTGCAAAGGAGGGGACACACATCAACCAAGGTGAGTAGGGGAAGACAACGTGGGTGGGTTTGGCAGGGGGTGTGGAACAGAGTGGAGGGTCCTCAGTTCCTTGGCCTCGAATACACAAGGGACAGCACTGTGCTGCAGGGTATAGACCCCAGGGTTGCATCTCACAAACAAGTAATGTGACTTCGGGCAAGTTAATTTCACTTTCAGGGCCCATATTTCCTCCTTTAATAACGATGAGCTGCACTGGGGACGTCTCATTCCGAACCTCCCTTGCTCTGAGCACTCCCACCCTGGCTAGCACAGGACCCTGCCGCCCCCTCCGCACACACGCCCTGAGCTGAGGTTCTCAGCAGAGCTTGTTCCACACTCTGCCTCTGACCTCTCCTTTGCAACCTGTATAGCTCCAAGTGTCCAGCTGCCACTTTAAATTCAGGGACTCTACCTGTCCTCTTAGAGTCCTGCTTCCACCAATGACACCAGCAAAACCCTCTGTTAGTGGCTCTGTTCCGAAAGATTAGGTAAGGTTAATACCAACCCACTGGGAAGCCAGACTGTCACTCTGAGGGCCATCCCTTTTACCTCAAAGGCTTTCTGCAAAAGTAGGGAGCAGACAGCCTGGCCCTCATGGTCACAGAAGAGACAAATTTTACACCCAAAGTCCTTCACCTGGACAGGGCAGCTGTGAGGAGTGAACCATCAAAGTCTGTCAGGCTCTGGACCCAAAGTCCACAGGTACTTCTGATAGTCCAAGGTAACTGTAATGAGTGCCTTCTAGGTGCCAGGCACTGTGCCAGGTCCTTTACATATATACTGTTTTTTTAAAAACTTATATAAACATTAAAAAATACGGTATTTTGAGAGACAACGAGCATGTGCGTGAGTGGTGGAGGGGAAGAGAGAGACTGCCGAGCAGGCTCTGCACAGTCAGGGCAGAGCCCAACATGGGGCTCGATCCCACAAACCATGAGATCATGACCTGAGCAAGAATGAAGAATTAACCAACTGAGCCACCTAGGTGCCCCCACATGTGTACTATTTCTAATCTTCCACAACCCTCTGGGTAAAAAACCCAGAGCCCCAAGAGTTAAATTCACTTGCCCCAAGTTACTCTGTGGTGAGTGGCAAAAGGTAGTGTGGGATTCAAACTCAGGTCCATGTGGCAAGTTCTGCTCAGCTGAGCCACTGACAGTTGTGCCTTCCCTAGAGGTAACTCGTCTATCACCCGCTCCCTACTCACCTACCCTGCCAGGAACCCGGTCTTCTGGCTGACCCAGCAGCTGTTCTCTGATCCTGGCAAGGGGTTCTCTCTCCATCCAAGCACTAATGGCACAAGACTCGCCTGTCTCCTTTGTCACTTTTGTTGAAAACTTACTACCAGGATTATGGTAACTGGAGAGACACCCAAAGGACCTCTAAGTTCAAAGTGCCAATTCATCTAAAGCAATCCAGTGACATGTGTGGGGCCCAATTCACAGCACTGGCTCAGAAGCTCCAAGTCACTCAGCTAAGGACACACAGGAGGTACACTTGCTCAAGTGTATGCACTGCTGGTCAAGCAGGTTGCAGAGAGATGTCCCTCGCTCTGCTCGAGCCCCATCTCGTGCCACTTCTTATCCTCTACAACCCTCTCAGCTGCCCATTGGCCTGTGAAGTTCTCCGCAAGAACAATTCTGTACAGTGCTGGGAACAGAACGGGTGACAGATGTTACATAAACTCAAAGTTCTTTCACATTCAGACACTGTGAGGTAGAAAGATCAACCACAAAGATATTTTCTATTTCCTAAGAGAAGACATTTCTGTGTTCTACTTCTGTAACTTTGTGATCTGGAATCAAGGAGTCCTGAAAAATGGCTCAACAGTTTGAAGCCGTGGACCTTGCTGAGAAGGCCCAGAAAACCAACTCCTGGGGCAGAGCTTGGCTGAGGCTGAGAAGGGACACAGGTGATGCCAGTTCAATAAAGCTGCTGGACCACATTCAGGAGACCCCTGGAGAAGTCCCCTGGGATAAAAACCAACTCTCAAAGAAGGAACACAAGTTTTCCTCTGGGCTACCAAGCCACCCAGCAGGCATCTGCATAAGAGCAGGGTGGGAGAAGGGAGTCCAGGCCTAAAAGACACACAGTCTGTGCAAGCTCAGGATAAGCTCAGAGAACAAATCTGGCCGAACAGGAATTTAGGTATGACTTGGGGAATGGAGAAGGTGGTAATCTGGACTCCACCTTCAGGTTACAGAGGTCCAGGAAAGTGTTTAAACAAGAGGGTAACAAGACATTGGGGTCTGGAGTGAGCACCCAGACAGAGGCATGGAGCAAGGACAGAAGGTCTGCAGCGGCCTCTGTGAGTGACAGTTTGGAGGGGAGGGGAAGGGAAGAAATACAGAGGAGGAAAAAAAAAGATGCCTACCCGATCTCTGGGGGAAAGGGCTGTTGTGGGGTTTCTGCTCTGGGTGACTGGACAGGCCACCTGGAGATAGGCAGTAGGCAAGGAAGGACAGGCTGAGAAAGTTACTGAGCACACCTGGGACGGGCCTGTGGGGCACCCAGACAGACGCTGGGGCATGACTGCTAGCAGCTCTTCCAGTCTGTTCTCTTCTACAGTTCTACACAGGTACTCAGAGTTTGAGCCCAGGGCCTTTGGAATGAAGACCAATCTTCCTAGTCTCCACTGCAGTTCCCACTGCCTCTGTATCCTCTGCTAAATCCAGAATGCTCCCTGGGGCTGGGGCTCCACATGGCCTTAACCAGGGTTCCAAACTGAAGAGGCAGCGGGAGGACCTGAGGACACTGCATTTCCCAAACAGTATCTATAAATAGGGAAATACAAGTCTAAACCACTACATAAACATTACCCGGGAACTTCCTCGGTAGAGACGGCAAAGTTGATCAAACGCTTGGATTTGCTGTGGGTCCAGAACAGGTTCTGAGGCTGCCTGTAAATTAGAAAAGATAAGGTAAACAAAACCCATGGGCGGCCTCTGCACGTGGCCAATGCTGAAACAGAATACGGTCTTCCTTTGTGCTTTTTCAGAGGAAACCCATGCCACCAGCAAACAGATTTTACTGAACATTGATTAGAATTGGGCGCATCTTTTCCTCCTCAATATTTTTACTATCTTTGGGGGGGAAACGTACTAAGAGCTCAGAGAGAATGGAAGCAAGAGTACCCTTGAAATCACTCATGCTGGCCTAGGGTGGAACTATGTTACTGCTTCAGCCCCTATCTGGGTGAAAAGGATCTCGTTTTCGGTCCAGAGAGCAGCTGTCAGTGAGGAGGCTCACACCTCATGCGCTTCTGGAATCCCACAGTTGTGGCCCCAAAGTAACACTTAGTTCTTGTGATGCTGTCAGTGGTGTGGGGATGGCTGAGGACAAGGTGGCTCAGTGGAAATCCTGGGAGGGGCAGTATGATCCAAAACAGCCTGAAAGAAAACAGTGGACCCATGGAGGCTCTGTTTTTCATTCTGTTCCATGTCTCTGAGTCTGCCAGACACATGGAGAGATCATTCTCTAATGAGAACGTTTAAACTTGCCTTGACACTTTTTATTTATTTTTAAAGGGGTACCTGGGTGGCTCAGTTGGTTAAGCAACCGACTTTGGTTCAGGTCATGATCTCATGGTTTGTGGGTTCGAGCCCCCACATAGGGCTCTGTGCTGACAGCTCAGAGCCTGGAGCCTGCTTCAGGTTCAGTGTCTCCATCTCTCTCTGCGCTTTGCCTGCTTGTGCTCTTTCTCTCTCTCAAAAATAAACAAACAGAAAAAAAAATGAGAGAGAGAAAGCGTACCTTCAAGTGGGGGAGAGGTAGAGAGAGAGGGAGAGAAACAATCCCAAGCAGACTTAGCACTGAGTGCAGAGCCTGGCACAGGCTCAATCTCATGACAGTCAGATTATGACCTGAGTCGATATCAATAGTCAGATGCTCTTGTAGGAAAAATATCGTATTTTTGGAGATAAAGTGTGTGGAGTGTTACACTTCTGACAAACACCAGGTAAAATACGCAGGGGAGATCCAAGCTAAAGACGATCTGTAAGTCTAAGAAAGACTATACACCTAGCTCCAACAAAGCAAAACAAGAAAAAAATATAATTATCTTTGAGACACTTAACAACGAAAAACATGGTTTTGCCACCTGGTTTCCTGAATCCCTTTAGTATTACTGGCATAAACTGGGGAGCAGGGTGGGTTAAGGACAAGGGTGATACGTGCCTTTTATTAGCCATTCAAAACCTCAGCTGTGGGCTTGCCACTGCCACAGTCCATATGACAAGGGACCAGCCACCCCCATTTACCTGTGCTTATTCCCTGGTTATTCTGTAATAAGGTTTAACTAGGAAGGCCCACCCAGAAACAAGTCAGCAGTAGACTGAGGAGGGTGTTGGGAGGTGGGGGTGATGGTGAGGGGCAAGGCAAGTTAATTAAAAAGAAGATTAAAATGTCAAGTTTGCATATGATCAAGCGGCAAGAGCCAGAAAAGGTCTCCCCTTATAGAAGTATTTTTATAAAACAGTCCTTTGCCTTGAAGGGATATTGTAAGAAAAAAAACTCATGAAATGTACTATTGTACTTGCTACAAAAGTGTGGATGGTACAGGCCACTTACAGCGATCCACTGAAAAAAGTCCCATCAGACTCTGCACTGAGGAGAGCTGTACTGGACCCAGACTTGCTAATAATTGTATTTTCTTTTCTGCTTTTATCACTAGGGAACGCAGGGCTAAAGAGTCAGCTGCATAGACTAGCAACTGCTGAGGACTTGGTGGCACACATTTATGTATGCAATTACAACCCAGTTTTATATTATTCTTCAATCACGTAGTTTTTTTTTTTTTAATCTAATTTCCTCATTTATTTACTTCATTTATGGATGTATTTTGGAACCAACTCAAATCATTGAGGCCGGAAAGTGAAGGCCGGGTCAAGTCATAAGTAGAAAATGCCACTGCTAAAAACAGAATCATGCTTTCACCACCCCCGCTGCCCCCCAGGAAATACTATGTGGCAGAAGAGTCTATTCCAGGCACCGAATAAATGGCTCCAGCCTCTGGGAGTTTGCTCACCGAGGCAGAAAGTGCAAAAGTCAAAAATGATGGTCCAGCTCATGTGTTATGAGCCAGTACCTCTCAGATTTTAAGATGCATAATAATCACTGAGAGGTCTGGTTAGCAGGTTTGGGGTGGGGTCTGCGATTCTGGGTTTCTAGCATATCTCCTCCCCCCACCCCACCCCCCGGAGTGCTGAGACTGCTAGCTAGTCTAGCTAGTGTCAGTCTGCACTTCTGGGCCCAGGTGCTAATCTGTACTCCAAAAACAGTTCAGGGCAGCCAGAGACATCCCGTCCTGAGTCCTGTGGTAACAGGAGGCTCTCGGGTTACGAGTATTTTGCCCCCCATTGATTCAACTGTACCAAATCAACCACTCAATTAGCATTTCTTTTTTTCTAATGCACTCAGACTAGGGATGTTGGTTTTCAACACTTACTAGGTTCACACACGCACCTTACCAACCCTTGGATATGATAAGAAAATTATTTAATAAGGATGTTCCTGCCACATGCTTTATTTTGAATCTTATGGAACTGCAAGCCCTACACCTATTTTACTAAATAAGTGCTCACGACTGTGTAAACTGAGGAAGAGAAGGCTAGGAGACTTGCCTAATATGAATAAAAATTTCAGAACCAATTAAGGTCCATAAACAGGGCCTTTACCTTATTAACCCTAGTTCTCCCCTTGTCTGAGGAAATCCTCAGCATCCTAGAGCCTGGAAAGCAAGTGGTTTTTGGTGAATGTACTGACTTCTTCCCAGCCTGCTGTTGTGGACCTGAGCTGCGGCCTCCAGCCCTGCCATCCCTCCTGCACACTGGCTCCCCCCACAGCCATTTCTCTGTTCTCATGGAGTGTTTGCACAGCCTTTCGTCCATGGGAAATCTTGGGAAACCAAGGACTGGTTTTCCCTCTGACATCTGTGAATGCCTTAACCTCCTTTATTCTACATTAAGTCCTAGTTCAGGTTCTTTTGAGAAAGGGTGGGGGGGGGAAGGGGCAGAGAATCCCGAGCAGGCACTGCTCTGGTAGGTTAGCTCAATGCAGAGGGTCACCTGAGCTGAAACCAAGAGTCCACATGCTTAACTGACTCAGCCACCCAGGCACCCCAGTCCTATTTTAGCCTTAGAACTCCAAATGGTGAAACACTTCAATAAAATAACCATGATTTTGAAAACAAAAACAAAACTCTAGTTCTCCTTTGCTAGGAGAACACATAAACACTCAGAATTTCCAACAATATGACATGCCCAGATCAGTGTGCAGTGGTGGCTTGTCAGGGCCTTCTCCTCGAGGCCCTTAAACTCCTTGGAAATACCAAAAGAAGGAGTTTCCAACAATGGCATCTTTCAGAAACTGAAAAATGCAGTTGTTCCACGGGTGTGAAATAACTGAGGATTATAGGTTCTATCTTACAATGCAAGCCATCATCCTGGACAACCAGAGACTGAACTAAGGAGTGACTGCTGGGGCTTCCCCGGAACCCCTGGAAGCAAAGTCACTGCAGGTTGGAGACGCCCTGTTCTTGCCTGGGCCATAACGCTGTCACTGCGGTAAAGTGAAGGCAAGTCATTTGAGGCAAAATGGGAGAGCTGGTTGTAGACGTGCCCGGGACCTAGTAGACGTTCACCTGATTTAAAGGCCTTCCTAGAATAAGACAGTATTTTTAAAAAGGAAGCATTCAGGAAATGACTAGTCAATCACTGAGGCAAGCATTTCTGTACTCTTTTTCCTGGTGCAGGCTTGAAGAGTGGGATGGGGAGACGATGAGAAGAGGGACAGGGCCTCTGGGATGGCAGCTTGTGCGCTGAAGACCCGTTTAGCTGATTTGTGCCCTGGCTATGCAGGCTCCTGCCCTATCACCTCCAGGCCTCGTGAGCGGAAGACCCATTTCTACGGTTTAACAAGTATCTCTGGAGTCCCTACTATTATCAGGCCTGAGGCACAAAGATGAACAAGAAGAGCCTAACGTCCCAGCATCTGTGGGGCATGAAAACCCCGCAAAAAGATTTCACCTTCTCCACTGCTGATAAAATAATATATGGTTGTTATTGTGCCTCAGCAGCCTCTCAAGCTCTGCTTATTCGCCAGGGCAGGCCTCGTTTGCAACATGCTCTCACATCGTCTACATAAACCAACAGGACGTCCCTGCTATTGAAACATTTTTGGGCCCAGATTACACCCTTGCACATGAGACATGGAAGTGTCAGGTCGGCACGCTCTCCGGAAGGCCTCCTCCATGCTCCCCAGTCGTGTCGACCGATCAGCTTCCGCGTGAACCCTGCAGAACCGTTACGTCACACTCACTGTGATGTGATTCTGTTAGACCGTGAGCTACCTGAACACCAGCGCGGTGTCTTGGTCACTCTTCTGTCCCCCATGCTCCATATCCAGCAAACGCTCAAGAAACCGCTGCTGAACAACCACATACCCTGGTCTATTTGGAACTGTCCAGTTTAGGTGTCTGAACCCACAGTCGCTTGGCTCTCCTGGTCCAGTGTGAAATCACTGACCCTCGTCTTCCTGTTTCAAGAACTCGGGACCTGTAAAGATTTTTTGTGATTTCTGGCATATCTGCCCTGTATCTCAGGGAAGACGTCAATTTCATTTTATTTAATTCGCTTTCGGAGCAAGGATTATTTTTAAAATATCAAAAATATAGGTATCAACCCTTTTAAGAGGTAGGAAAATTTACCAAGCAAGTGGGGACTTGTAGTTAAAAGCCTCTTTCTGTTGTTGCCTTAGTACTTTCGAGGGCAGACCTTCCACTTGGTGTGACTGTGGCCTGTGGAGGGGAGACCGGGCCTGCTCCCCATGTGTGGCTGGTGGTTAAGAGCCTACACACTGAAGCCATCTGCCTAAGCCCAAACCTGACATCGCCAGCCACCAGACTACACTCGTAGGCAGGTTACCTGTTCTGAGCTGGTTGGTTTTTTCGTTTTTCTTTTGTAATGTGGGATAAGCTAATAGCTGTGCCACAGAAGGTGGCTGGGATTGGGAAGTGATGCATACAGCACTTGGGAAATGCCCAGGGAGCTGTAAGTTCTCATTTGGGGTTATTTATTAGACGAGGCACACAAGGGCCCTGCATGCACCACCACACCCAGAGTCAGTCTAACACGGGAGTCTGGTCGTGCACACCTCCTCCTAATGTGGCCAATGAAAGGGAAAGAAAGCAGACATAGAGCGCAGTGCAGTCCAAAGTGGCAAAGGTGGCAAAAGAAGGGGTGTCAAAGAGAGGGAGTGGGGGGAAAGTTTACAAAAAGGAGAGCTCCCCAAGGACGGGGCCTCTGTCTTCTCCTGCCTACCAGCACCCGCACTGGATTTGGCACAGAGCACGTGTGAAATAATTGCCTGCGGGTGAGATGCAGGAAGGGACAGGAAGGGCAAGCAAGCATTTCTCTCGGTCACATGCTCACAGGAGCTTTCTCAAGCCCTCTGCAGTGCAGCAGGAACACAGGCATGGACTCTGGCAGACCTGGGCTCCATCAGGATTCTGCAACAACTAGCCGAGGGCCTCTTGCCAACTTATTTGGCTTTTCTCAGTCTCTGTCATTATCTGTAAACTCTACATTGCAGAACTGTTGTGAGGACCGGAGGTAACATGTGGGCCTGGTGCCTATTTGATGTTCAATAAACGGCAGCGATTACTGCAACTGTGTCATCTATACGCCCAGGAGAAGACCCTGGGGGAAAGAACAATGGGCTGGGACTCAGGAGCCCTGAGCTCTAATTCTGTCACAGCCCCTTACATAACTTGAGCAGGTCATGGCACTCCCCCCGGGTCTATATTCTGATCAAGAGGCAAGGTCACCAGGGGCCACTCTCTACCACCAGGGAGAGATTACCATGAGATAATAAGCATTTAGGGCACAAAGGTTTCAAGTAAGTAAGTAAGTAAGTAAGTAAGTAAGTAACATTTACTGAAATTACTCATGGCAAAGGAGGAGTTAAGATGGTGGAGAAACACGGGGACCCTGGGCTTTCCTTGTCCTTCAAACAGAGCTGTTTTGAGGTCAGACCACTTGAACACCCAGGAAACTGATCTGCAGAGTGGCAGAAGGATCTCTACGGTTGGAGGGAGACAGGTGGCAGGTGCACGGTGTGTGGATACGAATGGGGGAGAAAAAACAGCGTTGCCGCAGAGCGGAGTGAACTCTTCCGTGGAGAGACAAAAGGGAAAGAAAAAAGAAAAGGGTTGAGAAAGTGCAGCATTGGATTCACACAGGAGGAAAACCTCTCTGAACCACAGACTGGGCAGCGAGAAGTACTGAGTGTCCCGGATCTTTTTTGCAAACAGCGTTTGGAGCTCAAAATCCAAGATTTTGGAAGTGCGTGACTTTTTCCAGAATGGAGCCTTGGCATGTGCTCCTGGGCAGGAGGGAGCTGGCCTAGAGAGCATAGCATAGGGTGGTGTAGAGCTCTCTGGGGCACACTGGGAAAAAACATTCCCCTTCCTAGAGTACTTTTGGAAGAGGGTTTTTGTCTCCCCTAGGATAAAAGACCCTGTAGGTGCCAGCCAAAGGCCTTTCATCAGTAGGGGGGAGAGCCTCTACTCTGGAGGATGGGGGAGGATCCATGTGGTGCCGGCTCCTTTAAGGCTGGGTTTTGAATCCCAGCCACACGTCAAAGAAAAAACACAGGAGATCTGTGGCACAGGGCAAGCTAAGTGCCCTTGCTACTCTGTGAGGGGGGGCCTGACAGCAGGGGTTGAGATCCTCGGTCGGTCCAGGATGAGAGACTGGGGTGGTGCCATTTTCCCCCAATACCAACATGGTGGGACCTCAGAGAACACCACAGTGGCCCCAGTGAAGGTGGGACCTACTTACACCAAACACCCTCCCCCCAACCCGTGCCTGACAACTGTTCATTTACTGGGGCAAGAAGGACTCTGAGCCAGCACAGGGGACCTCTCCTCCAAAGACCAGCATGGGCAGCATTCCCTATGCCCTAAGTGCACTGAAAATCGTGCCTCAAAGTGACACTGACAGTTCTTTTTTCTTTTGTTCTTCCTTCTTCTTTTCTTTTGGAATCAAGCTCAGAGTTTCTTGTTTGTTTTTTTCAATTCCTTTTCTTTTTTCTTTTTTTTTTTTTTTTGGATCAGGCTTTTTTTCCTTTTTCTTTTCTTTTTTTTCCTTGTCTTTGTCTTTGGAATCAGCCTTATGGTTTTTGATTCTGTTTTGTTTTTGTTCTCTTCCCTTTTCTCCTTTTTTGGGATCTGGCTCCCCTGCTTTTTTCCAGGATTGTTTTAACAAACAAATCAAAGCACACCTAGTAAAAGGTCCAAACACTCTTCATGGCAAGCAAGGAGGAGGTCTGCAGAGGACTGAGCAGTGGGAAAGGGCAGCCAAAATGCAACAGCAGAGTGCACACAGCATACACCAGAAACACTTCCTGAAGTGCCAGGCAGGCCCCGGACAGTGTACGACCCCTTTTTGATACAGCAGTATGCTCAGGTGCAGGAAACAGGCAAGCTTTTAAAACACACACAAGATAGAAACTTAGTCAAAATGACAAGACGGAGGAATTCTCCCCCAAAAGAAAGGTCAAGAAGAAATCACAGCCAGGGACGCACTCAAAACAGATGTAAGCAATATATCTGAACAAGGATTTAGAACAACAGTCGTGAGACAAGTGGCTAGGTTTGAAAACAGCATAAAAGACACCAGAGAGACCCTTGCTGCAAGAGACGAAAGGCCTAAGAACTAGTCAGGATGAAACAAAAAATGCTATAACTGAGATGCAAAATAAACTGGATACAGTGAGAATGAGGAGGAAGCAGAGGAGAGAATAGGTGAAACAGAAGATAAAATTATGGAAAATAAGAAAGCTGAAAAAAAGAGTGAAGAGAAATAACTAGAGCACGAGGAGAGAGTTAGAGCAACTAAGTGATTCCATGAAATGAAACTGTATCTGTTATCAAAGGAGTCCTGAAGAAGAGCAAGTAAAAGGGGCAGAAGTTTTATTTGAACAAATCATAGCTGAGAACTTCCCTAATCTGGAGAAGGAAACTGGGCACAGAGACCCCCCTCAAAATCAACAAAAACAGGCCAGCACCATGACATATCATAGCAAAACACAAAGATAAGGAGAGAATTCTGAAAGCAGCTAGGGACAGAAGGTCCTGAACCTACACGGGTAGACACGTAAGGTCAGCAGCACACCTGTCCACTGAAACTTGGCAGGCCAGGAAGAGTGGCAGGAAATATTCAATGTGCTGAATGGGGAAAAATATGCAGCCAAGATTCTTATCCAGCAAGGCTGTCATTCGGAACAGAAGAGATAAAGAGTTTCCCAGACAAAACGAAAGGAGTTCGTGACAACTAAACCAGACCTGCAAGTAATTTTAAGGGGGACTCTGAGTGGAGGAAAAAAAAAAAAAGAAGACCAAAGCAGCAAAGACTACAAGGGACCAGAGGACATCACCAGAAACACCAACTCCAACACGATGGCACTAAATTCATATCTTTCAATCATGGAAATGGACTAAATGCTTCAATCAAAAGACATAGGGTATCAGAATAAAACAAAAACAAAAAACCCCAAGATCCATCTAGATGCTGACGACAAGAGACTCATTTTAGACCTAAAAACACCTGCAGATTCAAAGTGAAGGGATGGAGATCCATCTATCATGCCAAGGGACAGCAAAAGAGAGCCGGAGTAACTATACTTATATCAGACAACCAGATTTGAAAATAAAGACTGTAACAAGAGATGAAGAAGGGCGTTACATCATAATTAAGGGGTCTATCCATCAAGAAGATCTAACAATTGTAAATATCTATGCCAACTTAGGAGCACCCAAATATATAAATCAATTAGTAACAAACATAAAGAAACTTACTGATAATAATACGATAACAGGAGACTTTAATACCCCACTTATAGCAATGGACAGATCATCTAAGCAGAAAACCAACAAGGAATCTAGGCTTTGAATGACACACTGGACCAGATGGACTTAACAGATACATTTAGAATATTTCATTCTAAAGCAGCAGAATACACATTCTTCTTGAAATTACTCGTGGCTTTTACTGCACAATTATATACAAACTAGGGAAACCAACTACAGGCATTAGAGACACTGTCACAAAGACCCAAGACAGCCTTGAAGAGGAATAACAGATTTAGTCTAAGATGCTGTACAGAGAATGTGATTTGCCAAATCACTGTCATGCACAAAATCAAAGTGGGAGCAAGCAGATTTGAATTCGATCCCAGTATGGCAAATCTATAAACACAAAGCACCCTTCCCAGTGTTCCCAGACCATCTAACCCCCCAGCAGAGGACTGATTATGATTTTCCAATTGGAAGAGAAAGAAAAACACATTTGATGCTATCTGCCAGAGCACATTTCTTTCTTCCCATGTAATATAGTGACAAAAGCTGAAAATTAAACTGCAGCTAAACATGAGAGGGATAAACGGCGACAGCCCTGGAAATGACCTTGTAACACTCAGTGTTAAAGTACATCTGGTGGAAAATGAAGTCCCGATGATGGAGGAAAGCCCTGGGCAGAAGGACACTGGGCTAAGATAGTGTGCCAGCACATGTCAGAGGCTCAATGACTCACATGGGGTAGAAATGAGAGCTGTTAATTACTTCAGCTGGAAGGAAGGAAAACAACCTAAGACTTTCAGGAATCCACAGACTTAACTAGAGCATCAAGCTTCACTATAGGAAAGCCGCCATGATCCACTGTCGCCCTGAAGGCTGGATTCCTAGGAATGGGGATAACATAATACTAGGGATCCTGGATACAAAGGCTTTCAAATCACACATGAAGCCAGGGCAGTCACAGAATCTCTACAATAATTAAGGTCATGAAATCAAAACCCCAACATTTCTTCTCCTAAGCAACTTCCCACACTAGCACACAAGCAGGCCAAACCTAGTTTACCAGAGATGTGGGATGCTGGATATGATTCTGGAACAAATTATTTGTCTTTCCTGCATTCCAGGAAACTTCTGGCATTTTTGTAACGTGCTGGTAGGGGTGGAGCTGGAGGTGGAGTAGGACGCGTGGAATGAGAATCGTATTTTCTCACTTCTCCCCCTCCCTGCCTGCTATTGGCCTCGCTTTTAAATCTTTCTATCTGTTAGAGGCTTCAGTCAGACTTTTGCTACAACCTAAGCTGTTTCAAACTAGAGGTCCTTAATATTTTGCCTGCAATGAAACCCTGGCCTCAGAGATACATATGAGTGAAGCCACATTTCCTTTCTCCCTGCAAACAGGAAAGGAAACACCCTTAAAATTCCCATCCCCAGCACAGTTTGCTCCAGACAGAACCCTCACCTCTCACTCATCTTTATTTCCTAATGTCACAACACTCTCAATAGGTCACAATTAATAATGAACTAGGTAACGAAATAATAAAATAAGCACGTGTGTTGCTGAGCTGAATGGAGAGAGGAGGGAAACACCTGGCAGAATCTCTCTTAAGGAGATTTCACATAGAGTAGTAACCATACCTTGCTCTAGAATGAGCAGCTCTCGGGCAGAGAGTGCGTCAGGTGGGAGATGGAAATTATGAATATCTGACTAGAAAATACCCATAAAAACCCAAAACCTTTAATACTACAGTTAAAGAGAAACAACACAGGAGCACCTGGGTGGCTCATTTGGTTGAGTACCCAACTCTTGATTTTGGCTCAAGTCACAATCCCAAGGTCATGGATTAAGCCCTGTGTTTAGGCTCTGTGCTGAGCATGGAGGCTGCTTAGGATTCTCGCTCTCACACCCTCTGCCCCTCTCCTGCTGGTCTGCTGGATCTCAGCATGACAATAAAAAAATAATAATAAAACAATAAAAAAAAGAAACAACATAGTGACTTCTCAGCAGTACGAAAAAATGCTGGATTAAGTCAGCTAGGATATGAAAGGAGTACCAATAACCACTACTACAGCAGCTAAGTTATGGAGCAATCACTACTGTCTGCCACTGTTCCAAATACTGTGCATGTATTATCTCACTTAATCACCACAAAAACCCTATGAGGCCAGTACTTTATCCTTATTTTACAGGTAAAGCAAGTAAGGTCCTGGGGTGCAGCGCTGTGCCTGAGGTCACTGTGGTTGGTGGTGGAACTCACACCTGAATTTGGGCAGTCCAATTCCAGAAGTTTCTTTCATTTGCCTTGCTCTTGGCATCAGTCTGGAAGAGGTGGGACAGTCCCTTTCAAGGGACACAAAAGGTGATGTCAGGAGCAGAGTAGGACCAACTGGGGATCAATATGCCAATGCCATGCTCTTAAAACACTGATGGCCTCTGACCTCTTTCTGGGACTTTTCATGATTCTGCTTTCTAGTTAAGGAAACTGGGCCTACGAAGTCTTAATAAAAGAACCAGGACGGAGAGCAGCTGATGAAATGAGCTACAATGATTAGCGTCACGCTTAAAAATACATTTTGGAGAAGTAAGCTGCAGAAGACCAGTGAAAGCTGACAATATTAAGAACTAAGCTAAGTTTTTAGAACAAATTATCCTAAAATTTGTATGGAACCAGAAAAGATCCCCCACCCCCAGAGCAGTCTTTAAAAAGGAGAACAAAACTGGAGGCATCACAATCCCAGATTTTTTGTAGTATATCTACAAAGCTGTAGTAATCAAAACAATATGGTATTGGCCCAAAAACAGATACAGGGATCAGTAAAACAGAATAGAGAGCCAAGAAATAAACCCATGATTATATGGTCTGTTAATCTCTGACAAAGGAGGCAGGGATATGCAGTGGGAAAAATACACTCTCTTCAAGAAATTGTGTTTACAAAACTGGACAGCAACATGCAAAAGAATGAAACTGGACCACTTTCTTACACCATACACGACAACAAAATCAAAATGGATGAAAGACCTAAATGTGAGCCTGAAACCACAAAATTCCTAGAAGAAAGGACAGACAGTAATTTCTCTGATATTGACCATAGCAATGTTTTTCTAGATAGGTCTTCTCAGGGAAGGGAAACCAACAAACAAACAAAAAGCTATTGGGACTACATCAAATAATTTCCTTCTGCACAGCAAAGGAAATAATCAACAAAACTAAAACACAACTTGCAGAGTGGGAGAAGACTCTACAAATGACATATCTGATAAAGGGTTAGTATCCAAAATACATAAAGAATTTATACAACTCAACACAAAACCTCAAATAATTAAAAAATGGACAGAAGACACGAACAAATATTTTTCCAAAGAAGACATCCAGAGAGCCAACAGACATGAAAAGATGCTTAACAACACTCCTCATCAGGGAAATGCAAATCAAAACCACAATGAGAGATCACCTCACACCTATTAGAATCACTGAAGTAAACAACTCATGAAACAAATATTGGTGAGGATGTGAAGAAAAGGGAACCCTTGAGCACTGCTGGTGGGAATGCAAACTGGTGCAGCCACTGTGGAAAAAAGTATGGAGGTTCCTCAAAATATTAAAAATAGAATTACCATATGATCCACTGCTGGGTATTTACCCAAAGAATATAAAAACACTAATTGAAAAAGATATATGCACCCCTATGTTTACCACAGTATTATTTACAATAGCCAAATTATGGAAGCAACCCAAGTGCCCACTGATAGATGAATGGATAAAGATATGGTGTGTATATATAACAGAATAATATCCAGCCATAAAAAAAGAATGAAATCTTGCCATTTGCAACACTGATGGATCTAGTGGGTACAGTGCTAAGTGAAGTAAGTCAGAGAAAGACAAATAACATCTGATTTCACTCATATATGAAATTTAAGAAACAAAACAAATGGACAAAGAAAAAGAGAGACAAACCAAAAAACAGACTCTTAGCTATAGAGAGCAAACTGATGGTTACCAGAGGGGAAGTGGTTGGGGAGCAGGGGGTGAAATAGGTGAGGGGATTAAGAGTACACTTATCACGATGAATGCTATGTATAGAACTGTTCACTTGAAACTAATACAACACTGTATGTTAATTATAGTGGAATTTAAAAAAACAATCTAAATTCTTCAGTGACAGATCTCACACACAACACACAATGAGAAGGCAGTTTTGTACACACACTAGGTGCTCATGAACATTTTCTGCAATTACAGAAGAAATTCTGAACTTGGCTCTGACACTAACTAGTTGTGTTGATATCCCTGATGTTAGAATATCTCGTTTATAAAACAGAGAAAATATCTGCATAGCCTACCTCATGAGGCTCTTGTAGGGATCAAAGTGGGGAGGGGGAAATGGAGAAAATACATTTTCTGTCATCTCTTTAGTCTCTGGCCTTACTCTAGCTGCTTTCATGTTTAATGCATACATTAGCCCAATGAGGTAGACCTTACTGTCTCTAATTTACATGTGAGGAAACTGAGGTTCAGACATGTCAAAAATTACAGCTTGTAAGGCACATGTTAAATTACCTCCTGATGACCTATAACCCACTATACACATGTTGGTGACAAATGTAAGGTGCTATGTATGTATGAGGTGTTATGGACTTCCCATGGACCATCTCAGCTGCTCGGTGTGCTGGGAGTGCATTTACCTGAATACCCATCAGGATCCTTGGTGGAATGACTCATAACACTAGCACCATGTCATGCTGCGTCATTAAATAAAGGAACGTGATAAGTTTTGTTTGGCTTGTCTATCCTTTTTGCTTCCTCACAAAAATTATTGTCCCCACTTGGGTTTAAAGTCTCCGATACCTGAACATTCTACCTGTTCATGCTTGCCTACTCCTTGCCTAACGTGCTTTAAAAGGCAACAACCTGGGGAAATCTGCCGTGGCAAAAACTGAAAATCTCATTATACCTAAAAAAAAATGGACTTTTAAAAAGTTTTAGACAACTGCAGAATGTAGTTTTAAACTTTAAATAACTAGTATCACTCCTGGGTCAAATTCATTAAAATCTGTCAATTATCTTGACAGGGATTATTATAATTATTACAATTATTACAAAAGTTTGGTCATCTTAGTTTAAATGCCTCACGGGCATGGGAAACTCAAATTCCCAAACACATTAAAGAAGAACTGCTTGGGTGTTGCTGCCCCCGGTGTGATGCAGCATTATAAGCAGAAATAAAAAAAGGCAATACTGGGAAATAAAATGGTTGACAACTGGGCTAGGACCCCCACCTCCTTCCTTCCTGAGAGAACTGTCCTGTGCAAACTCAGGTTCTTGCTTCATGGTGTACTGTGGTCCTTCCTTTTTGTCAGCAGAGGAAGATCTAAAAAAAGTCCAGTAAGGGCTTTATTGTTGCTTAGTTAATTTCATTTCACCATTGACTTCAAATATATTGAAGGTGGTGTCAGGATTCTCTTGTCTGGAGAGCTTAGTATCTGAATATTGGCAAGTTTTCAGACATCTCTCAGAAGCTGAGTCCCCAGCTTTCTGAAATGCAGAAGATTTCTCTCTGTTTCATTGCCTGTCAAATGTTTTTGGCTTATCCTTCCTGTGTTTATTCTTTAAAAAAATTTGCATATACATGCATATTTTTATTTCCTCTTTCTTACAGAAAAGGTAGCATAGTATACTACTCTTTTGCGTTTTGCTTTTTTTTACTTAACAATATACCTTGAAAATAATTTTATGTTACAGAGATGTTATTTCCTTTTTTTTTTTTTTTAAGTTGTATATAGTACTTCATTGTGTATATGGGCCATGATTTATTTATTTGATCTCCTATATTTGGATATTTACCTAGTTTCCAGTATGTGACAATAAAAAAATTGATAAATTTTTTAATGATAAAAAATTAAAAAAAAATTAAAAAAATTAAAAAATAAAAAAAGTCTAGTAAGATTTATTTTTATGGTAAGTAGAGTTAAAAGAAAGATTCTTAGTGGAGTGGAATTTTTCTTTTCCTTTTTTTTTTAATATGAAATTTATTGTCAAATTGGTTTCCATACAACACCCAGTGCTCATCCCAACAGGTGTCCTCCTCAATACCCATCATCCACCCTCCCCTCCCTCCCATCCCCCATCAACCCTCAGTTTGTTCTCAGTTTTTAAGAGTCTCTTATGGTTTGCCTCCCTCCCTCTCTTTTTTTTTTTCTTCCCCTCCCCCATGGTCTTCTGTTAAGTTTCTCAGGATCCACATAAGAGTGAAAACACTTTCTCTATATGACTTATTTCACTTAGCATAACGCTCTCCAGTTCCATCCACATTGCTACAAAAGGTCATATTTCATTTGGAGTGGCATTTTTCTAATGCTAATCAGAAATCCTCCTTTGTCTTATCATTGACCTTTTTTTAAAAAAAAGAGAGAAACAGGGAAATCATTCACTTCATATATGTAATTAAGGCCTGCTACCCTTTGATTATCTAACTGTTGCCTACTTAAGAAGAAAGGTGAACAATTATCTTGATGGATGTCACTGTGGGATAGCAATTATGACAAAGAGCTCTTCTGAGGGCAGGGTCCTTAATGATTTTCTATCAGAGCCATGATTGCTGGAACATTTTCAGTTCTAGTATTCCTGCCTATCTTAACTAGATAGACCTAAAAAATGATTACCTAACAAGAGGAATATAGAATCATATGGAAAAGCACATTTAACCCTGAAATTAGCAAAACCCAATAAAAGTTCACAATGTAATTACAAATCAAAAAAAAAAAAAAAAAAAGAGCACTGATGCACTGTGGTTGTACTCTACCTAGTTTAGATGTCAATTCACTGGTGAAAAGAGAGAAAAGCTTTTGGACCATTTCTCTCTGTAGAACTTGGTTGTTGGGAGGAAAAGGGCAGGAAGTGGAGTGATAATATGGAAACTGAGTGAAATTAATAAATTAAGTTATTGTTTACTGTACCTTAAAAATCTCCCCCCAAACTGCAGAGATTTCCAAATCTTGCCATTATAAAGTAACAGTACTGAACTAGCCTAGCTCTCCCATAATAATATAAAACCAGCCAAAATACATATACCTGTTGTTTTCTAACTTTGGACAAAAGGCGGAAAAGGACTATAATCATTGACAGAAGAGAAACATTCAAAGTGAGTCCCATGATTTCCCTGGAATTCTATCTGGAGACACTTTCTGGGTTGTGGCACAGGGAGGGAGAACCTAAGGAGACCATGGAAGTCTTGCTGAGCTGAGGAAATAGGAGTTTGGGGATAGGAATTAGGTAAATTTGAAGAGGAGGAAGCTGAGTTGAAATTGAGCTGAGCTAAAAATCTATATAGGAGTCCTCTGAAGTTTATGGCCTGATACTCAACTGCACATATATGGGCAAGACTCCAGAAGCCTTGCAGAGAACAGGTGCTAGACAGCTATGAGTTAAATGGAGATTCTAGAGGTTGCAAAGTCCTAGAAGATATGGGAATACTAACCAGGCAGAGTACAAGGACCTTGAAAAACACTCTGGGTATCCAATGAGACCATCAAGATGCAGGGGTATTCTAGACCTGCCTGAACACAACTCAGAATTCTCTGAAGGAAGACAACAAAATCCAGATGCTCAACAACACTGCATTCACAATGCCAACCACACAATCAAAAGTTTCTAGATACGTGTAGTAGGAAAACATGATTTATAGCCAGGAAAGCAATTGATAAAAACAGACTCAGAGAGGACAGAGGTACTGAATTAGCAAACAAGGAATTTAAAATATCTGTTTTATAGGGGTGCCTGGGTGGCTCAGTTGGTTAAGTGTCTGACTTTTGATTTTGGCTCAGGTCATGTTGTCACAGAGATTGAGCCCTGCATTGGGCTCCACGTTAGGCATGAAGCCTGCTTGAGATTCTCTCTCTTTTCCTCTCCCTCTGCCCCTCCCCTGTTCATACTCTCTCTTGCTTTCTCTCTCTCTCTCAAAAAATAAAAAAAAAAAAGCAAGACCCAATTATATACTGTTTTCAAGAGATGCACTTTAATCCAAAACAAAAATAAACAGCTAAAGGATGGAAAAAGATATATAATCAAAACATGAATCACATGAAAGCTTGAATGGCTTATGTATAGAGAATAGATTTTGATACAAGGAGTATTACTAGAGGTAAGGAAGAACTAAAGACAGACAAATCAATAGTCATAGTTGGAGATTTTTAACATTCTCAGTCAGTAGTTAAGATAACTAGATAAAAAAAAAAAAAAACCAATAAGCATACAGAAGATCTGAGTAATACTAACAACTGCCTTCATTTAACATTTACAGGAATTATACCCAACAACTGCATATTACAGTTTGTTTCAAGTGCACAAATAATGTTCAGTTAGGTAGAATGTATGCTTGCCCATAAAAAAGTCTCAGTGACTTTCCAAAGAATTATATCATACAGGGCACGCTCTCTGACCGCAACAGAATTAAAGTAGAAATTCTTAACAAGATATCCAAAGACGCCTCAAATATTAGAAATTAAGTAACCAATAAGTGAGAGAAATAAATCACAAAGTAAATTAGAAAATACTTCAAGGTGAGTTCTAATGAAAATACAACATTAGCAAAATTTGTTGGATGGAGCTTAAGTAGTGCTTACACAGAAATTTATAGCTTAAAAATTTCATATTGGGTAACAAGAAAGGCTTAATATTAATGACCTAAGTCTCCACCTTAGGAGGCTAGAAAAAAAAAGTAAGTTAAACCATAAGTGAAGGAAGACAAAATAATAAAATGGAAATTGTAGAAAGACAAGTGTAATATGTAATATGAAAAACTGAGCGGATGATCTAGACAGCAGATTTGATAATGCAGAAGAGAAGATCTGTGAATCTGAAGACAACAGAAACTATTCAATTTAAGCAGACAAAAAATAAGGTAAAAATAATGAAAAAAGTGCCAATGACCTGTGGAACATTACACTAACATACATGTAATTACAGGTTGAGAAAAAGAGATCTTGGGGCAGAAAATATATTCAAAGAAATAGCAGCCAACTGTTTTCCAAATCTGATGAAAATCATAAACATACAGATCCAATATATTTAATGAACACCAAGAAAGAACACAAAACCACACCTAGTCATACCACTGATGAAAACAAAAGACAAAGCAAAAAATACAAAAGATACAAAAGATGGGGAAAAAGATGCATTATAAACACACAAGGTATTATTGGTTGGCTTCTCTGGAAAAAAGACTCTGAAGTGGAGATCTGTGTGCCAGAACTTACTGGTGGGTAAGTTCTTACTTACTTGGAATGGAAACCTACGGAGAAGTAAAGGAAGCAGAACTAGGCATAGGGAGAAGTTCTATTGCGATGCGATTACCACAGAGGCCCTCAGGTGATCCCAAGGAGAGCTCTGGAGCTAAGATGGCCTTGAAGAACTATCCTGCATTAATTAATTAAGGGGGTTCTGCCCTTTTTAAGTCTTCAATGACTAGTCATCAGATGCTGGCTGCTCTCAGGCAGAGAGGCTGTCATTGTTGGCAAGGTAGATGTCTTTAGCTGAGGACAATTCCTAGAGAAGGAAGAGCTGATAGCTATCAGTTGCTAAAACTCCCAGCAGCGAAGGGAAGGAGAACTTCTCATTCTCCTGAAAGATGGGAAAAGAAGGTGTCATTGCAACCAAAAGAAGATAACAGTAAGAATTACTGCCAATGACTTATTAGAAACAATGCAAATCATGAGACAGTGGAACAGCATTTTAACATGAGCTGAAAGAAAAAAATATACAATGTGATCATCATGGACATTTTTCAAGTAACAATCAATAAAAACTTCTCGAGGAGGAAAGTCCTTACAGATCCCTTTGTGGGATGAACTTGCACTTTGGCTCAGGAGATTCTTGGGTCCTACAGTGCCTGTCCAGGACTCCTAGGGGCCTGTGAGTAAACTGTGCCAGACATTTACTCCCAGCACACAGGCCTCTGCACATGCTCTTCTCAGTAAGTTTCATGGCAACCACTGTAGTCCTTACCAAATATTTCTGACACGACAGTGTAAATTGTAAGGAATCACTATCCTGAGTACATATAAAACATTTTCCCTGGGAATCAAGGTGAATGTGAGGGGCAAAAATTGAGGCAATGCAAATGTGGGTTTCACTGTAATGTTACAGGAATGCTGTGAAGATTTTCCAATTTCAATAAAATGTGTTTTAGGTATTGGATATTTCACAAAGTTTCATTCAAGATTCCTCCTCCCCAAATACATTAAGCTATTACTGAATTCTACTCAGATATATTTTCATTATTTTTTTGACACCTTCAACTGTTCATTTTTGTCCTTTTCTGCTGTGTGCATATTGAAAGCTGCCTAAAGCAGCAGAGGAGCCAGGTGAGGTATAACATTTACGAAAAACAACAAATCACAAGTTAGAAACTTAGTCCAGACACCAAACCTGTAATAGAAGAAAGTGCACGCCAAGTGCCAAATGAAGAACGGGCAATGACTGCTGCAAGAATTCAGAGTAGGAGGGGATCAGTTCAAAGCCATTTAATTAATGACTCTGAAATGCAAGTGGCCTGAGACTTCCCTAGTCTACGCACTCCACCACTATGCCAGGTGCTTAGTTCATATCTTGACCTCTCTCTTCAAACCTCCAACATTTCTCACCACCCCCCTACATTCTCAATTATTTCCACAGATTTCTATTCTCTCAGTGAACTAGAAAACAAGGATGAAGAGAACCTCCAAGAGTGTTCACCACCACACCCACCAGGCTGCGTGCCCATGCACAGTGGCCCATTATTCCTGGGACACACCAGGAATTCTCCTGCTTCAAGACCTCTGCATTTGCTGTTCCTTCTGCTTGGAATGCTCTTTCCTCTCATGTTCACATCGACTGTAACTTCACAGTTTTTAGACAGAAAATATGACCTATCAACATTCCATGACCACTCTGTATAAAACAGCAATATCCTTTTCATCTCCCTCATCATGCTTTTCTTCCATAGCCTTATCAAAATCTGAGATACCTTCATATCTTCATATATCATATATCATATCATATCATATCATATCATATCATATCATATCATATCATATCTTCATTTGTTTAATATCTACCCCCTGCCACCAGAATGGGAGCTCTGTGAAGGCAGAGACTGGTCTTGTTTCCTACAGGATCCCTGGCACTTAGACCCATGCTTGCTACATAGTAAGTGCCCAATACATATTTTTTGGTTTTTTGTTTTGCTTTTTTAGAGAGGGAGAGAGAGAGAGAGCTGGAACATGAGCGGGAGCAGGGGAGAGGGGCAGAGGGGGAGAGAGAAAGAATCTTAAGCAGGCTCCATGCTCAGCAGAGAGCCCAACACAGGACTCGAACCCACAACCCTGGGATCATGACCTAAGTTGAAATGAAGAGTTGGGTGCTCAACTGATTGGGCACCCCCAATACATATTTTTTGAATGAATGAAGCAGAACTTGAACTGGAGGCTAAAAACAAAGTATTACCTAAGAGGGGAGAGAAGGAAGGACATACCAGATTATGAAAAGGCAAGGAAGAGTAGATATATGGACATGGTATTGGTTATGTTTAGGAAACCATGAGAAATTTCCTTTGATTAAAGAAGAAAGAAAAGAAGATTAAGATATGTGGGCTGGTGTTGCATCAAAAGCTGGCGCTGTCAATCTAAACCAATTTAGACTTAACTTTGTTAGCGATGGGGCACCACTGAAGTTTTCCAAGCATTAAAAGAGGTGGAGAATGAACTGGAGCCCCAGAAGACAGAGACTGTGGGGTCGATGAAGACTTTTGGAACAGTGGAGGTACACACTGACTGGGGATGAAGACACTGTGGAGGTAACTGGGAAGCATAGAAAGCCTCTGGGAGCTCAGTGAATGCAGATAGAGGGCACTGTAACTGGAGAATTTCTTTCTTCCAAGGAATGCAAAGACATTTCTGTATAATTTTATTTTATATTGCTATGAAGTTGCCAGAGACAGACATGGACTGTCCCATTTAGTGCCATATAAACTGAGTCAATAAATGAAAAAGTGATGTGACTTAAGCATATAGAGAGGAGACTCTCCTTTTAAAAATATGCTGTATCTGAAATAATATCTACCATTAGTAGATATTTCACTACAAAACAGGGAGCTATGGCTTATTTATGGCACAGGGGAAGAGCCAATGTAATTGCAACTAGAATGCCCCTAGAATAAGTGCAGAAAACAACAAAACACAAAAGACCCAGGGCAGTGGCTTTTGATAGAACAGACTGTAGTAAGGACCAGCTTACATTTCATCTGCATCTTTTCCTTTCCTTCTACTTTAACCAACGATTTCTCACTGTTTCTTGAACATACTCAACCCGTGTTCTGATATTACATGAAAGGAGTATAAGCTCTCAGGGATGGCACATTCATTGATTCGGAACAGCAGTCCAGACAGAAAGCTATATTCTATGGTAACAGTCTATCGGACACTCAAGAACAACACATACATCAGAGCAGCTCAAACTCTGCAAAGCTCTGCTGTCTGGACTCTATGACCTTTACAAATGGATGATCATTCAGCACAGTGCAATTAAGAATGGCCTACTGAGTTGTTTTAATGCAAGATAATAGGCTGTTAGTTGCTCTGTCAAATATACTGAAGAGAAAAAAAGACACCTGCCACGTATTGTAGGAAATTCCTAAAAGCTTCATCTGGAAACACTGTTGGAAGGGAAAGGCCCATTTGTAACTCGATCAATACTCTTAACTTCAGTAGGGTCCAAAATTCCAAGGAGATGGCGGACATGATGACATTATTTCTTTTGATAAGGGAGTTCACTTCCATACACTGAGAGGGTACAAAGATGGAGTAAAGAACCACCATTGGCCCTGACACAGTCTCAAATACAATCCCATTGGGAGAAAAGAAACTCTTATGATCTGACTCCATTCAGCGAAAACAATCTTGTCAACTGTTCATGATGGAGTGTCATATTAGAAGCAGAAAAATCACACCCATTAACTCTTAATTAACATAGCATGGTGACTAATAAATAATACTATCTAGGTCTCTACCCTTGGCTTTGTTTTATACGAATATTTTATCAGTGACATGGAATGAAAACACGTGATCCCCAAAGGGATAAACTGAAACAATAAGAGTCTTGCACTTGGCTCTACAAACCAACAGGAGTTACATAGGATGGGATCAGTACCATGTGTGAACAGATTCAGGAGTTTGCGATCAATATAATGGCTGCTAAAAAAGATAATATGCTTCTGGTTTCATTCATAGAGCCTAGAATGAGGAAAGTGATGATCTCATTCTGCTCTAAATTGACCTCCTGAAGCACCTTGGTGATGGCTGGAGATGAGGTATGACAGGGTAGAGGTGAGTAAGGAACAGAACTATGAATGTTGTGCCTTGACAGGAGAAGACTAGGGGCTGGGGAGTCATGATTTCAATTACATAAAGCACTGGGATGGTTGCTATCTAAAAAAGGACTTAGACATCTTTTTGATGGCTTCTAGAGGCAGGGCCAGAATCAAAGGGTAGCAAGGTGTCACCCAAAATAAGGAAGAACTTTCAAAGATGGAACGTCCTGCCTTAGGATGTGGTTTTCTTTTTCTTCTTTTTTTTTTCAAGTTTGTTTGTTTGTTTGTTTGTTTAGAGCAGAGGAGGAGCAGAGAGAGAGAGGGAGAGAGAGAACCCAAGCAGGCTCCATTCTGGCAGAGTCAGACATGGGGCTCATTCTTATAAACGGCATGATCATGACTTGAGCCGCAATCAAGAGTCTAATGCTTAACTGACTGAGCCACCCAGGTGGCCCAGGAGGTGGTTTTCAATCAGATGCAGGACACTGCTTGTTAGAAATGGATGAAGAAAGAGATCAACTCCTACTAGCATGGCAGTATGAGATACTCTGATGACCTTTTCAGCACTGATGCTAGCTAGCTAGCTACTGTCTGTCTGTCTGTCTGTCTGTCTGTCTGTCTGTCTGTCTATCTATCTATCTATCTATCCATCCACCCATCCGTCCATCCATCCCAAATCAACCATTTATAGACCTTGGAAATTGTCCTAGGGGCAAATAGCAAATGAAGAAATAACTCCTTCAAAAAAAAAAATCTATGTAAATTCAGTAAGAAAGTGGAGTGTGTGGTTTCTGAAACAAGACCTCTCCCTCCTCCCACCTCAGCTTAATGAGGTAGAGACTCTACTGCAGAGTGTTGCAGTCAAGAACACAGGCTCCTTCTCTCCCAAGCTCCTAGCTGGACGGCTTTGGACTTTAGCACTTCTCATCCTGCCTTTAGCTACATGCTGCTGAGGCCAATTAGGCAAGCATAGTCAAGGAGTGTTGGGGCTCCATTTTCCCACCCACACTCCACTCACAGAATACAGGCTTTATCCTGGGTGCTGTCCACTGAAAATACTGGCTCTCTGATCAGCCCTGCTCCAGTCTGTGAGGCAGTGGTTCCATGACAGGAAAGGCAAGCCAAGCAGACCTCAGGCTTTTCCCCCTTGCAACAAGAATATAAATCCCACAGTGGGCATGCCATTCAGAGAGAATCTTGCCATTGTACCTACTTCCAGAAACAGAGTCCTGGTTCACAGATTATTCCTTGGGGAAGAAGCATGCAGTACAACAGGTCCTAAACTCTTCTCAAAGGAACTGACTTGGTTTTCAACTGTGTGGAGAAGTTCAAACCTAAGTGTATCATAAGAACAGTGGAGGGTGTGGTGAAAGGCAACTGGGAGGAGATTCATGGATTTAATGTAGACACAACCTAGACTAGATGAGCTACTCTGTAGAAGAGAACTGACAGAAATGATAGCTGGGAGGAGCCCTAACAAGGTCAAAACAAGTATCAAAAACAGACCTCAGAAACCATTCCTTTTCAAAGGAGTCACAATTTCACTGGATGACTGTGTAGAGCAATTTTTGCAGCCAGGACATTGTTGAAAACAACAGAGCAATCAGTGGAGTTTAATGGCTGGGTGTGGTCAAGGAAAAAGAGAAAGAGAGCCCTACCAATACCACTGCCATCCCCCCAGCGACTTTGGGTCAACCCAAGGCCATACCTCCTAAGGAGCAATATGAGAGGCTTAACACTTGGGGATGAGTAGAGGCACAGACTTCACTAAAATAACCTAGCCAGTCACTAAAAGTAATAGTTTGGGCTGCAGCAGTCTGGAGTGGAGTGGAGCAAATAAGAATAATTCCACGAGTGGGGGAATGAATGCAGAGTTTCTAACCAGAAATTACAGTTTCTAACCAGAAATTACAAGGCATGTAAAGAAATAGGAAAGTACGATCACATACTAGGGGAAAAAAGGCAAACAAACACAACCTGCCTGAGAGAGTAGCCAGATGTTACATTTAACAGAAAGACTTCAAACCAACCATTATACTTGCAGAACCAAAGGAAAGCATGATTTTAAAAGTAAAGTATGATGCCAATGTTGCACCAAATACTGAGTGCCAATAAAGAAACAAACTACAAAAAAGGATCAAGTGAAACTTCTGGAGCTGAAAAATAACTAAAATAAATTCAGGAGAGGGGCTCAACAGTAGATCTGAACTGGCAGAAGAAATAATTAATGAACTTGAAGATAAATCAATAGAGTGTATGCAAGGGGCACCTGGGTGGCTCAGTTGGTTAAGTGTCCGACTATTGATTTTGGCTCAGATCTCATACTTTGTGAGTTCAAGCCCCACATCGGGCTCTGAGATAATGGTGCAGAGCCTGCTTGGGATTCTCTCTCTCTCTCTCTCTCTCTCTCTCTCTCTCTCTCTCTCTCTCTCAGTTCCTCCCCCGCTTATGCTCTCTCTCTCAAAATAAATAAATAAACTTCAAAAAAAAAACCCACAGAAAAAACAGAGTATGAAAGCTAAAGAACACAATGAAACAACGAAACTGGATGGAGAAATTCAGGACACCATCAGTACAACAACAAATATGTAATGGAAGAACAAAATGAGAGGACAGAAAAGGGAAAAGAAAAAATATTTGAAGAAATTATGGTTGAAGAGTCCCAAATTTACTGAAAAACAGTAACCTACCCACCCAGGAAGCTTAACAAACTCCAAGCAGGATAAGGGCAAAGAGATCCATAAATACCTCACAGTAAAAATGCCACGAGTCAAAGTCCTGGAAAAAAGCTTGAAGAGAAAAAAGATTAATCGTTTACAAGGGAACCCCAGTAAGATTAATAGCTGAATTCTCAGCAGAAACAATAGAGGCCAGAAGACAATGGGATAACACAGTCAAAGTGCTACAAGAAAAAACCTGTCTATCAATAATCCTATATCCAGTAAAGCTATCTTTCAAATATGAAGATGAAATAAACACTTAACCAAGTGAACAAAAACTGAGAGAATTTGTTGCTAACAGACTCACCTTATAAAAAAATACTAATGTAAATTCACCAGTCACTGTTCACAGGGTCACTAGTGGAAAGCAATTCAAATCCACATAAGAAAATACAAAAGAGAACTGGTAAATATAATTATGTAATTTTAATATACAGTACAAATAAGTGTATTTCTTCCTTCTCAAAACTGATTTTATAAGGCAATTATATAATAATACAATTGCATACATTGTACAATGTAATGTTGGCCTATAACATGCAGAAATGCAATGCATGTGACGCATAATATATTTGCACAAAGGAGATGAGTAGGGGCAAATGCTTTACTGGGTTAAGAAAATGGCTACAGACTATAAAGCAGTAATTATCACAATGTGTTATTTGGTTTGTAACATTAATACATGTATTACGTATAAAAAATATCACAGAATGCAGGAAAAGGCAATAGAGCTAAATAGGAGTAACAATTCTCTCTATATAACTGGAATTAAGCTAGTTTAGACCAGAAGCTGAATCAGAAGAGTTAAGCTGTATAGGGTAAACCCTAGAGCACCACTATAACAAATAAGCAAAAACCAGAAAAAAAAAAAACCCTCAAAAACATTTAAAGATCTCACCAAAGAAGATATAGAGATGGCAAATAAGTGTATGAAAAAATACTCAACATCATATGTCATTAGGTAAATGCAGATTCAAACGAGACACCGCTTCACACCAATAGGAATGGCTAAAATCCAAAACACTGACAACACCAAACACTGGCAAGGATGTAGGGTAATAGAAACTCACATTCACTGTGTGGGAATGCGAAAATAGTGCAGCCACTTTGGAAGATGGTTTGGCAGCTTCTCAGAAAACTGAACATTCTTAACCATACAATCTAGCAGTTGCTCCTTGGTATCTACCCAAATGGGCTGAAAACTTATGTGCACACAAACCCCTGTACACATGGATGTTTATAGTAGCTTTTTGACAACTGCTAAAACCTGGAAGCAACCAAGATGTCCTTGAGGAGGTGAATGGATGAATGACAAACTGTGGTATATCCAGACGATGGAATATTATTCAACGCTAAAAAGAAATGAGACATCAAGACACAAGAAGACATGGAGGAACCTTAAATGGGTATCACTGAAATAAGAGAACCAATGTGAAAAGGCTACATACTGTGCAACTATATGGCACTCTGGAAAAGGCAATACTAGGGAGACAGTATAAAAAAGATTAGCAGTTGCCGGGAAGTCTGGGTGGTGGGAGGGAAGGATGAATAAATGGAGCACGGGATTTCTGGGGTAGTCTAACTATCCTGCAAGATGCTGTAATGGTGGCTACGTTTCAGTCTACATTTGTCAGAACCCACAGAATGTACAACACAAGGGGTGAACTCTAATACAGACCATGGACTTTCATTAATAATAATGTAGCTATGTTAGCTCATCAATTATAATAAATGTACCAGGGGAATGCAAGATGTTAATGACAGGGTAAAGTGGAGGGGAAATTTATGGCAACTCTGTACTCTCTGCTCAATTTTTCTATAAATCTAAAATTGCTCTGAAAAATAGCCCATTAATTTAGGAAATCGTTAAAGAAATCCAAATGCTACATTAGAAAATATTCACTTAATACAAAAGAAATGGGTGAGGCGTTGATGTGCATACTGGGTAAGATCTCTGAGATCCTTTGAAACCCTCAGCTAGTCTTACTTTTTAGGCCAGAAGATGTGCATAATTATCAGCAAGACAGTACCAGAAACAAATCGTCCCCAGTGTCCCTCTCTGTAACTATTTACAGCTGACATTCTCTCCCTCTACAGGAGGACTCGTGAGCAGGTTTCAGAAAGGCCCAGGCCATGGACTGCAGATCATAACCATGGAGAAGAATAAGAAAAGAACATGGCAGCAGCAGGAAGGCCCAGGACTGTGTTAAACTTCACGTGAGCCCACAGTTCCTGGAAAACAGCTACAGTTAAGGAAATCATCATACCCTGTTCTGGGAAAGAGCTTACTGCAAAGAGCTCTCCTTTGCCCTAAGTCTGAGACAAAATCCACCATGCTACCAAGTTCATCTATGACAAAGCCAGACACAGACCCACCAAATTTCCATTCTTTACCTCCTAAAAGACTAATGGAACTGTTTGTCCCGATTCAGGGAACAAAATGTTAACTGATGACTAAGCTTTAGTTAAGCTTCTTTCCTTCCCCAAGCCTTTGACACACCCTCAACCTGAGCCAGCCCACAACCCCTCAATGGTTCCTTCTGAGAATAGGCTGACTGTAAGGAAACATTTCTAGTTAACTGATTCTACCACCGACTCCCTCATATCTGATTCTTTCTAGCCCTGTTTACTAGCCCCTGTAAATAAATTCCTTTCTGCCTTTCTTTCTTTCTTTTTTTTCTTTAAGTAATCTCTATGCCCAACGTGGGGTGGGGCTCAAACTCACGACCTCAAGATCAAGAGTCGCATGCTCTACCAAATGAGCCAGCCAAGCACCCCTGCCTGATTTTTTGACACGCTTGTAATCTTAAGGTCGGACTAGTCTCCTAATGGCAAAAGCCCCTCCTTTTACTGCAATGATTCTTTTGAATAAAGTCTCCCCTGACTAAAGTCAACATTTTTGTTTTTGTTATTTTTTTAATAGACAATATACTCTATTAGCTCAGGCTAGATGTTAGGGTCCAGCTGAAATCACCCAGCACATCAATGAAAATGTCACTTGAGTTTTATGCAACTGTAGGCTCAGAAAAGCAGTCCAACTTCTCACCCATGGCAGGAAAAGCTCTGCAGGAGTTCTGAGTGGCAGACATCCTGCCAAGGATCAAACACCTCCACTAACAGATAACGAATGTGCCATCTCAGAAGGTAACTTCGTCCCCTATTAGAAAATTCTCATAATTAAGCTGACATTTCCATCTCCGTGGCTGTGACCCACAGGCACCAGTTCTGTCCTCTGAACTACACAGAATTCCTATGTTTCCTTTTAAATCTTTCCGCTGTCTGAAGGCAGCTGCACCTCATCTACTTCACATCGGCATAACAAGGCACCTGGCCTGTAGAGACTGTCCACCCTGTCTACGCCAAAAAAAAAAAAAAAAAAAAAAAAAAAAAAAAAAAAGACCAAATCTTGTCCTCAGTTTGCTTATTTTAAAGAAATTTTTAAAATGTTTTTTAAAGCTTATGTATTTATTTTGAGTGAGTGAGAGAGAGAGAGAGGCAGAGAGAAAAGGAGAGAGACAATCCCACGTAGGCTCTGCGCTGTCAGTGTTGACCCTGACGTGGTGCTCGAACCCATGAACCATGAGATCGTGACCTGAGCCCAAATCAAGACTTGGATGGTCAACCAACTGAGCCACCCAGGCACCCCCTTTTAAAAATCAGCAGAGGCATGGAAGTCACATTTGGATATTAAGTTCTACTAAGAAAAATTAGGAAAGAGGCAGCACACATCCAGCAAGGGCTATCTATCACTATTTGTTCAGGAGGGTCCAGTCAGCTGAGACATTGCAGCCAGCTTTTCCTGTTGTTATGGAAACAGTGGCTCTGTGAGAGGCTTTTTCCCTTAAAAATAACCCCTCAGTCTCCCCCCTCCAATGATTCAATAAAAATCATGAGTGAGTATAGTCGTCCACATTCCTGACATGAGTGGCAAGACTGGGAACAGACTATAAAAATTTTAACCCACCAGAACACTTGGACAAAACAAACAAAACAAAACAAAAAAACTGCTCCAAATCCTTATAATACACTTGAATACTTGAGAAACTGCTAATCAATTTCTAGGAGGCTTGGCTATTAAATCCAACAGTTTAGCACTATTAACTTGTAAATGTGTTGACAGAAAGAACTACATTTCACTGACTTTTGTCCTTCCAAGACCAGGTATCTTGAGGCATGTTGAATACTGACTAAATTTACCCAGGCCTATCAGAAAGGCCTTCCACTCTGCCACTCCCAGTACCTTGTTCCTAACTGGAGTAAGTCACTCTGGAGACACCATCAACTGTGGACTCTTCCAGTGGGTTCCACCAGCCTGTGGATACTCTTTAGCCAGAGCTCCTGGTCCCTCAGACTTCTGCAAACACACCAGCAGAGACAGCTCATCTCAAACAGGAGATGGCTCAGGGAATATAACCATGCTTTTGTGATTGAGATGTAAGACAAAATTGCTTTCTCTGGTTATTGCGCGTGTAATAATCCCAACCTTGCTACACAAATTCCTAGTTGGTGTTTCTTTAATACTCAAGAAAAGATCCATCAAAGCTGAGTGGTTTTTGATGCTGCCTTCAACTAACTCTCTAAACTCATTTATCACCTCAAACATTCTCAACACCTCCAATTTTAATCTCTTCTAGTGAGTTAATTGCAAGGGACTTTTACAGTAATTTTTATCTTAGGAAAATGCTGCCTGGTCTTTAAATTTCTGGCCATCCATGATCAAACACTGAAAAAGTCCTAAGGAAGCATGTGTATCCAACTTCATTGAGGTTATCAGACCTTCTTAGGAAGAAATTTTATATACATAAGATAGATATTACACACAAATCTTATATGCCATATACATATGCATTTCTAAAAAATATCTAAAATGCAAAACGCTCATGTTGCAAACAGATGTTATGTACATATATGCATGGAATTTGCAGATTCTGACATGTGGCAGCAGAGTGAAGAGCGACTCCTACATGAGACACCGACCTCAGGAAGTTCAGCAGAACCCTACAGAACATCCCTCTATTTCCTCAGCACTTGAATCCAGCTCTTGACAGAGCCAATATTGACAACACAGTCACAAACATTCTCTTCAGTTATTGGTCAACAGAGGCTCTTTGGCTCAAATCAAGAATATTATTGCTCCTTTGTGTTTCTTACACATGTCACTTTTGGCAGTCAACTGCTCAACAGACACTGCTGGTGCCTCCATCTGCCAATGCCACTTTGACAATGTAGCTCCAGGATGATAACCAGAATATACATGTAGGTGTACATATATATGCACACACAAACAAAAATACACACACAACTAGGGAAGTACCGATTAGGTATTCAGTTGCACAGTGTGCTCACTCAAATGCTGCCGATACAGCTCAAACAGTAAGGGACTGACCATGCTGGGAATATAAGCCTGGCACAGCAGTGATGATTCATTTGTTCGTTCTCTATTTATTCAGGCCCAGAAACTTCTTTTCCCCTCACTTCCCGTATATGGAATCTCTTTCATGTACCTCTCATTCACTCAACAACTACTGATTGACGACTTCATTCTACACTAAGGGATTCAACAGCAAGCAAGACCGACGTAGTTCCTGCCCTCATGAGGCATACAGTCTCCAATGGGGGATACATATAGATAAGGAGGCAATTTCAACATAGCCAGGTAAACATGTTGGTAGGTGGGGACCAGTTCAGGCGCTATGAGAGAGAGCTCAATAAAGGAAAGACACCTAGTTCACACTTAAGGTGTCAGAAAGAGTTTTGGGGGGAAAAATACCTAAGACCTGAATCTATTTCGTCTCCTCATTCCATTAATACAGCACAGACTGAGGACCTTCTTTCTTGCCTGGACACGGTCTATTCTTCTGATCGATCTTTCTGCCTTTAATCTCACCTTTGACAGAAACCTTTATCTTCAAGATAAAAAGCGAGCTTCACACACTAGGGCTCTTTGTGATCTGGACTCCCACTTATTTCACCAGGCTTTTGCACGCTCCCATATTTAAGGCATACAGAACCATTTCTGAAGTGTCCTGTACTCACCCATGTCTACCCGAAATATCTCTTCCCTTGTGTTTCAAGGCTGATCAAGCTTTATCTTCTTTGGGAAACCTTCCCTGACCACTTATTCTGAGAGAGGCAACTGTTCTGATTTGTATTTTAGTATTAATTCAGACATCATAAACAGTGTGATATTAAGTATGTGCTATTTTGTTTAGGGTTCAACTTAGGGACACTCAGTGGCCCCAACCTAGAATCCGTACTTCAGAGATTGCTAGCTAACACGAATTCCCAAAAGCATCTATTAAAAGTCCTTTAGCTGTCCATGGCTGTTCACCAACACCTAAGACTTTGCTCATTACCTCCAAACAAACAAACAAACAAACAAACAAAGCCAGAAATTTTTCTGTTGGTGAGATTAATGTCTTAGTAATCAGAATGATAACTATGAGAGATAGACTCTCATTGCTAAAATAAAAGGTATTCATATATATTTTTATGCACTGAATAAAATGTTTTAGAAATAGTCCCAATTCTTGAATGGAGAGTGAGTCTGTACCTGATCACTTAGGAATGCCACCGGGGGCCACCTGTGTCCAGTCATTCTAGGCTTTGGAAGTTTCTGTTTGTCTGATGCTGATTACAAGAGGATGAGAATCCTACTTCTGTAACATTGCTACACCTCTGACAGTGGTTAGACAGATAGCTAGGACATTCCCAAGTTTAAAATATAGGTTACAGGAACCAATTTCTAAATGAATATTTAATAAACATCTTTAAGTATGGCAGAATTTGCTTTCATTGTAATCTAGTAATAAAGCTCTAAGGGAGCAGCTAAGTATTTCTCAAACTTTTTCATTGGGATTTTTACATAAAGAGCATAAGAGCTGTAGTAAGCCCACCTAGTCATCCCCAACCAGCCTCTCCTCTCTGCTCTTTGTACCCTGCGCACCTTCCATGGCATGTGTCAAACTGTATGGTAATGTCTACCTTCCCCACTAAATGCTGAGGTCCTTAAGAACAAAGGCTATTTTTCATCTCTGTTGCCCCTTGCTTATTTATTAGCTCAGCATCTACATAAAGAAACACCTGTTGGATGGACAATAATACAAAGTAGCGTAACAGAGTGACAGGACATCTAACTAGGATTGGGGAATTTGTGTTTTAACACTAGTTTTAGCAATAGCTGAGTCCTTATGTCAATAATTTACCAGGTTAGGCACTTAAATAGTATCTCATTTAATCTTCAGGATCCTTCTGAGAGGTAGCACCATCATTTACAGCAAAGGAAGCAGAGAGACTGGCTAAGAAAGTTATTCAGATAAGTAAGAGGAAGAGTCAATATTTGAACCCAAATCATTTTTAACCTCTACTTTAGAAGTGTGTTCCATAGCTCACACTTGAAAACTTAGGTGAAAAAAATCTCCCTCTGGATTCCAATTTCCTCATCTGTTTACTGAATGACACCAGGCGTCTCCAGCCCTTTCCACTCCTCAGGTTACAGTGTGGCGGTTCCAGGCAGCAACAACCAAAGCCTCTATCTTGCCTGCCTTTGCTGTCCTGACAAAAATGGAAGAGATTTTCCTGTGCAGCATGTGACAAGGCTTTTCACCTAACATATCTTCTTTTCATTCTTTTTTTCTTTTAAAAACGTCTCAGGGGATTCTGCAGGCAGAGAAGAGGGATCCGTTTTTGGTACATTGCTTTGAAGCTAGAACCTGCTGTTAGTTAACAGAGCCAGCAAGTTGTTATTTTTGTTCTACAATTCTTCACTGACATGGATGCTGGCTGAAATTATAAAAAAGGGCAAGGAAAGAAAACCTACATCCAGGGACATTTCAATTGTCAGAAAAATAAAAGTGGTAAAAGGAAACAGTAAAAATGTCAGCTTGTTTACCACATTTCAACTGCACTCTTGCAGCTGTACACAGAAAAAGATTTTAAGTGGTTCTCTTGACATCATCTGAGAATTGCTCAACTGAAAGACTCACACCCTATCTGTGCTACAAATTTTATAGTCAGGGATTGAAGTGGCATACGTAAATACCACAAATATTTACTGAGCACCTTCTTATGTAGTACGTGCTGAAATGTTAATATCTCGGGCCAGTTTTCTATAGGCACAGCTATCTGGAGGGAAAGCACATCAGTAAGGAAAGAGTATCTTGAACCATCCTCCTTAGAATATCTTTCATATGCACCATTCAATGATCAGAATACTTGCCTGGTAAAGCAAATGGTAATTCTAGAACAATTAAAGTTCTTAGTTGCCAGGAGACTGATGCCAGGCCCAAATCCCCACTTGGCTTCTCGGGAAAAGCCAAGGAATTCTGGTGAAATGTCATTGAGGTATTTAATCAGAAAAAACTTTTGACAGCATTAAGATGATTAAAAATCAGTGTCATTTTGAGAAAACTGTTCAACAGAGAATAAACACACAGAAGGAGGAAGGTGGGTTTGTGCCTTTAAAACTCACTGTCTACAAATGAGCAAAGGAAAAAAAAAGACCAAGAAACAGACTCAACTATAGGGAACAAACTGATGGTTACCAGAGGGGAGGTGGGTGGGGTACGATGGGTGAAATGAGTGATGAGGGTTAAGGAGGGCACTTGTGATGAGCAGTGGGTAGGGTATGGAATTGTTGAATCACTGTATTGTACACCTGAAACTAATATAACACTGTATGTTAATTATACCGGAATCAAAATAAAAATTTAATAAATTAAAAAAAACCCTCACTTACCTTCTTAACAGCAGGATCCCCTTTGGATGGAGGACAAGGAGGAGACATTTTTACCTGGAAAAAAAAGGCAAACATTTTATTTTATTTAATGCTTATTTTTATTTTTGAGAGAGAGAGACAGAGAATGGGGGGTGGGGTGGGGGCAGTGAGAGAAGGAGACACAGAATTCGAAGCAGGCTCCAGGCTCTGAGCTGTCAGCACAGAGCCTGATGTGGGGCTCGAACTCATGAACCATGAGATCGCGACCCGAGCCGAAGTTGGATGCTTAACTGACTGAGCCACCCAGGCGCCCCAAAGGCAAATATTTTAATACACTTTTGGTTATAATCTAGTTTTATTTGACCCACACTCAAAACAACTCAACTAGAATTGGTATAACCGAGATAAAATAGAACTTTTCAGAGGAACAATGAAGAGATTTTTTTTAAGCCCCTATGAAACTTTTCCAGAGATCAAAAGTCAGTAGTTAGCCAAGATTAAAATATGGTTAGTGTAAGAAAAGTAGAACAGATGGTCCAGACTGGTTTTAACCAAATAGTGGGGAACCAAATAGACACAGATCTTTGTTGACAATGTTAACCAAGTGACACACTACGCAATAGTCAGCATTTCTTGCAGAGGCCAACTCAAAGTATTCTTTGTGATATAATAGCCCTTTTTAAGTAAAACAGGCACAAAAGAGTTTGATAAAATAGTGAAAGATTTAGAAGAAGTATCAGCCAAACCATAATAAAACAATGTTTAGCTCAAGGAAGAGAAGATTGATGGTATAGGGATATCTTGAAATATTTGAGGGTTGAAAGAGATTGTCAGATTAGAAAAATGAGCAAGACTCAACTACACGTTGCCTGCAAAACCCGTATTTTATTTTATTTTATTTATTTTATTTTTTTAAAAATTTTTTTTCAACGTTTTTTATTTATTTTTGGGACAGAGAGAGACAGAGCATGAACGGGGGAGGGGCACAGAGAGAGGGAGACACAGAATCGGAAACAGGCTCCAGGCTCCGAGCCATCAGCCCAGAGCCTGACGCGGGGCTCGAACTCACGGTCCGCGAGATAGTGACCTGGCTGAAGTCGGACGCTTAACCGACTGCGCCACCCAGGCGCCCCGACCCGTATTTTAAATATAAAGGCACAAATAGGTTACAAACAAAGGGATTGCAAAGACAGCACTAGATTTCAGAGCAAAGACTATTACCATGGATAAAGAAGATCATTTCACAATAATAAAGGGGTCCAATTCATCAGGAAGACATAACAATCCTAAATGTCCATGCATCTAATAGCTTAAAAATACATAAAATAAAAATTGATAGACTTGAAAGGAGAAAAAGATTTTATAGTTATAGATTTCCATACCCTTCTCTCTCAATATTATTAGAGAACAAATAGGCAGATAATTAGCAAGGATTTAGAAGATTTACATGATACAATCAACTAACTCGATCAGTTGGACATCAACAGAATACTCCACCTAGCAAAAGCAGAATATACATTCTTTTCAAGTGCATGCGGACCACTTACAAGCCACATAGACTATTTTATACCAATAAAACAATTCTCAGCAAACGTAAACAGATCCAAGTGATACTAAAAAGTTTCTCTGATAACAATTTATCATGGAAATAATTTAGAATCAGTAACAGAAAGATCTCTAATAAAAATTCCCAAATATTTAGGAACTATTAACCAAATAACCAATGGGTCAAAGAAGAAATCAAAAGGAAATCAGATCCTAGAAACACCCAACCTAGCAAGAATGAATCATGAAGAAACAGAAAATCTGAACAGACAATAACGAGTAAGGACACTGAATCCATAATCAAAACCTCCCAACAAAGAAAAGCCCAGGTCCAGATAACTTCACTGATGAACTCTAACAAACATTCAAAGAATTAACACCAATCCTTCTAAAACTCTCCCAAAAAATTAAGGAGAAGGGAACACTTCCAACCTCATTTTAGGAGGTCAGCATTACCCTGATATTAAAGCCAGAAAAGGACACTACAAGAAAATTACAGGCCAATATTCCTGATAAACAAGGATGGAAAATCCTCAACAAAATACTAGCAAACTGAATTCAACAGTACATTAAAAGGACCATATACCACAATTAAGTGGGATATATCCCTGAGCTGCAAAGATGTTTTAACATATACAAATTAATAAAGGTGATATGTCACATTAACAGAATTAAGGGGAAAAAAACTCTGATCATCTCAATCAATGCAGAAAAATTCTTTGCCTTTTCATGATAAAAACACTCAATAAACTAGGATTAGAAGGAAACTACCTTCTTCTTACATAATACCTACCTTCTTACATAATAAAGGCCATGTATAAAAAAACCTCCACAACTAACATCACACTCAATGATGAAACATTAAAAGCTTTTCCTCTAAAATTACCAACAATGCCTGCTTTCACCACTTCTACTGAATATAGTATTGGAAATTCTTGCCAGAGCAATTGGGCAAGAAAAAGAAATAAAGGCCATTCACATTGGAAAGGGGAAAAGTAAAACTATTTCTATTTGCCGATGACATATTGTATATATAAAACTACAGAATCCACAAAAATATCAGTTAGAATAAACAAATAAAGGACACAAATCAGCATATAAAAATCAGTGTGTTTTTGATGAACAATCTGAAAATGAAATTAAGAAAACAATTTCACTTACCACAGCATCAAAAAGAATAAAATACTTAGGAATAAACTTAGCCAAGGAGGCAAAAGACTGGTACACTGAAAACTTTTTATAAACTGTTGCTGAAAACAATTAAAGGAGACAAACATAAAAAGAAAACATCCTGTATCCATGGACTGGAAGACTGAATTGTTAAGATGTCCATACTACTGAAAGCAATCTATAAATTCAAGGCAATTCTTATCAAAATCTCAGTGACATTATTGTAGCAGGAATCTTGCACAGAGAGTCATGACACTGAAGCTTTTCTTCCCAGGAAGCAGCTTTATTCGTGCCGTCACTGCTCAGTTTGGTTCCTACCGAAGAACTGAGCCCCAAGCGCCACGTGGTGTAGTTTTTGTACACATTTTTTACTTCTTTGTCTCCCATATATGGTAACAGACAAACACACAGTCTGATTAAGTGGTCTCATGTTACAAGGTCATGAGGGATGTTGTCACGTATGCTTATAGCCAGGTTGCCTTGAGGTTTTCTTTTCTTTTCTTTTTTTTTCTTAGTGAGGGGACCCTACCACATCATAACAGAAATAGAAAAATGCATCCTAAAATTCACATGGAATCTCATGGGACTCTAAATAGCCAAAACAATCTTGAAAAAACCCCAAAGTTGGAGGTCTCATATTTCCTAGTTTCTAAATTTCTATAAAACTATAGAAATCAGAACTGTGCTACTGGGCTAAAGACATACAGACCAATGGAATAATGAGACCAGAAATAAGTCTTCACAGATAAGGTCAAATGGTTTTTGACAAGGGTGCCAAGACCCATTCAAAAGGGGAAAACAACAGTCTTCTCAATAAATGGTACTGGAAAACCAGATATCCAAGAGAATCACGTTAGACTTTTACCTTACACCACATATAAAAACTAACTCAAAGTGGATCAAAAAGACCTAAATACAAAAGCCAAAACTATAAAACTCTTATAAGAAAACACAGGGAAAATTTCATAACACTGGATTTAGCAATGATTTCTTAAAGATGACACCAAAGGTACAAACAACAATTAACAAAAAAGTAGACAACTGAACTGCATCAAAATTAAAAATTTTTGCATACCAAAGGACACTTATAGAGTAAAAAGGCAAGTCACTGAATGGAAGAAAATATTTGCAAATGCCACATGACAAATATCCAGAATAAGGGATTAATATCTTAAATGTACAGAGAATGCTTAAAATTCAATAACAAACCAAAATACCAGATCAAAAATGAGCAAAGCACTTGGACATTTCTCTAAAGACATACAGATAGCCAATAAGCACACGAAAAGATGCACAACATCATTAGTCATTCACAAAATGCAAATTAAAAATACAATGAGATATCATCACACACATACCGGAGCAGCTGAAACTAAAAAGACTGACTACACCAAGGATGTGGAAGAACTGGAACCCTCATGTAATGCTGGTAGGAGAGTTAGATGGTACAACCACTTTGGAAAGCAGTTTGGTAGCTTCTTAAGATGATCAACACACATTTGCCATATGGGTCAGTCATTCCATTCCAAACGTATTTACCCAAGAGAAATGAAAGTATATGTCCACACAAAGACTTGTACACAAGTTTTCAAAACAGCTTCATCTGTAACAGCCAGAAACTGGACAAATGCAAATATTAACAGGCGAAATCATCAATAAGCAATGGCATATTCTTAGAACAAATCACTACTCAGCAGTAAGAAGAAATGAACTCTTATAAAAATATGGATGAATCTTAATTATGCTAAATGAAAAAAGACCAAAAAAGTATACTTCCTTGATGGTTCCACTGATCTAAAATTCTAGAAAATGCAAAATAATCTACTGTAACAAAGCCAGTCGGTGCCTTCTGGGGAAGAGAATGGAAGAACTGAGTAAGCTTTTAGTAGTGAGAGGGTCACTCTCACTTTAGTAGTGAGAGTAGTAACAGGTCTGCAAAATGACCTTGATTGTAGTGATGGATTCAAGGATACATACATGCCGCATTTGTACAATGCATACATTTGTATGCATGTATTTTATGTTAGTTATACTTTAATAAAGCATTTAAAGAAATTTATAGGGTAAAGCTAAAACAGTGCTTAGAGGAAGAAATTTATAGCTTTTTATACTATCCTAGAGAATAAGAAAGGTTTAAAACGAAGGACCTATGCAAGCGAGAAAAAGAAAATCAAAGTAAAACCAAACTAAGTTGAGGGAAGGAAATAAGGAACAGAAATCAACGCAATTGAAATCAAACAAAATAACAGAGAAAATTAACAAAGCCAAAAGTTGGTTCTTTGAACATATCAACAAGACTGATAAACTCTTAGATTGATCAAGAGAATATAAATCAAAAATATCAGTAATGAAAGATATACTACTACATACTACAATACTTACACACATTTAAAAGAGGCTATTATGAAAAATTTTATGCCAATAAATTTGACAAATTAGAACGACACTTTCCTTGAAAAGCAACTCAATAAAATGGACCCAAGATGAAACAGGAAATATGAATAACCCTATATTTATTAAAGAATTAAATGTTATCTAATCTTCTCATAAGGAAAACTCCCAAGTCCACATGCTTTTAGCAGTGAATTCTAGCAAATATGAAGTACACAGAGACTAATCTGTACTGATATAAAATTAGAACATCAACTCGTTAGTTTACAAGGAAAAATATAATCCTTATTGCAAGTAGTTCAACAGACAGTAGATACGATCTGTCTAGGGTGATGCCACAGAGGTAGAAGTATTAGACAAGCAACTGGATTCAAGTTCTCCAGCCCCTTCAATTCTGATGGTCTACTTCTAAGAGTATACATGCTAAAGATACTTCCTATCACTGTGCCATCAGGCTATTCAAATAGGACCATACTGCAGCCTTTTTTTTTCTTTTTCTTTTCTTTCTTTCTTTTTTTTTTTTTTTTTTGCCTTTCCCCTTTGACTTTCAGAATAAGTTTAGAAAACATAACCTCAGCTCAGGGGTCAAAACGGCTGGCTGTTCAGACTTTCCTTTCAGTCTGGTCGTTCAGCAGGTCTGCAAAAATTAGACTTGACAGTCTTTGCTTTAACATACCATGACATTAATACTCTGGAATTCACTACAGATGTATGATATAGCTTGCTAAACGTTATCCAATTTTAACTACGGGTATGCTCTTTTTGAAAAGAGAGAAAATAGATTTTCAAAGCAAAGTAGGTATTTAAGCTTAAAAAAATGACCTCATGAAAGAATCTGCAGATTTTTAAAAACAAGCCAAGAACTAGATGTGATGCTGGACAATTTATCTGTGAAAGCTGTTCTCTGGAGATTAAGTTAGAGAGTGTTTGAAGTGGCAACAGAAATGGTTCAGCATTGCTCATGAAAGGTCTTATTTTTCATTTAACAGGATTCCTTCTGGAAATGCCTCAGGCAATGCAGCTTCAAAGAGACACTTTAAATCCAGGTGTGCAGACACCAGATCTGGGGATATGGACGATGTATTAAGCTATGGCCTTAGTAATGCTGAACTGTGGGGCACCTGGGTGGCTTAGTCAGTTGGGCATCCAACTTTGGCTCAAGTCACGATCTCACAGCTCGTGAGTTCGAGCCCTGTGTCAGGCTCTAGGCTGACAGCTCAGAGCCCGGAGACTGCTTGGGATTCTGTGTCTCCCTCTCTCTGCCTCTCCCCTGCTAGCGCTCTCTCTCTCTCTCTCTCTCAAAAATAAATAAACATTAAAAAAATTTTTTAAATGCTGAACTTTTTTGATTTTTGTTAAAACGATTTCTGACTTAGACAAGCAATCTGATCTGAAGTTTAATAGCAACATGAATACCTTCTTTATCACTTTGTTAAACAAGCCTTGGTTTTTCTGATTACTAAAGGAATACATGTTCACTAATAGAAGTTTAGAAAATAATAAAGAGCAAAACAAAGGAAATAAAAATCACAATCTAACCACACAGCAGCAACCACTATTAACATTTGGAATCACGCTGTTTTGTGATCTTTTCATGTTACATGTTGAAAGTGTCTATTTCACCATATCAGTATTCTTCTATGATTTTTCTATGAAGCAGTCCATTCACTGTATAGATATGCTGTGACTAACTTCACCGACTCTTTGGAGGTTACTAGGACATGTGTTTTCAAAAATTTTTAATTAAGAAAATGTTGTCATAAACATCTTGACACATACTCCTGATGTGTTATTTCCATCGCATATATATTTACTAAGTCCCTGCTTCAAAGGGCATAGATGTTCAAAAACACATACTGCCGGTTTTTCTCCTGACAAGGAAGATGGATCCACAAACCTGCTTCCTAGAATTCTGAAATCCAAAGACTCTGAAACAAAAAAGATTTTTTTTTTTTAAACTTCTGGCACTGACAGCAAAATTCAACTGGAAGTGAAGTAAGGCTATTTATAGTCTTTATTTTTCCCACATAAGTGTTTGATTATGGGATGCTGTCCTAGACTCTACTGGGAATGTTACATAATATACAATATATATACTGTATTACTTTTCTTTTAGCACTTCAAGGATGGCATTTTATTGTTTCTTTGTTTCTTGAGAAGTCAGCCATCAGAAACTTCTGCTTGCTCTCTAAACAACATTTTTTCCTATTTTGTTTAGAGCTAGGGCTGTTTGGCAGAAAGGCTGTTCAATATAGGTAACCCTTACTACAATTGGACCTTGTATTACATTTCTTTAAATACTCTTCCTGTATGATTCCTGCCTCTACTTTCTCCAGGACTTTAATTACAGGTGTTGTCTTTTGGTACCTGAAGTTGTTCCACAGTTCACTGCTGCTTTATTCATTTTTTCTCTTTGATTTGGGATATTTTCTGTTGCTATGTATTCAAGTTCACTAATCATTTCTTCTGCTATGTCCATTATGCTGTTAATCCCAATCAGTGTGCTCTGCAGCTCAGACACTGTAGTTTTAATCTCTAGATGTTCTATTGCCTCTTTATAATTTCCATAACTCTATTGAACAGGTCTAGTCTCTCCTCTAGCTTCCTGAACATATGGAATACAATTATAATAACTGTTTTAATGTTCTTATTTACCAATTCTATCATTTGTGCCATTTCTGGGTCTGTTTCAATGGACTGCCTTTTTTTTTTTTTTTTTAATTTTAGAGAGAGCTCACTCGCATCAGGAGGGGGAGAAGGGCAGGTGGAGAGACAGATCATCTTAAGCACGCACCACACTCAGCATGGAGCCCGATGCAGGACTTGATCCCATGACGCTGGGATCATGACCTGAGCAAAAATCAAGAGTAGGACACTCAACCGACTAAGCCATCCACGCGCCCTAAGGATTGCTTTTTTTCCCCCCCAATATATGAAATTTATTGTCAAATTGGTTTCCATACAACACCCAGTGCTCATACCAAAAGGTGCCCTCCTCAATACCCATCACCCACTCTCCCCTCCCTCTCACCCCCCATCAACCCTCAGTTTGTTCTCAGTTTTTAAGAGTCTCTTATGCTTTGGCTCTCTCCCACTCTAACCTCTTTTTTTTTCCTTCCTCTCCCCCATGGGTTTCTGTTAAGTTTCTTAGGATCCACATAAGAGTGAACACATATGGTATCTGTCTTTCTCTGTATGGCTTATTTCACTTAGCATCACACTCTCCAGTTCCATCCACGTTGCTACAATGGGCCATATTTCATTCTTTCTCATTGCCACGTAGTACTCCATTGTGTATATAAACCACAATTTCTTTATCCATTCATCAGTTGATGGACACTTAGGCTCTTTCCATAATTTGGCTATTGTTGAGAGTGCTGCTATAAACATTGGGGTACAAGTGCCCCTATGCATCAGTACTCCCGTATCCCTTGGGTAAATTCCTAGCAGTGCTATTGCTGGGTCATAGGGTAGGTCTATTTTTAATTTTTTGAGGAACCTCCACACTGTTTTCCAGAGTGGCTGCACCAGTTTGCATTCCCACCAACAGTGCAAGAGGGTTCCCGTTTCTCCACATCCTCTCCAGCATCTATAGTCTCCTGATTTGTTCATTTTGGCCACTCTGACTGGCGTGAGGTGATATCTGAGTGTGGTTTTGATTTGTATTTCCCTGATGAGGAGCGACGTTGAGCATCTTTTCATGTGCCTGTTGGCCATTTAGATGTCTTCTTTAGAGAAGTGTCTATTCGTGTTTTCTGCCCATTTCTTCACTGGGTTATTTGTTTTTTGGGTGTGGAGTTTGGTGAGCTCTTTATAGATTTTGGATACTAGCCCTTTGTCCAATATGTCATTTGCAAATATCTTTTCCCATTCTGTTGGTTGCCTTTTAGTTTTGTTGGTTGTTTCCTTTGCTGTGCAGAAGCTTTTTATCTTCATAAGGTCCCAGTAATTCATTTTTGCTTTTAATTCCCTTGCCTTTGGGGATGTGTCAAGTAAGAAATTGCTATGACTGAGGTCAGAGAGGTCTCTTCCTGCTTTCTCCTCTAGGGTTTTGATGGTTTCCTGTCTCACATTCAGGTCCTTTATCCATTTTGATTTATTTTTGTGCATGGTGTGAGAAAGTGGTCTAGTTTCATCCTTCTGCATGTTGTTGTCCAGTTCTCCCAGCACCATTTGTTAAAGAGACTGTCTTTTTTCCATTGGATGTTCTTTCCTGCTTTGTCAAAGATTAGTTGGCTATATGTTTGTGGGTCTAGTTCTGGGGTTTCTATTCTATTCCATTGGTCTATGTGTCTGTTTTTGTGCCAATACCATGCTGTCTTAATGATTACAGCTTTGTAGTAGAGGCTAAAGTCTGGGATTGTGATGCCTCCTGCTTTGGTCTTCTTCTTCAAAATCACTTTGGCTATTCGGGGCCTTTTGTGGTTCCATATGAATTTTAGGATTGCTTGTTCTAGCTTCGAGAAGAAGGCTGGTGCAATTTTGATTGGGATTGCATTGAATGTGTAGACAGCTTTGGGTAGTATTGACATTAAGGATTGCTTTTTTTAAAGAAAAATTTTTAGAGCAGTTTCAGGTTTGCATCAAAATTGAGAGGAAGGTACAGAATAGCGCATACATCCCATGCTCCCACACCTGCACAGCCTTCCCCCTTATCAACATCCTCCACCACAGCAGTTCATCTGTTACAACTGATGACACATTACACTGACACATCATTATCACCCAGAGTGATATAAACCCAGTTTATATTAGGGTTCACATTTGGTGTTGTTGCCTTCTATGGGTTTAGACAAACGTGTAATGACATATGTCTACTACTGTAATATTACACAGAGTATCTTCACTGCCCTAAAGTCTTCTGTGTTCCATTTATTCATCCCCCCTCCCCACTGGTCCCTGGCAGCCACTGATGTTTTTACTGCCTCCACAGCTTTGCCTTCTTCAGAATGTCATACAGTTGATTTTTTCCCTCCTCTTTATGACTTGCATTTTTCCTGCTTTCTTGCATACCTGGTAACTTTTGATCAAATGTGAGACATTGTGAATTTTACCTTGTTGGGTGAAATATTTTTGTAATCCCTACCATACTCTTGAACTTTGTTCTGGGATGTGGTTAAAATACTTGGAAATAATTTCGAGCACCTGTCTAGCCCAGCCAGAAGAGGATGTGACTTCACCTCGGGGTCGTGAGTTCGAGTCCCATGTTGGGTATACAGATTACTAAAAAAAACAAACCTAAAAAAAAAAAATAAATACTTGGAAATAATTTGATCTTTTTTAGGTTTTAAGTTTTGTGAGGTGGGATCAAAGCAGCCGTTAGTCTAGGGTTAACTTTTCCCTCAATATGATGGTCAAGACATGACTTAGTACTCAGTGCTGCCCTGTGAAGGATGCAGTGTTCCAGGCTGGCATTATTCCTGGCTGTATGTCAATCTGGGGGCACTGCTACCTCTAATCCTTTTGTGTGGTTCTTCTTCAGGCCTTGAGTGTTCTGCTTCCTCACACATGAGTGGACAATATTCAACTTAATACTGAAGGTTGTCTTATGCAGGTCTCTGGGGCTTTTTCCCTGTGCAGCTCTTTCCTGTTCATACTCTGTTCGGCAACCTCAAGCCACCTCGCCTTCTCTGGACTCCAGCTCTGCCTCCTCAACTCGGAGAGACCGGTGAGCTCTGCCTCGGTTTCCTCCTCCTTGTGCCATGGCTAACCTTTCTGCTAGCAGTATAGTAAGGATGATCCTAGGGCTTACGTTATTTGTTTCTCATCTCTCAGGGGCCACACTTCTTCACTGCTCAATGTCCAATGTCTTGAGAACCACTGTTTATAGATGTTGTCTATTTCCGCCCAAGAACTCCAAATGCATCCTGTCAGAAATTGAAGTCCCTATATTACCTTTTAAATAAAAAAACTTCTCAATTCTGAAACCTATCTTGTCAAAGGGATCTGGATAAGGGATTGTGCACTTGTACAAACATACCTTCCCACTACCAATGATTAAAAAGTGTCTGCCTCTTCACATCCTTAACAATATAAATGCATATCTATTTTGAAATGTGTGCCAGTTTATTGTGTATTTTTAAAAATTAGCCAGTTTAATAACTTAAAAAAACGGCATCATATTGTTGTTTTAATTTGTATTTCTTTGATCACTGGTAATGAAGTTGAACGTTTTTTCACATTTCATTGAACACTATTATTTTTAAATGTCACTTGCCCACATTCCCATCAAAGCTTTAGTTCTACATAAATACTGGAAACACTTTTTGGGTACTATTGTTATCCTCTGGTCTTTTGGACATAAGGCTTTTCTGGATCAAAGTGAAGTGTGCAAACTTTCAGGGCTTTAAGCATCTGTTAAACCACTCTGGCAGTGGTGACAAGGGAGGTGCTCACAGAGACGTGACTGTCTATCCATTTTCCACAATCACAGTCAATACATTACATGTGTCCTCTGTTTCAAACCCTTCAATGTTTCCTACTACTTTAAGAATAAAAAGTAAACTCTTCACCAGATCTTCCAGGCTATTCAGGACATGGCCCTGCCTACCTCTTCAACCTCATTCCTTGCCACACTCACTCTTTAGTTTCTATGTTTCACCCACTGATCTTTTCTCAGTTCCTTGAACAAGTCAACCCTCTCCTCAGTTCCTCTGTGCTTGCTCTTCTCTTGCTTGGAATATTCTTCACATGGATGGTACTTTCCTGTCCTTCAGATCTTAGCTTAAATATCACCTCTGCAGATGGATATTCCTGGACCACCCTCCAGAGTAGGTTTCCCTCATGCTATTCTTCCCATAACATTCTATTCTTTCCCGATAGCACTTACAACCTATCACAATTTGGAGTTACACATGCAATTACAGTTTGCTTACAATTTAATTATCGTCTAGCTCTCTTCCTATATGGTAAGCTACGTAATGGTAGGAAATACGTTTTCAGGTTTTTTATTGTTGTTGTTCAGTAATGTATACTCAGTCCCGAAAATATAGCATTTGGCCCAAAGTAGGCATATGTTAAATACTGGCTGAAATAATGAATCACTTAATACTAGGGTATAATAACAAGATTACTGGAAAATGGGCAAAAGTCTCCTCAAAGAGATTCATTTAAATTAGAATCATTTATCACCTCTCTGCACATCTAAGATACATTAACCCTCATTTCGCTTGTAAATTTAAGTTACAGGATATTCTTTTGAGAAATGCTGCTATCACCAGATACTGAAATTTCATTGTTTAGCATTTAATTGGAATCTAATGTTTATAATGGGGAATTGACACTCTTTAAAAACGACAGATGAACACAGGGCATTAATACCAGTGTTCTGATTTCATTAAGCAGCTGGTAAAACAAATCTTCAATTTATAGTGGGAATCCAAATTAAATAAGAATTGGACAATGGTTAATAGAAAATTATGACCAGTGAGCCCAAATAAATGTCATGTACTGAGTAATTTCTTTGAAGTTGTAAATACTCTCCTCTGACATTATTTATAAATTTACCCCGAAAGACAAAACATTTTCTTAGACAACTCTCTAAAAATCAAAATATAAAACCAACCCCAAGTACCAAGAAAAGTATCAGCTTATTTCATTTAATTCTTTTCTGTTCTGATGATTAAAGAATAAATAGGCAGTTATAGGTTTATTTTGAGTCTTCTTCTCATGTATTTACCTCTTATAAAAAAAAATAAACAAAAAAACCCACCTCTGATATTTGACTAATGTACCTGCCTCTCTACCAGTAAGAGATGATTTATCCAACTCTGAAAAGTTATCAAGCAATACATTATAAAACTTTCTGATAAGTCTTTAAATGTTGCTGGCACATAAAATGTGTTAGCTTCCTACCAGCTCTCAAGAATTCTAAGCATGCAATCTAGTAAATCTTCAATTATGTTTCTTTGAATTTGCAGCATGTTGTCTGTTGATCAACAATTATTTTAAAAATGAATACCAAGTTAATTTCTTCTATTGCTCATCAGTGCCAATGAAGATGGTTTTCTGCTACTATAAATTTGATAAAGGAATAGGAAAAGAAAATTTAATAACCCAAGAAAACTATTACATTATATTATATAGCAATACCATTTGTTGAGAAAATATAGTAGAATGATAAGTACTTCAGTTGAAATTAATTCTCCAATGTATGTCATCTGTGGGTAATACACACAGAAAACAAAACGGCGAATCAGAGAGACTTACAAGGTTTATTTGTGGACCTCAACACTTCAGACTAAGCTTTGTAAACCTGAGGCAATGATGGAGATAAGGAAGAAAAGACGGAGTCATTTTTCTGGCTTGTAAAGAGTAAAAGTAGTTATTCCATAGGAGAGCAAGCTTCCTGGGGGAATAACTCCCCTCATGTCTGTGCCAACCCGTTTGGAGGCAACCAATCTGTCAGAGTTATTGCTTATATATACTGACCAGTTGTGCAAAAAAGACATGAGGTAAGGAGCAGAAGAAGACAGGCCTTCTCCACCAAAAATACAGTTCTCAGGGTAACTGTTCCATCTTGTTGAGCCAGAGTTAGAAAATGACCATGGAAAAAATTATCCTAGGTCTTGGAAAAGAATGAAACAAAAAGGGATTTGACTGAAGGATCATAGAGGCAGTGAGAAGGTTCAAATGCATTCAGTATCTCCTGGGAGTAGAGAGCAACATGTGGAAACTGACTGGTAATCTCAACCTGATTTTGGAGTCACTGGACCCTCACCTCTGTGATCCTCCCTGCACTGGCTAGGAACTTAATGACCAGGGTTGACATTTTTCAAAGGAAATTGAGAGCACAAACTACAACTTTCATAAAATACAATTTAATAAAAACCATCATAGACAGAATTAGTATTTTCATTTAAAATTTTCTTATAATTAAAAATGGAATGGCTCACACGTGGTAAGAAATCTTAATTAGCACAGCCAATATGGTATGGATGTATTTTAAAAATCAGCTTTACCAGGTTTCAATCAAGTCAGAATGCTAAAAATAGGAACAGGCTGGAGGTAGGAAAATTGGGGGTGATAATGGTCCTATAAAACCTTGAGTTCAAATATTGGCCTCCCTTCTCTGAGCTACATCCAGTTCCTATAAAATAGGGAATATATCACTCTCATAAAATTGTGGAAACTAGCATAAACACATCTTCAGCATATATTTGATAAATTTAATTTTCTCTTTCCTTCTTGTGTTACCAATCCACTAGATCTTTTTACAGTATCCTAGTAACACAGACAGCTAGAAGAAAATTTAAGAAATCCCAAATAGTTCTTACTCTAGAACTACTGCTTCATATGATTTGAGAATCATTGCTTCATTATTAGCAAGTATCAAAGATTTAAAAAAAATGTTTTTAAAGTTTATTTATTTTCAGAGAGACAGACAACGGGAGTTGGGGAGGAACAGAGAGAGAGAAAGAATCCCAAGTAGGCCCTGCACTGTCAGCAGAGCCTGATATGGGGCTCAAACTCACAAAACCATGAGATCATGACCTGAGCCAAAACCAAGAGTCAGATGCTTAACTAACTGAGCCACCCAGGAGCCCCAACGAAAGATTTTCAAGAGGATCTGACTAGTAATCTTACTGGAGTTTCCTGAACAATGAAAAAATTGAGTCATCTCTCTTCCCTTCCAGAATGGGATTGCCTCATACAGCCTCAGAAGTAAAGCTGCCTTTGACATGTAGGTACAACTTCAAGATAATTTACCTTTTCTAGATGTTGTGAGAGAAGGCAGGAGGAAAGTCAATGAAATAGATTACTATCTTTCTTCACTGTATGAGGTGTGGGGATGCTGGTACAAGGCAACCAATGTACTATAAATGGCTTCAGGATTCGACACCTATTTAGGAAAAATTTCTCAGCAAAACATGGAATAAAAAATAACTTCCTAAAACATGATATAAAGGTTACACACTAAATGTCTGTGGTTAACATTAAACTTAATGATGAAAAATTGAACACTTTCCCCCTAAGATCAGTAACAAGGCAAACAGGTCTATTCTTATCATTCCTATTCAACACTGTACTGGAGGCCAATGTAATAAGGAAAGGAAAAGAAATAAAAGGCATAAGATTGGAAACAAAGAAATAAAAATCTTCATTTGCATATGATCTGATTATCTATGTAGGAAATACCAAAGAACCTATAAGAAAAATATTAGTACTAACAAGTAAGCTTTGTAAGGTCACTGGTCACTGGACACAAGATCAATATATGAAAAGAAGTTGTATTTCTGTATCCTAGCAATGAACAATTAGAAAATTGAAATATAAAACTGTAAAATATATATCAAAAGAAACTACATACTTAGAAATAAATCTTAGAAACAAAACATGCAAGATTTACATGCCAAAAACTATAAAGCATTAGTGAAATAAGTCAAAGAAGATTGAAATAAATTGATAGATATACCATGTTAATGGTTGGAAGACTCAATATTGTTAAGCTATCAACTCTCCCCAAATTGATTGATCAACAGATCCAACACAATCCCAATAAAATTCCAGCATGACTTTTTTTGTAGAAATTGACAAGCTGATTTTAAAATTTATATGGAAAAGCAAAGGGATTAGAACAGCCAAATGTTAGTAAGAACAAAAACTTGGAGGACTCACAATACCTGATAGATTTACTATAAAACTACCATATTGGAGAAAGGATAAATAGGTCAATGGAAGAACAGAAAGTCAAAAAACAGACCTGCACATACATAGTCAATTGATTTTTGACTAAGATACCAAGGCAATTCAATGCAAAAGAATGAACTTCAATCCTATCTTGTACCCTAGTAAAAATTAACTCAAAGTGCATCAGTGGTTGCCAGGGATAGAGAGTAGGGGGAAATACTGACTACAAAGAGATATGGGGGACTTTTGAGAGTCAGTTATAACACTGCTCTATATCTTGATTGTAAAGGTGGCTGTCAACACTCTCAACAATAGCCAAATTGTGGAAAAAGCCTAAATGTCCATCAACTGATGAATGGATAAAGAAATTGTGGTTTATATACACAATGGAGTACTACGTGGCAATGGGAAAGAATGAAATATGGCCCATTGTAGCAACGTGGATGGAACTGGAGAGTGTGATGCTAAGTGAAATAAGCCATATAGAGAAAGACAGATACCATATGGTTTCACTCTTATGTGGATCCTGAGAAACTTAACAGAAACCCATGGGGGAGGGGAAGGAAAAAAAAAAAAAAAGAGGTTAGAGTGGGAGAGAGCTAAAGCATAAGAGACTCTTAAAAACTGAGAACAAACTGAGGGTTGATGTGGGGTGGGAGGGAGGGGAGGGTAGGTGATGGGCATTGAAGAGGGCACCTTTTGGGGTGAGCACTGGGTGTTGTATGGAAACCAATTTGACAATAAATTTCATATATTAAAAAAAATACAAAAAAAATAGCTAAAGATAAAAAAAAGATGGCTGTCAAAACTCACAAAAGGTAAATTTACTGCTTGTAAATGATGCATTAAAATACATAATAACATGCATAAAACATAACTATTTTTTAAAAAAGGAAAAAAAGGTCTATTTTAGCTGAGGACTATCTAGAAAGAAAAACATTAGTTGGTAATATCCAAGCAGTTATATGCATATAATCACAAGTTGGTTTATGAGCAGGATAAAACTGAAAGAGGAAAAAAACTGAAGTGCCCCAAGATGTGACTTAAGTATTTGCATAAAAAAGGTTCCCTCATCTGCATTTGGATGCAGCTTGGAAACAGGGTGGAAATCATAAGATCTGTCTTTCCTTCCCTAAATGCAAACAAGGAAGCATTTTAGATGACCAGTTAATGAAATTTTCAATCTGGAAACCATACTGAACATCTTTACCTGTAATGTCCTGCCAAAGTCTCTAAATTCAACAATGACTTCTCTTATTCCCAAGTATGTTCTTTGTTTATTGCTTTCTACCTCAGTAAATGGTACCATCATCCACCGGTTGTTCAAGTAAGAAATCTGGGTACTAATTTTGACTCCTCCCTCTGTCTTACCTGCCCCATCCGTTTTATTACCAACTCCTGATAATTCTATCCCTCAAATATAGCATCTCTGCTATAAAACAGAAAATAACATGGAACTGGAAGTTGAACGTGACTGGATGACAGGGTGAAAGAGAGTGGTCTGAGATGCAGCTGGTGAGGTAAGCAAGGACCATGTTAACTGTTCTGATGTCTCTGCGCATCTCAAACACATCTCAAATAGGTACTAGTTTCTCCATCCCAACTTCTATCATTCTAGTATAAGTTACCACTTCTTTCCTCCAAATTACTTCAGTGTTCTTGGGTCTCCCTACATCTGTTCTTATTTCCCTTTCATTTTCTACACTGCAGTTAGAGTGCTCTAAAAATATCGCTCTGAAAAAAAAAATGCTATTCTGATCAGATATTATTCCTTCCTTAAAACCCCTTAATACACTTTCTTTAGCACAAACATCAAAGTAATTAATATGGTCCCTGTTTACTACAGCAGCCTCACCTCATACCACTCATTTTTTCATATTCTTGATCCAGTCATGCTCAATGTCTAGCTTCACAGCAGAGAGGTTATGTCTGTTCTATATATATGGTTCCCTCAGTCTACAGTATCCCTCTTTCTACCCACCATTGAACCTAAACTTGTCTAGCTTGTCTCTTTTCCTTCAGGGGAAGCTAACATGGCACTTCCAGGAAGCCTTCCATGATTTTTCATGTCTACTAAGTCCACTCACTGCCTGCTCTTACAGCATAGTTCATCTCCAAGTACTTGTGACACAATAAAAAGATAAATATTTGGTCTTTGTCCCTGGTTTCTGGTACATAGCTCCTTAAACTCCTGGAATCTCCTGAGTGATAAGAGTGCCTTCTGTATACTAATGAGATGACTGGTAGCTGTGGATGCCTAGATTGCTTCAAGTTGGGGGCTCGTCATTACAAAGATCAGGTCATGCTTAGAGGCTCTACCCTCCCCTGCTTGCCCTTCATCCCCAACTTCTAGGGAGGGGAGAAGGGCTAGAGATGGAGTATAATCACCAATGGCCAATGATTTAATCAATCATGGTTACATAATGAGACTGCCACAGAAGCCCTGAAGCAGCCAGGTTCAAGGAGCTTCTGAGTTGGTGAACACACTGAGGTACTGGGAAGGTAGTGTGCTGGGAGAGGACAAGGAAGCACCCTTCTCCCTCCATACCTTGCCCTGCTCATTTTTTCCGATGTCTGTTCCTGAGTTGGATCCTCTTCTAAACAGGCAAATATAAAGTTCCAGGAGTTGCTCCTGGTGCATTGTCAAACTGCTGGGGGATTGGTCATGGGAACCTCTGACTCTGCCAAGTCAGACAGAAGGGTAGGTAACTGGACATTCCATTTGCAACTGATGTTTGAAGTAAGGGTAGGCTCATGTGAATGAGCCCTTGAACCTGTGGAATCTGACGCTAACTCCTGATAGTGTCAGAATTGAATTACTGGACACCCAGCTGGTGTCAGAGTACTGACAGAATTAGTGTCAGACCTGGTGTTGGAAAAGATACCACGCATTTGGCGCCACAAAGAACTTGAGAATACTTATTCAAAGTCTGTTTGTAACTTCATTGGTTGTGTATTCCATGAGACAAATTCGTGTCTACTACTATACCCCCAGCATTTAGCACAGTGCCTGGCACACTGTTTTGTACATACTTGACAAATATAAATGAACGTCTACCACCAGAGTATAAAAATTCTGAACCGTTATCTGGGAGAAACTAGGTCAAAGTTTTTTTCTGGGTCTACCTCTGACGCAGCACTGAAAGCTGACAGAACAAGGACAGAAGATCAACAGGTTCCACTTTTCACTAAGTGATGTTAAGGCCAACTACAAGGTGGGGGCACAGAGGAAGGAGCAAGAAATGGCAACCGTGACACCTCTTCTCACTCCGAAGAGGAAATAAATTGAGAATAGAATAATGATCAAGTGCTGGTCCTAGCAGCGGCTCCTCCTCCACACTGGGCCCCTCGTGTTGCCAAGTTCTGTTCTCCCAAAAGTTATTAAGCAGCAGAGTTCAAATGCACCACTGCCTGCTTAAGAAGGAAAAAAGAAAGGCTGTCAAATGAACAACAGTTGTATCTAGTCCATGAGTCGAACTCCAAAGGCAATGACAAATTCTCAAATGAACACTACTGCATCAAGTTCTTTGAAGAAAGTTACCCAGCTGAGAGAGCCACGCACAGAGCACATGTGCACTTAGCTTGTCCACTGGTCCCACTGAAGAGGGACAGCTCTGCTCTCGAGCACACAGGTAGCCATCAGTACTTGCTGACCTCTTACTTTGTCAAAGGCTTAAGGAGGCTCATGTATGTACATCCCCCCCCCCGCCCCCTTCAAGTGGATCTTAAACTTCTTCAGAGAAGAAAATGTCTTCTGCCTTTAAAATGTCTTAAATCCCTATTTTCAGCGTAGGGCAAGGAGGAGAAGTTCTTCAAATACTAAATAGAACTGAACAGAAGGTGTCATGCACTAGATACCAACGAGGTAAAGTTGCTGAGGTCTACAAGAAAAACGAGGCCAGGCCCGAAAGACCCTGGTAAGAAAAGACTATCTCCATCTTGCCGTGAAAACAAGTCTTACCTGTGACGGGGCTGTCTTCCCCTTTTTAATTTCAGATGAATTTTCACTTAATTTCCCTGCTTTGTTACTTGAGCTGCATTTGTAGCATGTCCATCTTGTCCGCCCCTCAGTTTCTATGGTGCACTCTTTGTTTTGCAGACAGAATGAGTGATACAAATGGCCACAGCTGCAAAATAAAGGCAACCAATTTGCACTTTTCCTTAACATAAAATCTCCAAACATAAGCTATGCTAGAGTGTATTTATAAGTGGCAAAGACTTCCGGTAAGTTGTAATACACTGACTGTTGTATAGTTAAGAAGAAAGGAAATTTACTTGTTGCCGTCCTCTCTTTTTTAAAACCCAGACTCACGTATTTGCACACCTACGTTGGGAGCAGGAACAGAATCACAATTCTCTTGACTACAAACCACGTGGGAGATGACTTGAACTTCTGTTCGTTTCTCAAACTATGAAATGTTTTTAGCAAGTATGAAAAAAATGCAATTGGGGAAAGCCCTAATGATTTAAGTAGCTTGGTAACAACATGAGTGGTCTGCCTCATCAAATCCAAGGCAACAGTTGTGATTTGATTAATACAAAACTGTCAGGGCTGCAGTAATTCTTACACTATTCCTAAGAAGAAACTCCCTGCTGATTGCTAAGTGAGCCTCCCTAAAGTGAGTGTTGAGTATAATTCTCTGTCATCTTTACTGATTGCTCCTCAACTCTCCAGCCTGAAATGTTGGACTACCTCAGAAGTCAATTCTTTTCTATAGTCTTTACAGTCTTTCTCTACTTTTTTTCTTCTAGAGCTACGCTTGCTCTTTCAGTGATTACTCCAGTTCCACAGCTTTAAAATGCCACCTATGTGTGGATGGGATATCTTACAGGCATCTTAACTCTAACATGTGTCAAACCAAATTCTTGATTTCACTCTGCTCTACCCCAACTGCATTGCTCTCATCCAACTTTTCCCACCTCAACAACTACATTCTTCCAGTTTCTCAGGCCAAAAAGTTTGGCATCATCCTTCACTATTCTCTTTCTTTCACACCTCACATGCAATCTATAAACAAATCTTACCAGCTCTACCTTTAAAATATGTCCAGAATCCTACCACTTCTTACTTCATTACTACCACCTTGGGCCATCTCTCACTTGGATTACTGCAATAACCTAAATGGTTTCTCTGTTTTCACCCTTGAACTTCTGTAGTCCATTCTCAACATAGCAAAGAGATCCTTAAGACACAGGCCAGACGTCAAACCTATCCTCAAAACCATCCAATGGCTTCTCATCTCAGAGTAAAAGTTTAACCCTTTATAATGACCCAGTTGCTATATAATTTGGCCTCTGTTCTTCTGAAGTCAACTGTTATCATCTTCCCTTTCCTTCACTCTGCTTCGCCAGCACAAGCCTACTCACTCATTACTCTCCAAGTATGTGACCAAGCCCTAGCCTCAAGGTGTCTGCCCTTGCTGATCCTCTGCCTGGGGCACCCCCCTTATACTGCACGGCCACTTCCCTTAGGTCTCTACTCAAATGTCACTAAACTAGTGAGACTTTCCCTAGTTACTCTTTAGAAATTAGTAGCTCCCAACTTTCCTTTACACCATATTTTATTTTATTCATGGTAATTATTACATTTTTATTAATTTTTAAATTGTTATTAAGTCACCTTAACAGTGATGCCTTCCAAGACTACTCTGTATAAAATGTCTTCCCCCACCAAGCACTCTTTTGTGGGCTTTTTGTGTGATGAGAGCTTCTTTCCCTTCCAACTACCAAATCTGCTAATCTTCCTGTGTCTATACTAATAGAAGTTATAACACTTACATAGCTCTTGCTATGTCAACACGATTACAAGTGTCTTATGTAATTTATCTCATTTAATATTCACAATAAGCTAAGAAAAAGGTACCATGATTATCCCAATTTACAGATAAGAAAACTAAGATGTAAAGAGATTAAATAACATGTTCAAAGTCTCACAGCTAGCAAGTGGCAGAAACAGGATGGGAACTCAAAAAGCGTGGTTCCAGAGTCCATCTTTTATTGCCTTTACCCCATATATTCTCCAAAACCCTAAGCAGAATGTAAGGTCTATGAAGGCAGAACTTTGCCCTGTTTTGTTCACTGCTAGAAAGACTGACTAGAGCTGTGTATCCACACGTATACCTGCCTGGTAATACCATACATGTCGCACACTGTATGTGTAACATTTCCTTCCCTTCATTACCTAAAGACAATGATTTCATCCGCCATTTCTTGGCGTCTCTTGTACTGTTGCAAACAAATAGAGCAGTAATCCTGCTTGGGATTCAGTCCTCTGGTGACTGAAGCTCTCAGGTTACACAATGACCAATGGAGATCTTGGTTTAGAAGGCTAGTAGTTGTTTCCAGCAGAGTCTAGGAAAGACCAAAACAGAAACCAAACACACAAAAATGGTTCTTTAAGTGAAAGAGATGGGAGGAGGTGAATGAGGAGAGACACTTGTTTGGTTTTTTACCACAAACAACTGAAATTAGAATATACTATCTGGGGCACCTGCGTGGCTCAGTTGGTTAAGCGGCTGACTTCGGCTCAGGTCTTGATCTCGCGGTCTGTGAGTTCAAGCCCCGCGTCGGGCTCTGTGCTGACAGCTCAGAGCCTGGAGCCTGTTTCAGATTCTGTGTCCCCCTCTCTCTGACCCTCCCCCATTCATGCTCTGTCTCTGTCTCAAAAATAAATAAATGTTTTTTTTAAAAAAAGAATATACTATGAAGGCATAACATTAATAAAAACAAACCCTAAATACTCCCAAATTTAAGTGGTTAACTTTAATGTGCAAGAAATGACAAGGGCATACATCAAGAGTCTCAAAATATTTATTAAAAGGCTATCATTAGTTTCTACTGAGAAATGTGTGCTCTGCCATTCTGTGGCTTAACTCAGCACTGATGGCTTTCGAATGACTAGATAAATACAAACCTATTTTTTAATTACATTTTTCTAATAAGTTCCCTCTGAATGGCTCAAAGTGTTACAACAAACAACCAAAAACTCCAATTTTTTTTTTTTTTATAGAAACTGCATCCATGGCAATATTTCAAATAACCTTTCACTGAAAAAGCTAATGGCCGTTCCTCAGTTTTCATCTCCCTTGGGCAGAAAGATCACATTTTCCTGATCAGCACTTACAAGTCATTTGAATCTACTTAAGACTGTGACATCTGTCATTAAGTCACATAAAGACATTTTCATAGCTATCACATTAAGTCTTTTTAATACTTTGTGTGCTTATGTTGCTTACATACTCTAATTCTCCAACATTCATATCTATCATTCAGATGTTCAGCTGGGCTCTTTTTTGTCAGTCCCAAAGGGGAAGACATACTGCCCATCCTCCTTGCTATAAGCCTAGTCCTTTAATTTTACCTGTAATGGAGAATTTTTAGGTCTAACAGTCTTACCACTGTAATTCTTTCCAATTAACCCTATTTTTTCCTGCTCTTCCAAAGTTTGCAAACATTTTCTGCCTTGTTCTCAGCTTCCCTTCTGCCAACACGGAGTGCATGCCTGCAGGGGTATCTGTTTCACTGGGCTATGCTTGGCAAAACTGTAGTTCTTCATCACCCTAAGAAAAGCTCTGTCACCCCAATTTTTCTTTTTTTCTCTCAGATTATTAAAGAAGCAGATACTGTATCTACCATACCTAAATGGTGCTTTTCTTAGGTGGCTTCATGAGTCACTTTGAAGTATACTAAGAAAAAAATCTGTATACCATGGTGGCTCCTACTGAGAATCAATGCTATAGGCAGTTTTGAGTTAAACAAAGACTAATGACCACTTTTGGTTAGTGGCAATCATCTGCTTCAGAACGTTTGAAAGAAAATTCATTTAATTTTATTTTGCAATTTCTATACTCATGCTGACTCTTCCTTTTCATGGTTACATTCTTCCATTCAATTATTTTCCAGAATATTTCTCACACTTTTCACTTAGAAAAAAAGAACTGTTCCATTCCCAATGAATAAAATGAGTCCAAATTTGATACATTTCCACATTCTACAATATCTCTGTGTGTGTATACACATATTAATTAAGGCCAAGAGATTTATAAGCTTTTAAAAAGCATACACTTCAATCTACCAAACTTCCATTAAATAGGAATTTTTAAAGAAAAAGTATGGGTGCAAAGAAAAAAGAAATAGCTTCTTTTTACCTTAGGACAGCCTCAGAAATAGAAAGCTTACTTGTTCATAGTTAAAGGTATCCAACATTCCCAGAATGAGTCCCTGGATTTCTCCAAGTTTTCCTTTTCCGTAAACTGGATCCTAATTAGAAAAAAGTTGCAAACATGTAATTTTGTTCTTGATATTTTAAAATCACTTTAATATATAAGTTATCAGAAAGAGCCAAATACTCAAGTACTTTTCTACAGTCACAAAATATTTATTCTTTCATGAACCTTCCACTAGAAATGTGTATCAGTCTCCCTCTGCCCATCATAAATATTTTGAAAAAAAAGACAAAATAAAACTTAAGTGATATGAGCCCCTTACCTAATAATCTTTTTGCAAGTGTAATTAAAGTTCACCCTGGTTTTGTTTCTGCAAGAAGCTTCCTCTCCTTCTTTATATTAAACATCACCCATGCCTCTTTGAGCTCTTATTTATCTGCTACATTAAAACTGATGTCCACCTGAATGCCAGAATCTGTCCAACAACCCCTTCTATGACCCACACCTGGCCCCCTCCTGGCTCCCACCAACTAAATCGTTTCAGTTTAGGAGATTAATTTTTGGATCCAAGGAGCAACTTTCAGTTTTTTAAAGCTTTTTTCAATAAAGTCACTACTGATCAACAACACATACTCAGACAACCAATCTCCCCTTCACTGCTTTTCCTATGCGGTATGCCAAGTAACTTGTTTAGTAGGTACAATCTGGCAAAAAAAACTGAAATGTATAAAAACAATTCAAAAAGTAGACACAAAAAACTGAAATCCAGCCACACAGAGATAAACACTGTTGATATTTTGATGCACATTTTTCCAGTCTTGTTTCTGGGAAAGGAGACAAAGGGCAAGAGGGAGAGATGTATTTCTTAGTGTACAAAATTTGAGCATTTTACATACTTTTATAACAGTATATTGTGAGAAGTTTCCCATATCAAATATTTCATAACAGCCACAGAATATGAATCATGTAAAAATATCACTTGTCATTCAACCCTCCTCTACTGCTGGACATGTAAGTTTGCCTCCCCCTTCCTAACTCCCACTCACAATTGTCAAATGCTGGTGGCTGTAAATTTTAGTCTAAATCTCTCATTCTTTCTTTAGAGATTTCTAGAAAGGGAATTACAGACTCAAAGAGGGTTTTTATGGGTATCGAAATATACTGCCAAATTGCTGTACCGCTAAGTTGTATTATGCAACTTTTATCTCCATCGGCCTATTTGAGTGATCATTTTACCGCACCTTTGGCTAGGCCCAGAATTATAATTAAAACATTGCTAATAAATGAGTATGTCAAATCTATTACTTTACTCTAATATGGGATTATGTCTGACATAAATGATTCTCCCATGCCAAACAGGGGAGCCCAACCATACAGTAATGATGAATATGGCTATTTATTTAAGTGGGTAGCACATGCCAAGCACGGTACTCCGTACTTCTTATATGTACCATATCATTACACTCCTTCCAGAACATTTATAAATGAAGAAATTCAAGCTCAGAAAGGTTAAGTAAAATTCTCTAAGATCACAAAACTATTACACAGATAAACTGGGATTTGAACCTAGGTACTTCAGAAACCATGTTTTTAATTAATATGTTATACTGGTCTCCCAAGTTAGATACATAGACTGATAAACTAAATAATAAGCTAATGTTTGCTGGAAAATGTAGGTAACATTTCTGGCTACTTCTTAGAGAGTGGCAGTTATTAAAATCTTGGTGCATTAAAAAAAAAAGAGGTTAGAGTGGGAGAGAGCCAAAGCATAAGAGACTGTTAAAAACTAAGAACAAACTGAGGGTTGATGGGGGGTGGGAGGGAGGGGAGGGTGGGGGATGGGTATTGAGGAGGGCACCTTTTGGGATGAGCACTGGGTGTTGTATGGAAACCAATTTGACAATAAATTTCATATATTAATAAAAAAAAATAAAATAAAATTTGACTGTAATAAAAAAAAAAGAGTAATTCGGAGTTTAGATGTTAAGAAAAGACTGTAAAACAGGAAAAACATTGGAGAGAGGTTCAGGAATGTGAGAAGAAACTGTTTTTCTGCTCTTATACCACATAGTCTGAGTATTTGCTTCCTTTTCTCTTCTAGGCTCCGATGATGGCTCTTGAAGACTGGGTGGGCACAGTTTCTAACCGAGATTGTTTTTCAGTACTTTCAGTTGGGTGAGAGCAGCACAAGATATTAATCTTTTATTAGAAAAACAGGCCATATACTCACCAGATAATTTTTTGTTTTCTTTTTTTTGCATAAAAATAGATACATGTTAATGCTTCTAAGCTTATACTCAATTATGCTTTTGGTCAAGCTCTTAATAAATACACCTATTTGTCAAAGTATCAAGAGACAGTGTAATACTTTATTACAAAAAATATGTATTACTGTATCTACCCTACTATATACATCCAATACACTAATAAGCTCTAGCACAGAAAAGCTCTGTCATTTGTTTATGACAAGGGTGGTTTGGAGAATAAAAAGGTCTTTAAAAGGTTAAATTCTGGGGAAAGGAAAAAATCTTTATAGGTCATGTCTATATTTGTATCAGTACATTTCACTTTAATATGCATAATTTAAAAGCAAAATCATGAAAATTACCTCATGCTGTGGCAACATATAAATTATAGAATGCAAAAGGGAGCTCAAGGCTTCTAGCACAGCATGTACACAATCCACTAGCTTTTCCAATTATTTCCCAAAGATGTCAGTTAGATTCTTTAGCAATGAATAACTACTGAGGTTTCTCTTCAACTCATTTTTTAAAAAGTTCTTTGGCAAAAGACGTGATGACCACTTTCCCCCATCTTGCTTTTTCTGGAACCTACTGTAGCATGTATGTGGTTTGTTTTATAATTAAAATCGTTACTAATCAAGCATTACTTTAAAATATGAATAATGCCCTCAGCAGGTTAGCATATAAATCATTTGTTTGCTTTAATTTCCTCAGTAAGACAGTCATAAACAGCTTCCTAGAACACAAGAATTACTTTTTGCCATAGAGTAAAGATCAATAAAACCAAGTGGGGAAGACAGAATATATGTAACATAAACATGTTCCCTTAAAAACACTAACTTACCATCTAATGTTCATGGAAGAAGCCTGCACAATTCAGGTGCCAGGCATCAGTTTGAATAAACATTTAGAGGTCAAGAAGATCTTTGAGAACCTCTTATCATGAGAACATCTCCTCTGGAAAAACTAATTATGTGAGCAACTGCTCGTCTAAATAACTGTCACTCCCTCTCTTCTCTCTAAGGGGCCTGATAAAGGGAGGTGGATCTGAAGTACACCAGAGCTGGTATGGGCTGGTGTTAGGTATGGGAGGCCTAAAATTTGGAGTTCAGTTAATGTTCTAGCTATGCCCACCTAATAAGTGAGTAAACTAAGGAAAGTTAGTGTATACAGAGATCAAAGGAGATAAAGAACACAAAAGTGCTTTATAAACTGCTTAGAACTACCCCAAAACATGAGGTGATTGAGCCAACTAATATTTGTTGAGTATGGACTATGAACATAGGAAATGTTCTAGAAAATATTCTACTGGAGAAAACTTACAGTGTATTAAAAACTGGGGCAGACAAAAAAATGATAAGGGACAAGATTTCAAAAAAAACAAAAAACGGGGATGCCTGGGTGGCTCAATCAGTTAAGTTTCCAACTTTGGCTAAGGTCATGATCTCAGGGTTCGTGAGTTCCAGCCCCGCATCGGTCTCTGTGCTGATAGCTCAGAGCGTGGAGCCTGCTTCAGATTCTGTGTCTCCCTCTCTCTTTGCCCCTTCCCTGTTCATGCTCTGTGTCTCTCAAAAATAAACAAACATTAGGAAAAAAAATGCCCCAAATCCTAAGAACATAAAAATTCCGGTTAGAGTTCTTGATAACTTAGATGTAAAGGATCAATACCTTGAAAGACACTATCTACCAAAACTCATACAAGGGGAAATAGATAAACAAGGCCTGTGTCTCTTAACCAAACCGAATCCTTAATTAAGAACATTTCAAAACAGAAGGCACCAGGCCCACATGGTTTTTCATTGGTTTATTCTACCAAATATTTAAGAAGAAATTATATCAATATTCTACAATGTTTCAGAAAACAGAAGAAAAGAAAACATTTTCTACTTATTTGATGAGGCCAGCATTACCCAGACAAAACCAGACAATCTCTATCAAAATGCTAGCAAGTTATTTTATGCATAGAGACACAATTATTCTATAGTTTATATGGAAAGGCAAAAAACCCAAAATAGCTAACACAATACTGAAGAAGGACAAGATCAGAGGACTGACATTACCTGACTTTTGGATTTACTATGAAGCTACAATAATGAAGACAATGTCACAATGGCAAATGACTAAACAAATAGATCACTGGAAAAGAATAGAGGACTCTGAAATCATGCCCCATAAATACAGTCAACTGACCAAAGGCTATTCAGTGAAGAAATGGACAGTCCTTTCAACAAGTGGTGCTGGAAGAACTGGACATCCACATGGAGAAAAAGAACTCCAGACACTGACCTTCTATCTTTCACAAAAATTAACTCAAAATGGATCATAGACCTAAAATGTAAAATGCCAAACTTTATAACTTCTAGAACATGGAGAAACAAATCTAGGTGATCCTGGGTTTGAGGATGAGTTTTTAGATACAACACTAAAAGCACAATCCATTTGGGTGCCTGGGTTGCTCAGCTGGTTAGGCTTCCAACTCTTGATTTAGGCTCTAGTCACAATCTCATGGTTCGTGAGGTTGAACCCTGCATTGGGCTCTGTGCTGTGCGGAGCCTGTTTGGGATTCTCTCTCTGCCCCTTCCCTGCTCGTGTGCACACATGTGCATGCTCTCTCTCTCAAAATAAACATTAAAAAAAAAAATAAATAAAAGCACAATCCATGAAAAAAAACCCTGAAAAGTTGGACCTCATTAAAATTAAAAAACTTCTGGGGCGCCTGGGTGGCTCAGTCAGTTGAGTGTCCAGCTTCGGCCCAGATCATGATCTCACAGTTCGTGAGTTCAAGCCCCGCATCGGGCTCTGTGCTGACAGCTCGGAGCCTGGAGCCTGCTTCAGATTCTGTGTCTCCCTCTCTCTCTCTGCCCCTCCCCAGCTTGCGATCTGTCTCTGTCTCTCTCAAAAATAAATAAACATTAAAAAATTTATCAATCAATCAATCAATCAAATTAAAAAACTGCTTCATGAAAAGATCTGTTGAGAGCATGAAAAGACAAGCTACCAACTGGGAGAAACAAGGGCAAAACATATCTGACAAAACACTTGTATAAAAAATATACAAAGAACTCTTAAAACTCAACAATAAAAAGAACCTCCAAACCCGACTAAAAAGCGGGCCAAAGATCTGAACAGACACCTTACCAACGGGGACACAGATGGCAAATGAGCAACATGAAAAGGTGTTCAATGTCACAGTTCATTAGGGGACTGCACATTAAAACAATGAGAGACCACTACACATCTATTAGAATGATTAAAATCCAAAACACTGGATTTATGGACACTTGCTTTATAGCCCAGAGGATGGTCTTGGTAGATATTGCATGTACAGCTTGAGAAGAATGTGTTGTAATTGATATGTAAATGTCAACTAGGTCAAAGCAGTTAAAATTGTTCAGCAGAAAGGTGTTGTCATCTTTATGTTTGGTACTCTGCCTTTTTTCTCTGGCTGCTTTTAAGCTTCTCTGTTAATCTCTGATTCTGAGCAATCATGATGCGCCTGGTAGTTTTCCTCATACTGCTCGGGTTTGGGGTTATGGATCTGTGTGCTAACAGTTCTCCATAAATCTGGAAAATATGCAGCCAGTATTTCTTCAAGTAGTTTTTCTGTTCTGACTCCCTGTTTTCAGGATTCCATTTTAATTTGGGCTGTTTGAAATTGTCCCACAGCTGATAACTCTGGTTCATTTTTTTTTTCCAATTCATTCTACTTACTTTTATTTTGGATTGTCTATATTGTTATGTCTTCAAATTCACTTATCTTTTTTCTGTTTTGGTGTCCTTGTCTGCTAATTCTAACATCCAATGTCATATCTGGGTTTCATTTTCCAACTTTTTTGCACACCTTGTAATTTTTGATTCAGTGTCATATGCTATTGGGACCTAGATATTTTTTTATTCCTAAAAGCATTTTTAACCTTTGTTTTGGGATGCAATTAAATTACTCGGAAAGTTTGATCCTTTCAGGTCTTGCTTTTAAGATTTGCAAGGCATGGCTGGAGCTATGTGTAGTTTAGGGCTGTTTCCTATTACTGAGTACTTCCGAGTACTTTACCCAATGTTCGGTGAATTATGAGGTCTTCTTCCTTCTAGTCTTGTTGTTGGTCTTGTGTGAGTACAAGTATAATTCCCTCTGATCCTTTCATGTGTTTCTTTCCCTGGCCTCCCTAGTTTCCTGAGATTGTGTATGTTTTGAGGAGGGCCTTTGGTCTATCTCCAGAGTTCTTTTGCCTGGTACTTGCCTGAAAACTCTGGGCATCTTGGACTCCTGACTCTCAGCGCCATCTCCTCAAAGCAATGAATATACTGGAAACTGGCTGTGATACCCCTTCCTGCACTATTGCCTAGAAAGTCTCTCTCTAAGACATTAAGCTGGGGCAAACACAGGGCTTACTCTGTTTCCTGTCCCTCAGGTATCACTGACCTTCATTGCCTGATACTCAGTGTTTTTTAAAACTATTTCATATACTTTGTCCATTTTTTGGGTTGTTTCAGGCAAAGGAGATAAATCGGGCCTCTGTTACTCCATCTTGGCCAGAAGTGGAATTCTTCCATCCTTGACCTTTTATCCACTCTAAAAATATTAAGTACCTACTGTATGCCAGGTGCCTCTGAGCTAGGTGATGGTGACAGAGTACTAGCAAAGTATAGTCTTATTCCCAAGCCCTTCTGTTCTAATGGTAAATAAAAATCAGTAAATAGGGGCGCCTGACTGGCTTAGTCGGTTAGGATTCCAACTCTTGATATTGGCTCAGATCATGAATTCACTGTCATAAGAGTGAGCCCCCCCCCCCCCCCCAATCAGGCTCTGTGCTGAGCGTGGAGCCTACTTGGGATTCTCTCTCTCCCTCTCTCTCTGCCCCTCCCCTGCTCTCTCTCTCTCTCTCTCAAAATAAATAAACAAACTTAAAAAAATTGGTAAATAGACCTGATTCTTAGATGTTCTGTAACTCCAATTTTGGCCTTCTGCTTTCTTTGCTAATTTACTTCCTCCTAAAGTTCACTTAGTTTCAAGTATTGAACTACTACTTCTGTGTTGATGACTTCCAAGTCTATGTCTCCACTTTTATCTTTTTCTATAAACTCCAGTCTTGTATTCTCCCACGGCTCATTGTTAGTCAATCACACTAACAAGTTCTTCTTAAATTTCCCTACCTCTAAACATCAAAAAGTCAAGTGGATTCTACTAATTTCCAAATTCATCTTCTCTTAGCCATTCTATGCAACTCAATTAACAAACTTTGAGTACCTAATACATTCTAGGTATTTCTATGCCTTCAGTCTTGATCCCTTTCAATTTATCCTATATAACATACAGGGTGAATGATCTTTCTAAAGAGAAGCCTCATTCCATCATTCCTCTGCTTAAAATCCTTTGATGAGAATCTACAAATTTTAAAATTAAATCCAAAGTCCAACCTTATGGTTCACAAAGCAATTAAAGGCACAATCCCTGCAAGTCTCAAATTTCAGCTCCGTGACTCACCTTTATTCTTGTCTTATGTTCCAAGCATACTTAAACATTTGCAACTCCCCCAAATGTACCATGTTTTACCTCACATTCTTTGTATATATAGTTCACTCCGCTTAGAATAGTGCTATCTCCTTTTTTCCCCCTGATTCCTTTAGGCTATTTAAGATTCAGTTCAGACATCTCCTCCTCCAGGAAATCTTCTCAAATTACCCAATCTGTTTCAGAGATAAACTTTCTTTCTTTCTTTTTTTTTTTTTTAAGTTTATTTATTTTGAGAGAGAGTGAGCATGGGAGGGGCAGAGAGAGAGGGAGAGAAGGAGGGAGGGAGGGAGGGAGGGAGAGACAGAGAATCCCAAGCAGGCTCCACACTGGCAGCACAGAGCTCAATGTGGGACTCTAACTCATGAACTGTTGAGATCATGACCTGAGCTGAAACCAGGAGTTGGCTGCTCAACCGACTGAGTGACCCGGCGCCCCCAGAGATGTACTTTCATTGGTACTCTTCTGCTAAAGTTATGTAGAAACTCAACTCATCCTAATTTATTCAAAAAACAAAACTATTATGAAGATACTGGGCTCTTCTAGGGCAGGAGCTAAGTCTTTCATCTACACAGGAAATGACCAAACAGGGAAACATATAATAAACGAATAATTAATTAAACTCCTCAAGGGGCGCCTGGGTGGCGCAGTCGGTTAAGCGTCTGACTTCAGCCAGGTCACGATCTTGCGGTCTGTGAGTTCGAGCCCCGCGTCAGGCTCTGGGCTGATGGCTTGGAGCCTGGAGCCTGTTTCCGATTCTGTGTCTCCCTCTCTCTCTGACCCTCCCCCGTTCATGCTCCGTCTCTCTCTGTCCCAAAAATAAATAAAAAACGTTGAAAAAAAAAAAAAAAAAACTCCTCAAAAGACCAGGCAGTGAAACAACTGAAAAGCTTATATGACATAATAGGAAAGAGAATAAATTAGGAGGTGAGAGACTTCGGTGGTAGCCTGGGTTTTGCCACTAACGGTGGGCCACGTAATAACTTTTCCATACTTCAGTTTCTTCCTTCATCAAGAAATTTCTGTAGTAGCCCTCTCTACCTCAAGAGGTTGTTGTGAGTTTCAAAGGAGATACTATTTGTGAAAACACCTTGAAAAAATAAAAATCTCCATACAAATATAAGGTAGAGTTACTATTACAGTAATCACAGCATGCAAATAAGGAGAACAAACTGAGGTTTGATGGGGGGTGGCCGGGAGGGGAGGGTGGGTGAGGGGTATTGAGGAGGGCACCTTTTGGGATGAGCACTAGGTATTGCATGGAAACCAATTTGACAATAAATTTAATATTTTAAAAAAAACTGCAACAAATTAAAAAAAACCTGCAACAAATTTAAAAGGAAAAAAAATAAAAAATAAAATAAAAAATAGCATACACTCCTTATTAATGAGAGTAGAAGGTGGCAGGTACTTTTTCTACTACTGACGGTAGAAATATGATAAGAACGCAGTTAAAATGAATGCCAAAAAAAAAAAAAAAAACCAAAAACGAAATGACTGCCAATATAGCTCAAAATAAAGGGAAGGTTTTCTAATATCAAAAGCCTTCAAAGTCAGGAAGCTTGAAAAACAAAATTTTTAAAATCACCAAGAGAAAAATTTATTTTTATTTATTATAAATTCATGTACCATCAAGCGTGGTTACAGCTCGACATAAAGCAAAATGCATACACTGAGAGAGGAGCCACTTTCAGCTTTAAGATTTCAGTTTTTCTGATTTACTTGGTAAAGTATTCCTGCCTTACGAAAATATTACTTTATATATGATGAAAAACATTATGACTAAGGTATTCCAAAATGTATATAAGAGAAGCAGTCTATATCAAAGACTTATCCAACACATGATAAGGACCGAATGAGATAATGCATGTAAAGATACATAAGCTGTGATGAGAGACCACGGACGCAGCAGTCTGTATCCGCAGAGGCCCAGACACTTAATACCAGATTGAAGTAGAGCTTGGCAAGCCTTAAAAGAGAGCTGACAGGGACATTCTTTATGGGAGAAAAATCATCTGAAAATTAGAAAGACCAATGGTATCACAGTGCTGTTGGATTTTTTCTTTCTCTTTTTCTTGGCATGTCTCATGCTGCATAAGATGAAAGAAGACAAAATGGATTCCAAGGATAATTCCCACTGTTTCCCCAAAAATGTTCACAGGTTTTTCACAAAATATACCATAGGGTATTTTTAGCGTTCTTTTGATGATGTTGGGAGTGTTCAGGCCTTTTTGCTGAGGAAAACAGGGTAAAATAATGTTTCCTGCAAAGGCTTTGGACACAAAGTCGGCTAGAATATAGAACAGGGGATGAAATCTTGAACATAACAACATTTTTTATGATGAGTTAGAAAATTTAAGTTACAACCAATAATTAGGAAATGCCGATATTAACTTCATTTGTAAGTTATCTTTTTTTTTTTTAATCTAAAAAGCATATTTAGCTGGAAATAAATGGTGATTCTCTCCCAGTTAGCATATGAATAGGAAGCTTGTACATCTGAATCCCACGATAACAGTGAACGTCTGAAGGCTGCACACCCTAACTGAAGCTCATGGGTGTGTGCCAGGCAAACCTAGCCTCCTGGAGCACCAGGAAAGGTTCAAGGACGTCTGTCCTAAGGTAGATATTTAGCAATGCCAAAAATCAACTGCATTACTCTGGAGACCCATGTAAGCATTAGCTTCATTTGCCTGTTATTTAAACATAACTAAAATATTCATTGAAGTTGATCAACACTGAATCCCGACCCCCTTTTAACTCACCTGTAAGATTCTTTGCAAGATGGATGGAAGGGCAATAAAAGCTGCCATGCTGTTTAGAACTTGCATGGTCAGAGATCTCAGAGCTGTTACAATAACAAAATGTTGACATTAAGGTTAGTTTAAAATAAGAGGTTTTGGTTTTCCCTATAAGTTAGTGAAAAATAGTGGATTTACCTAGCTTCCTAGAAACTTAGCTAACCGGGGCCAGCTGGATATTTTAAAGTTACTGTTGATAACTAACAAAGCTACTATTATTCAAGACAAATGACAGAATTGGTGCCATAGAAAAAACTGAATATAAAAGGGGAGATTAACACTATACTATGATTTCATTAAGAAAAACAGTAATGATAATTTTTAGCAGATAATAATTGGCGATGGTGTAGGTGGACTCGATAAACCTACCTTCAGGGTGTAGATGAGGTGCAGCTGAACCAGACAGCTTCTGAGGGGCCATCATTGCCTCCAATAATGGAAACCAGAGTGCCTATAATGTCAGAGGAAACCACAGCGCTCTGTTATTTTTAAGATTAACATCAGCATAGTGTTTTACAGGTTGAAATGTGCCTCTGACATACATTTGTTTGCAAAAAAAAATTTTTTTTTAAAGAAAAGATGGAACACTTGACTGGGAAGAGAAAAGACAGTAAGAAACAATGACCATAGCTCAAACAGATGTCTTTACCATGCACCCTGGGAAAATAAAGAAACTGAAGTCAGTAAGTCTAGACCTTGGAACTATAATCTCCTGTGTCTCGGGAGAAGGTAGGTTCAAAGCAGACACGGCAGAGCCTCCAGTCAGGTTCTTGTATACTATGCTATAAAACCATCACTGACCAAGTCTAAATAACCCTATGTACTGCAGGAGAGAACAGAGAACAGCCCCCTCCACTACCTCATCTCCACCCCCTCCCCCATTTCTCTTTAGCGATGTCAAGCAAGATCAATGAATGAAGGTTATCCAAAATTTGTTCCCTCTCTCAAGCATTATTTTGTATTTCCTTAGTCATCACAGACCAAGAAGTAGAAGTTAACATTTCAATTAACATTTCCAACCACATCAGTAGATAAACAGATCATTATTTATTCCTATTATGTTGGGTGCTCTATTAAATGATTTACACAAATTTTTTCATTTCAATCTTGTAACAGCCTTACACCGTAAGCATGACCTTCACTTGAGATAAGAACTGAAATTTAGAAAAGTAATTTGCCAAAGATCACACCGTCAGTAAACTGGTGCTGTGACTCCAAAATCTGTGTTTTCCTAAGCCTTGGGAAAAATCTTTATCATCAAAAATCAAACTAATACATTTCAAAACTTCGACTACGGTTTCTTGTTGGATAATCATTTACAAAAGCTTTATTTAACTCTATGTCTTGGGAGGAACCTATTCCTGCAAACATCTGGGAATCATGAAGAAAGGTCAGAGCAGAACAAGAGTGGTTCTAGGAACCTCTGTAAATACAGAAGGGAAATGTGTCGCCCATTACCTGACACTGTACAAGTCCTATGGCAGTGGAGATACAGGAGCCCCTTAAGGCAAAGGAGACTTTCCCACTGGGTGACCTCCCAACTGAAGAGCTCTATTGAAGAGCTAAGATTTTATACTGATGACTTTTCATGCATTCCAGTTCATAAGATACTGGTTTTAACTTGGTTTTTATTTTATTGAAATTTTAATTTAGTACTCATGAACTTTTAATCTTGTATTTTATTCTGAGATAGCTTTACTTAGCTTACCTTTTAGTTGCCTATTTTAGCTTGTTTTTATAACCACATCATTTATTTCTGTGTATTTTAATTGTGTAATTTAATTGTATATGGCAAAATTTTTACCTTGTTTTTTATATTTATTATGTTTATAAATTTGGTTTTTAAATTTTCTTATTTAATCCAGACAATTTAGAAGAAATACCTTTGTAAAGATTAGTTCTTTAATGAGTACAAATGGCAGCCTGGGGGGAAGCATGGTTGTAAGAGGTAATAGCCATGAAATGTGTTCACACCCTACTTCCAGGAGTTATTCTTCTTTAACTAAATCTCCACATGAACCATCCCCTGAAAGCAACACAACTAAACTTGAATTCCTTTGTTATGTTATGTAATAAACAGCTTTCTTCTTAGGGAATTATATGCACAACAAAGCCAGATTCTTTATTATATGTGTATCAGGAAAGCCTTGTAAACAGATAAACAAAGGTAGGACAGGTAGAGATTCAACTTGAGAAAGGACAAACAGCCCAACTTCCTGCAGTCTGACTTTTACGTAGATACTCGTAACATTAAATCTTGTGATGACAACTTTTACAAAAAGATACTACAAACAGTTCATCATTAAACTTTCGAGTACTTCAAATTTTCTAGTTAGTTTAGTGTCTGTGGCAACAGCTTTTGCTCTCCCTCTCCAAAACAAAACAAAAACAAAGCAAAGAGAATCAAGGCAAACAACCATGAAAATCCCCCAAACTTAATGTTTTGGTATCACACAAAATCAGTCTAGCATTTTTCAGACAATAAAGAAATTAACATTCAAATATTTTTGTTGTTGTCATAAAACTTGTTCAGAAATGAAGGAGAAACCAGTTGTTGGAGAGTGGGGTCACAAAGAGAGTAGTGAGCATGTGTGTGTCCGCACGCGTGTGTGTGTGTGTCTAAGACAAGGATAGACAGACAGACTTTTCTTACAGGCAGCCAGTGAATGGTATAATAATAGTCTTACAGAATGAAAATTTCAAAGGATAGGAAGAAGTCTAACATCTAATACCTTTATTAAAACAAATTCCAACTCAGACAAAAAAAAAAAAAAAAAAGAATAAATTTTCCTTTGGCCACATCAAAGGAAGCATTGTTCCCGTCTGATTAAGAGATACGGAGTTCAAATACAGTCAGAATAATCCCTAGAGTTCTGGAGGCATGGATTTTTATAACTAATTCTACCATTAATGCATGTGAATCTGGACATATTTTCAGCTTATGTGAACCTAAACAGCCTTACTTAAAAGACATAATCATCGTTTTTCGCTTAAACTGTCCACGAGAAGTTGCGAGAGTCTCAAATAAGATACCGAAGAGGAGATGGGAGGGTTGAAAAGTGAAAAAGACTTAGAATTAAGTATATATGAACACAGCTTTAAGAATTCTACCCTATTATGTTCTCTACCAAAATATAACCATGTCCAAATACAGCCAGCTAACCAAAAGATAAATGAAAATAAAAACTTTAGGAATGGAAAAATCATGGCAAAAAGGACTGGTGTAAAGCTTATCATCCGTTTAAAAAAGGTTGAACAATTTGTGGGAATTTTGGATACAGAAAAGAATGTGTTACTAGCCTTAATGAGGTAAAATAACATAACCTATTAAAATTAAGAGGGATGGAGAAGAGAGGTTGGAGCAAGCATGAGTTTGTACAAATTTCCTTACTGGCTTCGCATCACAGATATTATAAAAACTGAAATGTAATTATAAACATAGTAATTCCAATCTATTGCAGTCATTCAGATTTTTTTTAAGCTGTAGTGATATTTATTAAGAGATAGTATGGTGCAGAAATATTGTTTGAAATTCAGAAAGTCCTCCGTTTTACCTAAGCTTCCTAAATGAGTTGGACACTATATTTATTTATAAAAGCAAGTAATACGTGATCCAGTTTTTGTACGATCATGTTAACCTAGGCAGATAAAAAATATCTAGACTGATGGTCACCAAATGATAATGATGGTTATTTTTGGGTGATAGGATTTTATAGGGTAATTTTTTGTCAAAGTTTATTTATTTATTTTGAGAGAATGAGAGCAGGAACAAAGGAGGAGGAGCGGGAGGGGCAGAGACAGGGAGAGAAAGAGAATCCCAAGCACACTCAGCACTATCAGCACAGAGGCTGACACAGGGCTCGAACCCACGAACCGTGAGATCATGACCAGAGCCCAAACCAAGAGTCAGACACTGAACCAATGGAGCCACTGAGGTACCCTTATAGGGTAATTAAAAAAAAAAAAAAATTCTTCTGTGTAACTTTCTGGATTGCAGGATTTTTAAAAATGATAACTACTGGGGCTCCTGGGTGGCTCAGTTGGTTGAGTGTCCAATTGCTGTTTTGGCTCAGGTCATGATCTCAGTTTGTGAGTTCGAGCTCCACATTGGGCTCTATGTTGACAGTGTGGAACCTGCTTGGAATTCTCTCTCTCCTCTCTCTCTGTCTCTCCCCTGCTTGCACACAAGCACTCTCTTGCTCTCTCTCAAAATAAATAAACCCTAAAAAAAATGATGAATATGTATCATATCACATAAAAAATTTTTTTAATAAAGAAACAAAAATCACATCTATTATGTAAATGTGCTTGCTGTACACATTTCTCTTCTAAAAGGTTTTCAAAATTTATGGCCTAATTAAAAAATCCTCGACAAAAATATAAAGCAGAAATTTACCCAACTGATAAGAACAGAAAACAAAAATAAGTTTATTACTTTCGTTGTAACATGTATGGCTAAACATACATAAAAAAATTTCTCCTACTTCCCATTTCGGAAAGCCAGTAAGAGAAAGGGGCTAGGTGGTGTCAAGACAGAGGCTGCAGCCTAGAGAGGCAGGCACAGAGGAGTCACGATGCCGTATCACACTGTAACTTAACTTCCTTTTTAAATTTATCTTTAATGTTTTTATTCATTTTTGAGACAGAGAGTGACAGAGCATGAGCAGGGGAGGGGCAGAGAGGGAGGGAGGCACAGAATCCGAAGCAGGCTCCAGGCTCTGAGCTGTCAGCCCAGGGCCCAAGGTGGGGCTCGAACTCCCGGACTGTGAGATCATGACCTGAGCTGAAGTCGGACACTTAACCGACTGAGCCACCCAGGCGCCCCAACACTGTAACTTAACTTCTTAAAACTGAAGCAGAATTTGGCTGTCAAGTCACATCTCGCCCCCTTAGTTTCTGCTTCGCTGCTCTAACTCCCACCTGCACCAGGTGCTCAACTCTACCTCCTTCCGTTTTGTGCTCTTCCTTGTGGCAGTCTGAATCTGTTATAGCAATGGTTCCAGTCTTGGCTATACAGTGCAATCATGTGGGAAGCTTTAAAACACACTGACAACAGGGTCCCAATCCAGAGACTTTAATTTACTTGATCTGGGGTGCAGCCTCAGTGCTGGGATTTTTCAAAGCTCCCCAAGTCACTGTAATGTGCAGCCAAGGCTGAGAAACCATATCGCAGCCTTCTCTGACCTTTTCCAGCTCTGTGTCCCTGGAGGGGTTCCCTCCAGTTCCTCATCCTCACTTTCCTCCACAGGGGATAGAAGAGATGATAAATGAGGACACGTCCAACAGTATCACTACACAGAATACACAAAATCTCAGTCCAAAGAGAACAAGGACATCTCGTATTCATGCACCTAAATTCTGCAGCACAGCCAGATCTAGGAATATAAAGCTTTTTGTGAGAACAAAGAGGACAGACACTCCTCATAACTTTAGGAGGCTTGTACTCCTGGGAGCACTAAACAGTGATTAAAATCCAGCTGAATTAAACTCAGGTGGCTCAGAGGGCAGGGAAAAGAGAATTAATTCCGGGTTTCAGACCAAAACAGACTTTTTAAATATGCCTAAGTAGTCATTCTCCTACCTCTCTTTGCTGCTGGTTCAAATTATGTGAATTCCTCTGGCAAAGGGCAATAGTCTCTACCATGGTATCTTCAACATCCTTCAATGAAAGGTCCTCTTTGGCCTCTAGATTCAGAAAAATTGTTAACAATACTTAAGGATACATTACTGATAATCTCAGAGCTTCTGGAAAAAATTAAACTATTTTTTCTTTGCAGAGCCCTAGTTTTCCATTATATAATTCTTATATAATACCATTCTTCCATAAGAATGATACCAAGGCTTAGATTAAAAAACAGACAATTTAGCGTAAGAGGAGTTTTCCATGTAAACGTCTGACATTCACAGCACATATAAAGCACATCATACTTAACATTTTAATATGTTTTGGCTATGTTAAAGTCCCAATCCTCTGTTTGTGGGTTAGTTAGTGGAAAGGTTACTTTTCACCTTTCTTGCCCTACCATTTCTTTTTCCATTTGTTTGTTTGTTTATTTCTTCATTCTGAGAGAGAGAGCATGTGTGTGTGAGCGGGGAAGGGGTATTGGGTGAGGGAGAAAGAGAATCCCAAGCAGGCTCTGTGCTGGTGGCATGTGACATGCCAACGTGGGGCTCGAACGCACGAACCATGAGATCACGACCTGAGCAGAAGTCAAGAGTCTGACGCTTAACCGACTGAGCCAGTCAGGCGCCCCTTCCATTTCTTAAGTGTAGGTTTAATATCTTAGGCCCTTTCCTTTTCATTTTTCAATAATTCCTCCTCTCCTATGGTTTTGACTCTTAGGTCCTTGCTAATAAATACGTTTATTTATTCATTTTGAAAGAGAGAGAGAGCGAGCGAACGCATGTGTGCATGAGCAAAGGAGGGGCAAAGAGAGAGGGAAGAGAGTGGGGAGAGAGAGAATCCTAAGAGGCCTGCACTGATGTGCAGAGACCCAAACGGGGCTTGAACTCACAAACTTTGAGATCATGACTTGAGCCGAAATCAAGAGTCAAACGCTTAACTGACTGAGCCACCTAGATGCCCCACTAATAACTTTTGAACATACACCTCCAGCCCTTATTCTTTTCATAATCTGCAGGGTGAATTTTTGACAGACTCTGTCAGACTCTGCTTAATCGATGACTACAAGCACCTTGAACTTGTATGTGCAAAACCCAACCCATTTTTCCCACCTCAAATCTTCTCCTCCCCCTTCCCAAACTAAGTTAATGAAACCATCACCTCTAAGTCAGTTTATAAATCTCCGTCATCTCTGATGCCCCACCCCCCTTCACCCACATGTCCAACTAAATTGCCACTTTTGCTGATTTTACTTTTGTGCCCTCACATGCCATGACTTCTTCCCTGTGGCTCTCTTCACCTCACGTTCACAACTGCAACAGCTTCTTAATTAAACTTCTGACTTCCAAATCTTGCTTCCCTCATTCTCCTTTATACTGTCACAAACACATCAGTTCTATCCACAAAAATCATTAAAGACTTCCAAGTTTTAAAAACAGAACATAGGGGTGCCTGGGTGGCTCAGTCGGTTAAGCGGCCGACTTCGGCTCAGGTCATGATCTCACGGTCCGTTGAGTTCGAGTCCCGAGTCGGGCTCTGTGCTGACGGCTCAGAGCCTGGAGCCTGTTTCAGATTCTGTGTCTCCCTCTCTCTGACCCTCCCCTGTTCATGCTCTGTCTCTCCCTGTCTCAAAAATAAATAAAAGTGTTAAAAAAAACAAAAAACAAACAAACAAAAAAACCCCCCCAAAAAACCCAACATAAATAAACCTCTGACCCTAACTAAACATAGTAACGGTCTGGCTCAGGTTCTCGCCCTCTGTGCTCTTAGGTCACTGCACCAGGTCTTACTCCTGAGGTTCCTGACCAGGCACTTTCACAATGATGTGCTCCTTAGCCCAGATGCTTTTTCCTTGCTTTTCCCTATCAAACTTCTATTCACTATTCCAGTCTTACTTGACAGGTCATGTCTTTCACAAACTATCTTTGATTCATCAGTTTCAAACCATTCCCCAAGTTTCCACAATCCTTTGCCACTCTCACTGTACCTCTTTTATAATACTTGATTCTTCTAGCATTTAATGTTTTCATTTACCTGTCTCCTTCACAAGATGCTAATTCTTTGGATGACGGCTATGTTAGCCATCTGTGTATAATCCACAGGAGCTAGCACAATGTCTTGCAATTAGCAGAACCTCCCAAATTCTTAAGTATCTAGAAAAATATTAAATCTGAAAGTAAATAGTGGACATGAGACCATTACTGAGAAATTTATTTTCACTAAAATTCAAAGAACTAGCTTCTCTATACATATCACTTGCAAATCAGTGCAGTGATTTTAGGGAAACATTCTTCTTACTTTTCCCTCAATCTTTTATGTAATGTCTGCAAAAATTATTAACAAGGAAAATATCATAAATGCAATAAATCTCACATAATAGGACTGAACAGAGACTGACAGTACAAAAATAATTATTAAATGTTTAGCTGAACTAAATATGGAAAAATCACTCAATTGTATGCTGAGGTTCCAAAAAGATTCAGTATAATAGCAAATGACCCCAGTACAACACAGACCCTAACACCTAGGATCTAACCAAAAAGAATATAGATAAATAAGTAATTTATAAAGAATTAGGGTAAACGTGTTTAAGGAAATGTGTGGGCCACGGGCTCCAAGAGAAGTGCTGATTGTTAAATACATAGGACAATCTAAAAATCGCCTATCAAATGAACTTTGGAAGAGTTATTTTGAAAATTTCAAGTGATGTGAAAACATATAATCCAATTCAAAAGTGGGCAAAGAACTTGAGTAAACATTTCTCTGAAGATACACAAATAACCAATATGCACATAAAAAGGTGAAAGGGTGGACCTATGCTGGCCTACTCCATCTTGCTCTGTGTCCTCCACCTTGAGTGACTATGTCCCCTATGTGCCCCCTTTCCGGGAAAATGGCAGAAACCTCAGGCCATGCCTCCTCCCCTTGAGTAACCTCCGCTCACCCGTTCAAACTTCCCGATCAAAACATGCCCGGTGACCTGCGTAACAGGACTCCGACCCTTCCCCAGCCAATCGGCCGAGGCCACGACCCTTCCCCAGCCAATCGGCTGAGGCCACAGCCATTACCTCACCAAATGCCCCTAGACTCCTATAAAACCTTTGTGCTTTTGAAACTCTCTCTCTCTCTCCCTGGTATCTCACCGCTGCCTCGGTGCAGGTAGGGGATTGAGCTCGAGCTAGCTCAAATAAAGGCTCTTTGCTTTTGCATCGGACTCGGCTCCCTGGTGGTCTTTGGGGATCACGAATTCTGGGCATAACAAAGGCACTCTACATTACTACTCAACAGGGAAATACGAATGAAAACCACAATAAGCTACTACTTCACACACGAGGATAGCTACTATTAAAGAAAACAGAGGGGCGCCTGGGTGACTCAGTCGGTTAAGCATCCAACTCTTGATACAGGCTGAGGTCATGATCTCATGGTTTTGCAACTGAGCCCATATGTGGCTCTGTGCTGACAGCATGGAGCCTGTTTGGGATTCTCTCTCTTCCTCTCTCTCTGCCCCTCCCCCACTTGCATTTTCTCTCAGAATAAATAAACTTAAAAAAAAAAAAAGAAAACAGCAAGTGTTGGTGGGGACTTAAATAAACTGGAACCCTGTGTATTGCTGATGGGAATGTAAAAATGATGCAGCCACTGTAGAAAAAAGCAACCCAACTGTTGCTCAAAAATTAGAATCACCATTTAATCCAGCAATTCCACTTCTGGGTGTATACCCGGAAGAAATGAAAGCAGTGTTTCAAAAAGATACTTGTACACCCATGTTCACCAAAGTATTATTCACAATGGCCAAAAGGTGGAAGCAACTGAAATGTCCACTGACAGACAAAAGGATACAAAATGCAGTTGGTATATACCTGAAACGAAATATCATTCAGCCTTAAAAAGGAATAAAATTCTGACATGTGCTACAACATGGGTAAATTGTGAAGACATTATGCTAGGCCAGTAAGCCAGACTTAGAAAACGATAAATGTTGTATAATTCTACTTTTATAAGATACCTCATCAAACTCACAGAGTGAGAAAGTAGAATGGTAGGTGCCAGAGACTGACTGGGGGGGGGGGGGTGGGGGGTGCAGGGAACGGGAGTAATTGTCTAACGGATACAAAATTTCAGTTTGGGAAGTTGAAAAACTTATGGAGATTGATGGTGAGGATGGTTGCACAACACTGTGAATGTACTTAATGCCACTGAACTGTACATTTACAAATGATTAAGATGGTAAATTTTGTGCTATGAATTTTACCACAATTAAAAAAAAATAAATCTAGTTTCTAAAATGTCTAGGAATATAGGGGCTCCCGGGTGGCTCAGTTGGCTAAGCATCGAACTTTTGATTTTGGCTCAGGTCATGATCTCACAGTTCGTTGAGTTCAAGCCCTGCATCAGACTCTGCTGAGGCTGCTTGGGATTCTCTCCCTCCCTCCCTCTCTACCCCTCCCCCAATTGCACACTCTCGCTTTCTCTCTCAAAAGAAATAAACATTTTTTAAAAACCCACTCAAGTGTCTAGGAAAATGATGGGAATTTTGTATCTATCTGTGACAAGGCCATTTAACATTCCATACTGTCAAGTTTTACTGCTTTGTGCTAAAAATTACATAAATGCAGTGCAGAAAACACTGGCTATTCCTCATTAGAAGCTCTGATTTGCTATTGCTTAGCATATTACAGTAATATTTAGGTATATTAGTAATATTTAGTAATATTTGGGTATTACAGTAATATTTAGTTATGCACCTTATTTATATATAACTAAAAATTGGCAGAGAAATATAATCAAAAAAATAATACCAGTGAAAAGTGCCTACTTTTCTGTACCCTGAACTCCACTGATGGCACCACAAAGCCACAATGGTTTACATGATTTCCTATTAGGAGCTCTTGAAAACAAGCTAAAATTGGGATCAATGTTCAAGTATTTATGCGGATCGACGTAATTATTAGTCAATAAATGCAGTTTGTTAGACAAAATCTTTTAAAACATGAGGTCCATGGGAAGAAATAATTGTAAATTATACTCAGAAACTTACTTTCATCTTGATGTGTTATCTCCTGAAGTTTGCTTTGTAGTCTCTAGGAGGTAAAAACACAAAACAAAAACACAGGAGGTAAGAGGAACACTGTTACCTAATCCACAAATATTTGAACTACATATTTTACAAGAAAAAACAAGGTTATAAAGAATGACCCTTACTGTCATTCAGAAGAGAATTCTTGTGTATACAGAAAGCAGAGCTAGCAGTACCGAAGGGGACCCAAAATATCAAGTGTCACTTAATCTGCCCCACTCTGCTTCTGTTGTACCACCATATAGTCATCAATGACATTCTCTAGCAGGGTAATTAGGAGTAGGATTTATCCAAGCTTTGTATAAGGGAATAAAATTCACACTGGGCTATGAGAAAAAGGGGTGAGAGGGAATAAGAAAGAACATACAAGACTGTCTCCACAGCAGAGGGCACAGCCTTGAGTGTGGCACCTCTAAATATGCAATTGCAGTGTCCACTGCTCTAACCGAATACTAGGATCCTTAGAAAGCATTAACTGATAGTCCAGCATTACTGATATTCCAGATATTACTATACACTGAGACTGGCCTTTAATATATCCCTCCTACTCCAAATTTGCTCTTTTTCTTGAGGTCCCTTATAGGCTAAAAACTGTCCCTTATAGGCATACAACTGTCATCAACCACTTCCTCTTACTTCCTCCATACTATATTCAAAGATCAAAAGTTCTCAAATCCAATCCTCTTCCCACTCCACCACCACCACTGCCTCCAGCTCAAGCCTCACAGATTCACACCCACACTACCCAGCTTCGCAAGTGCTCTCTGCTTCCTCCCTAAGATGAACCTCCCCCTTTTCTACCTGCCCCTCAGTCTCCTACCTAACCAGAGCAGTCTTAATGAAACAACACTGTATCAGTTCCTTCGCTTATAAACTTTTAGTTGATCTTGTGTGAACAACAGAGTCTGTCCTAATTCTTTAGGGTGTCCTACAAAATCTTCCCAGATCTGCACCCAGCCTTTGCTTCTAGCCTGCCAACACATGGATAGTGGAGCCCTAGTAAAATGCTGGCTGCTCTCCTAGTCTTTCGTATTTCTTTGTACTCCTATGCTTTTGTAAATGATGGTGTTATTCCCTTCAAGGATATACTGCCTCTCTTTCCCCCATCCGTGCCAGGAATACTTTTAACTATCCTTTAAAACTAGATTCACGATATCTCCAACAAATAGACGACAAGGAAAAAAGAGATGTAGGGATAACTTCTACATTAAAAGAGGTTGAGAGCTTACACAAAACCTCTGTGGAATATTCTTCCTGGCCTGTTTTATGATTACACAGCTAGAGAAAAACTAGAAGCCAATAAAGAAATTCTTTTTTTTTTTTCCTTGCTCTAAATATCTTTTTTAACTTAAATTCAAGTTAGTTAACATGTAGTGTAGTACTGGTTTCAGGACTAGAATTTAGTGATTCATCACTTCCATATAATCTGACCTGTCAGATGCCGTTTAGTTTTGTTGATTGCTTCCTTCACTGTGCAGAAGCTTTTTATCTTGATGGGGTCCCAATAGTTCATTTTTGCTTTTGTTTCCCTTGCCTCCTGAAATATGTCTAGTAAGAAGTATAGTCACATTTTTGCTGCAGCTAAGGTCAAAGAGGCTGCTGCCTGTATTCTTCTCTAGGATTTTGATGGTTTCCTGTCTCACACTTAGGTCTTTCACTCATTTTGAATTTACTTTTGTGTATGGTGTAAGAAAGTGGTCCAGTTCCATTCCTCTGCATGTTGCTGCATGTGTGCTGGATACACATACATACATATATAGGAAGAGAGGATATCCCTAATCTATTCCTTTGCTACATAACAGTATTTAAAAAACTGATACAATACTTCACACTTATTAGAATGGCTACCAACAAGAAAACAGAGAAAAGCAAGTGTTGGAGAAAATGTAAAGAAATTAAAAGCCTTTGTGCGTTTCTGATGAGAATGTAAAATGGTGTAGCCACTATGGAAAGCAGTATGGCAATTCTTTAAAGATTAAAAATAGTATTTTCATTTAATTCAGTAATTCCATTCTGGTTGTATGCCCAGAATAAATGAAAGCAGAGTCTTGAAAAGATGTTTGTACACCCATGTTCATGGCAGAATTATTCACAAAGTTTGAAAGGCAGAAGCAACCCAAGTGTCTACCAACAGATGAATGAATAAACAAAATTTGGTATATACATAAAATGGAGTACTATCCAGCCTTAAAACTGAATGAAATTCTGGCACATGCTACAACACGGGTAACTCTTTAAGACTTTATGATTAATGTATACAAAAAGGCAAATACTGTGTGATTCCATGTATGTGAGGTAGAGTAGTCAAATTCATGGAGTCATAAAGAATGGGGGCTGCCAGGGGATGTGGGGTGGGAGGAATGGGAGATTACCATTTAATGGGTATAGAGTTTCAGTTTGGGAAGTTGAAAAAGTTCTGGAGAGGGATAGTGGTGACGATTGCACAAAAATGTGACTATACTTAATACCACCAAAATGATGAGTTTTTATTGTAGGCATAACAATTTTAAAAATGGATAAAAATTTTTGTGAAAAACTGACAGAACATCAACTGTTGGTGAGAATTAGCAACCCAAACTCTTATACATTATTGGAGAGGATGTAAAATGGAATAACCACTTTGGAAAGAGGTCTGGTAATATCTTATAGACCTAAAACCTAGACCTATCCTATGACCTAGGGATTCCAGTCCTTGGTACTGTCATTTTCCTGTGAAAATGAAAATATTTGTGTACAAAAGTGATCGTAGTAGCTTTACTCTTAATAGCCAAAAACTAGAAATAGCCCAGGTGTCAATCATCAAGAGACTGAATGAATAGTAGTATATTCGTACAATACCATGCAGCAATAAAAGAAACGGACTACTGATACATCTCAAAAATATGGTGAAAGGAGAATTATACAAGACTACTAAGGGAGGAACCCATGAATGCATGAATGCATAAAATAGGTAAAACTAATTCACAGTGAAAAAAAAAATCAGAAAAATGATGATCTGTGGGGGGACAAAAGTGGGAATGCGTATGAAGAGGCATGAAGGAACTTTCTCTGATGAAGCTAATGTTCTCTATCTTGTTAGGGACTAGGGACATAGGTGTATGCATTTGTCACAACTCAGTACATGACACATTTAAGACTTGTGCACTTTATTGTATATAGATTTCACCTTAAAAGTATACCAGAAAGAAATGTTCTACCCAATGACTAAACTCTAGTCATGATAAAAATAGTGGTAAGATGCAATACTGTCTGCAACTTACTTTGACACACAAGAAATGAAGATGGACTGATGAAAACTTACACAATGCTACAGGTCAATTATATCTCAATAAAAAGACAGATTGATGAATGGAGGCGTGGACAGAAAATGACAAAGCAAATATAGTAAAATATTACCTTTAGCATTATTAAGAAGGCCCCATGAATATCTCCTTTTTTTTCTAATAGATAGGCAGTAACTTCATGAAGTTGATACTTCTGGGTAATCTAGGAAAGAAGAAATGATAAGGATTTTTGTTCACAAATCTTGATTGTGGAGAGGATCCTACTAAAGATGAAAACAATATGACAGTAAATAATGAATTCATACCTCAGTAGTACATTACTTTCCAGTGTAATATGAAATATTGGACTTTCTAGTGTTAGAAGTTGCCCATCTTGGCAGTTCTAACTAAACCATGTTCATTCACTTTTTTCTTCACTATTGTTTAATTTAAAGTTTTCATTTACCTGACTGAGTATATCCACTGGAAAAAAGGTAACACATATGTATAAGTGAGATCTTAATAAGAATCAATAAACTAAAAGTTTCTAATTAGTAAAAAAGAAATACCAAGTAAACTAAGAAGATAAATGAAAGATATTAAGTGCAGAAAATAATGCTATGGGAAAGAAACAACAGAGAAACAGTACAGAGTTTCAACAAACCCCAAAATAGTCTTTGAAAAGACTAATAAAGTAGAATAAAACTTTCTTAGCAGCAAGAAAAAAGAGAGGCACAAATAACATTATTAGCATATAAACAGGTTCAAAGGAGAAAAGTGTGATCATCTCAATAAATGCAGGAAAAAGTATTTGATAAAATGCAGTACCCATTCTTAGCAAAAACAAAACACTCTTACCTAAACTGAGAATTGAACTCTTAATTTATTAAAAATTATCTATCAAAATCCTAAAATAAACAGCATATTTAATGTAAAATGTTAGACCCATTCCCTTTAAAATCAGAAACAAGGTAAGATTGCATACTATCACTGTTTCTAAATAATATCCTGGAGCTCTTAGACATCTGGTAAGAGAGAGAAAACAGTGTAAATGTAAAAAAAAATTTTTTTTAAAGAAAAGAAAGAAAAGCTAAAGACAAGAAAAACTACCATTATTCTTGAAAAATAGTATTGTCATTAAAAAATCTAGAAACTATTTAAATGAAGAAAGAATTCAGATTCTTTTTGATACAAAACAATGCATAAAAATTAGTAACCTACAGCAGCAGCAATCGACAAAGATGTCATTTCAAAAACTTTCCTTCCACATTGTTAACAAAAAGTGTAAGTATCTAGGAACAAATTTAAGATAATATTTGCAAGAACCTCGTATATCATATAAAAGTTGTTGAAACCTCACTAAAGAACGTAAAAGGCTTTTAAAAAGACAAGCATGTTCCTGAATGTGAAGACTCTACGTTGTAAGATGTCAATCTTCCCTGAATTAACCTATAAATTCGTTGTATATATTTCATCAAAATGCCAGAAGTTTGTTGGTTTTTAAATTTTTTTTTAATGTTTATTTACTTTTGAGAGACAGAGACAGAGCAAAAGTGGGGGAGGGGCAGAGAGAGAGGGAGACACTGAATCAGCAGCAGGCTCTAGGCTCTGAGCTGTCAGCACTGAGCCCAACATGGGGCTCAAACTCACGAAACGTGACATCATGACCTGAGCCCAAGTCAGACGCTTAACCTACTGAGCTATCCAGGTGCCCCTGTTTTTTGTTTTTTTAAAGGAAGATGACAACATGATTCCTAATTTGATGTAGAATAGTAAGAGTCTAAGAGTACACATGAATTTTAAAGAAAAACAATGAGGAGGGAAGACTCTTCTTTCAAATTAATAAGCCTTATTGTGAAGCTATATTATTTAAAATATGTGGTAACAGTAAAAGGAAAGACATGACCAAATGAACAGAAGAGATTCCACAAAAAGATCCATGTATATCTGAGAGTTCAGTATACAGCAGAATGGCATTATGAATCAGTGAGGAAAGGATACCAGAAATACCACATACACCACCGGTTATACACAGGGGAAAAAAAAATGCAGAAATCCCTCCCTTGATCTGTTTACAAAAATTAATTCCAGATGGATTAAAAGCCTAAATGTAAAAAGCTAAGCTATAAAACTCGTGTAAGAGGATATCTTTTATACCATCAAGGTAGAAAAGGAAGACTCACACACAAAAATTTAAACCTTAAAGGAAAAGAATGATAAATTAAAATAGAAGTCACTAGAAACCAAATTAAAAAAAAACATGCCACAATACATTGGAAGAAGGCATCCCCAACATATAAAATCAGTGAAGGATTAGAGATGCAGAAATTAGAATTTCTACAAATCAGTAAGGGCAAAAACTCAGTAGAAAAATGGGCAAATGATATGAACAGATAATTCAGAGAAAAAAAAACTGAAAGTCATTAAACATATGGAAAGATGTTCAATGTCATGAATAATCAATGATACCCATCATGCTGGCAAAAATTAAAAGTCTAAAAGTGTAGGGCTCCTGGGTGGCTCAGTTGGTTAAGTGTCTGACTCTTGATTTCTGCTCAGATCATGATCTCACAGTTTATAAGTTTGAGCCCTGAGTCAGGCTCTGCGTTGAGGGTGTGGATCCTGCTTGGGGTTCTCATTCATTTTCCCTCTCTCTCTCTCTCACTCCCACTCTCACTCTCATTTTCGCTCTCTCTGTGCCCCTCCCCAGCTCTCTCTCTCTTTCTCTCAAAAATAAATAAACTTTAAAAAAAAAAAAAAGCCAAAAAATGTTAGGAATCAACTAGAATGTGGAAAAATAACAAATACCAAACATTGATGGTGAGAATAGAAACAAACAGGAGATCAACTTGGCAGTAACAATAGAATAAGCTAGTCTACTGTCTAAGAATTCCGCTTCCAGGTAATTACTTAGAGAAAGCTCACATGGGCACATAAGAAGGTTCATACAAAGATGTATAAGGTAGCATTATTTAGGATGTGAAGGACTGGAAACAATTTGAATGTCTATCCATAGGGAAATAAACTGTGGCATACTCATTCAATTGATATTATATGATCATTAAAATGAATGAGCTAATTCTACATGTATAAAAATTGATAAATTTAAAAAATTTAATAAAAAAGCAATTTGCAATAGGGTATGTTCTATATGATACCATTATTACAAATTCTATAAACATGGAAGACTGTGTCAGGCATTTTATTTATTTTTTTATTATTTTTTTAACATGAAATTTATTGTCAAATTGGTTTCCATACAACACCCAGTGCTCATCCCAACAGGTGCCCTCCTCAATGCCCATCACCCAACCTCCCCTCCCTCCCACCCCCCATCAACCCTCAGTTTGTTCTCAGTTTTTAAGAGTCTCTTATGTTTTTGCTCCCATCCTCTCTAACCTCTTTTTTTTTTTCTTTTTTCTTCCCCTCCCCCATGGTCTTCTGTTAAGTGTCTCAGGATCCGCATAAGAGTGAAAACATATGGTACCTGTCTTTCTCTGTATCACTTATTTCACTTAGCATAACACTCTCCAGTTCCATCCACGTTGCTACAAAAGGCCATATTTCATTCTTTCTCATTGCCACGTAGTATTCCATTGTGTATATAAACCACAATTTCTTTATCCATTCATCCATCAGTTGATGGACATTTAGGCTCTTTCCATAATTTGGCTATTGTTGAAAGTGCTGCTATAAACATTGGGGTACAAGTGCCCCTATGCATCAGCACTCCTGTATCCCTTGAATAAATTCCTAGCAGTGCTATTGCTGTATCATGCATTTTATAGGAAAAATAAACACAGATGGGAAGAATATGCTTCCCATCTTCAGGTTGGTGGTAACCTCGGGGAGGGGGGGGGGGAGGAGGGGAAAGAGGATGATTTCTAAAACAAACAACAAAGATTTAAAGCCAGTATGTCAAACATGAACATCTATAAAACTGGGTTGGTGGGTACACTGATATTTGAAATTCTGTACAATTCTATATACTTTAAATATTTTACACTTAAAAAATTTTTAAAGTGTGAGTAGTTCAGAAGGTGGCACAGGGAATAGAGATTACTGTTTTGTAAGTATTGATAATAAAGGAAAGGATATATAACAGTAGTTTAAAAATAAATTTTAAATACTAGCCTCTTATTGATCAGAATATGTATGTGTGTATACGTACACTCATGCACACACACACGTGCACATAGTCATGTTCATGTGGAAACAGGAGAAAACAAGGGAAGGGACCCAAGGCAATGACCGTGTTGAGACTACGGACTGCCACTGAGCCTGTCTTATGCACAGCAAGCTATCTAACCATCAGAGCCTACAAACAAGAGCTTGGTTTCTCCTTTTAATATATTTATTGTATTCCTTTGTCTTGGCTTGTGTGTTGGCTAGAACGTCTGTGAAACTTGATTAGTAACAGCAATGGACATGCGCTGTTTCTGACTTTACTGGAATAAAGGGACAGCAGTTTACCACAGCAATGTAGAGCAGGCACTGTGGAGGCAGACTATTTGGGTTCGATCCCGGGGGCTATGTTATGTTAGTCTCCTTTTGCTCATGTTTAAACTGGTGAATGGTTAGGATGAGTTTACTCACATCCACTCTGCATTCCAGGTCTTACCTGGATGGTTTCTTCCAGGCGGTAGCACTCAAGGATCTGCAGCGTCTCTATAACCTGGTTTGGGTCGAACTGACACAACAGCTCAATGAACTGCTCCGTAACAGAGGGAGGCATCTGCAGCGATTCCTGATTTACATGAATACCTTCCCTGAAAACATAAATAGAAAGAGAACGGCATTAATTCATCACATCTGTCATTAAGTATGTAATGACAGGTAAAAAGTATGTCAACCTTAAAAGCAAAACTCCCTTCTGGTGACATAAAATCGTGAATTGAAGGTCTCACTTTTACTTAGGGTGTTAGGGTGAGCTGCGTATTATATCAGACACAGTCTAAATCACAACAGTTCTCAGTTTATAGTGAATAATTAAGGAAATAATATTCAGTGAAAGCTCCTCTAAATAAATACCAAAGTTGTACTGTTGCTCGAGAAGAAACAAAAATTAACCAATGATCCACGAGTAACTATATATAGTAAACCATCTTCCACTTTCAACAACTGGCCCTACCATACTTCGTTAGTAGCACCAATCACACCATGTTGTAACTACTTCCTTAATTATCTTTCTTATCTAAAGACTATAAACTCTTTGAGGATAGGTACCAGGTATCTTCTCACTAACGAATTCTTAAAGCCTGCAACAGTACCCTGCATGTTGTAAGGGCTAGTTATTTACACGCTACTAAAACAAATTTATAAAGTGGATCAATAGTAGGACACACAATATTCATGTGTTCATTTATTTTGTATGTCAGCTAGTCACCAAAGCCCACTATTCAGAATACCTACAACAAAAGCTAGAGATACTGGGGTGCCGGGGTAGCTCAATCGGTAGAGCATGTGACTCGAGCTCAAAGTTATGAGTTCAACCCCTACGTTGGATGCAGAGCTTTCTTTAAAAAAAAAAAAAGGAAAAAAAAAAGCTAGAGAAATAACAGAATTAGTTTTATCACAGTGGACACTCAACTACTGGTGGCCAAAAGAAATTATTTAGAAAATCAACTACTGCTCATTACAGACATACAAATCATCTTTAAAAGAAGTCAGTTCCTTTTGAGAGCCCTATCTTTTCTTCACCTCAACTAAAGCTCCTTATGTAAAGAACTGGAATAGGGTTAATAAGATACAAAACTGCTTGGGAAACTAGCTTTGTGAAGAAACGTTAAGGCAGATGGTTTAAAGCAACATCTCCCAGCTCTTCTCACATCACGCATACAGAGAAGGACAGCATTTGCATGGCCCATCAGAACAAAGTAAGACTGATCACAGGGGACTATGGGTACCCCAAGACCCACCCCAAGAGCTGAGGGCATCCGTCTCTAGGCACACCTGTGACCCATGTGCAGCACACCAACAGTCACAGGCGGGAATCTCTGACTCCGCAGAGAACAATTTGAGGTTATAAAGGTCCTATAAATAATGGTAAATAGCCCTCCTATTTTTACCAGTAAGAGCCTTCAGCTAGAGAAAGAGGAATTATATTTAGACATAGGAAATCTTTCCTAAACTAAGAGTTTTGTGACACTCAGTCCCTACCAGAGATTGACTGATGAACTCATTAATTAAGCTCTGCTGCTTGGAGCTGTCAATACTTGCTGATGGGCTAATTCGGTATGTCCTCAAATTGGCTGTAAATCTCTAAGTTCGAGTTTCATTTCGTTAGTTCACAGCTGCCTTTAAAGCAGGATTTAGGTAAGTAACTGGTTATTCCTTAAGTACAGCATCACCTTAGTTCTTCCTATGTAACATGAAAATTATCTTTTTAAGTGTCTAGGTCCCAACTACACTATAAAGTCGGAGAGCAAAGACTGCTGCATTCAATGTCTCCCAGCACTCACACAGTCTTGGCACATAATAAATAAGCACTCGGTAAATGTACACTAAATTGAACTGGACAGGCAATAATGTGCTGGATGGCCTTCAAAAAAGGGGAACCAAATACAGGATAGAGGGGTGCAAATGACAAGGACTAGGGCTATGAAATCAGATTCAGCTGTGAATGAATGCTGTCAGAAAGCTCTACACGGACCAAATAGAAAATGCACATGATAATCACAGGGGAACGATGGGTCTTTATGTAAGATCAACGTTTTGTCCCAACAGAATATGCCCACGTAAAAGAAAAAGGGAATGCTAATCGATGATCGTTAACATTAAGGTGAGCTGGTGTACTTCTCAGATGTTTATGTCATATTGTAGGTAGTGTTAATATTTTATCTACGCCACACTTCTGTTACTATGTCTTATAAATGCAAGACTATGGAGCAAATTAAGACTAGACATAAGCATCTGCCAATAAATCCCAGTATTTAATTCTTTCCAGAACACTTATTGACAAAACTCTTTACAAGTACTAAGGATGTGAATATGCATCAAACCAAGCAAATCACTCAGATGAATAGATTCCGATGCATTCATTTGTGAGGGAAATAATATGTCTGCTGGGAAATGATCAGGCAACATCAACATAATGAAAACTTTAATAAACTAATACACTTACACCCATTTCTGACTGCTGCTTCACAGTCTTGCACATAAATACAAATTGTTATATTCCCTTCTCAAAGCTACTTCTGTTACTCTTCTATTAGCTATCTGCTTTGCCACTGTTAACTTTAGTGTATCAAAACTATATGTTTTAAACCTAAACGTTATCTATTCTTTTGGGAATTTCTATTTTAATCATAGCAATGACATATAAGATATAAACACTTAAGTATATATAAAAGGTAGATTTTTATAAGGCATACACTAGACTTTCTCTTGTCATTTTTTTAAATTTCAATTTTATTTAAATTCTAGTTAACATATATTGTAATATTGATTTCAGGAGTAGAATTAGGGATTCATCACTTACATATAACACTCAGTGCTTATTCCAACAAGAGCCCTACTTTATACCCATCACCCACTTAGCACATCCCCTGCCATTTCCCTCCATCAACCTTCAGTTTGTTCTCTATAGTTAAGAGTCTCTTACGGCTTGCTTCCATCTCTCTCTTTTTCCCTCCCTTCCCTATGTTCATCTGTTCTGTTTCTTAAATTCCACATATGAGTGAAATCATATGGTATTTGTCTTTCTCTGACTTATTTTGCCTAGCATAATACACTCTAGCTCCATCTACATCATTGCAAATGGCAAGATTTCATTCTTTTTGATGGCTGAGTAATATTCCATTGTGTATATATACCATATCTTCTTTATCCATTCATCAATCAGTGGACATTTGGGCTCTTCCCATAGTTTGGCTATTGTTGATAATGCTGCTATAAATATCCGGGTGCATGTGCCTCTTCAAATCAGTATTTTTGTAGCCTATGAGTAAATACCTAGTAGTGTAATTGCTGGGTTATAGGGTAGTTCCATTTTTAACTTTTTGAGGAAACTCCATACTGTTCTGCACAGTGACTACACCAGTTTGTATTCCCACCAATAGTACAAGAGGATTCCCCTTTCTCCACATACTCACCAATACCCATTGTTTCCTGTGTTGTTTTAAAGCAGAGTACTTATATGCCTTGTGAAATACATGCACACCAACCATACCCAAAAATTCAGGTTGGGGAAAACATTCACACTTACTCAGGTTGTGATAAATAATTTAAAATTATGATCTTGTACATTTGGCTGTTACTGGGAAGGATAAACTATGCTTCAGTTTTGAATAAATGATGTCATTAAAATGACTCTAAAATTCTGATAAAAATATTTGACAAAGAAAATAAATGTTGCAGGGAGATGAAAAAAAGTCTGGTCTGGTCTCTCCCCTTCACTCTAAATATTGCACAAAAATAGGCCAGTCTAGACTACTCTACATTTCTGAGGGAGAGAATTTCACAATCTCCCGGTAACTTGTGCTGACAATTTAGGGCCACCTCAGCTTAGCCTAAATCCTGACTGCTTGAATTCTCTGCTCATCCCCATATAACCAGTCCTTAGAGGTAGTGGCGTACTGATGACTGCTTGGTACCTTTTAGACTGAAAACTCAAATACATCATTCACAACACACGAGAGTGAAGACAATTATTGTCCATGGAGTTATCATTCTAATCAAGTTGTTTTACAAGGTTGTTAACCTGAGCTTCCAGTTTTCCATTTTACATTCCATGTTAAAAATGCCACAATGTAATCCCATGTCCTTTGAACAAAACATAAGTGAATGTGCCAATCTGCCTGAAAAACACTTTTTTTTTTTCAACGTTTTTTTTTTTTTTTTTTTTTTTTTTTTTTTTTTTTTAATTTTTGGGACAGAGAGAGACAGAGCATGAACGGGGGAGGGGCAGAGAGAGAGGGAGACACAGAATCGGAAACAGGCTCCAGGCTCCGAGCCATCAGCCCAGAGCCTGACGCGGGGCTCGAACTCACAGACCGCGAGATCGTGACCTGGCTGAAGTCGGACGCTTAACCGACTGCGCCACCCAGGCGCCCCTGAAAAACACTTTTTAAGAGGCATTATTATAGGCAGCAAAGACAATACCCACAAAATGCGCATGGAATTGTAACAACAGTAACGCCTCACAAACCAGACAGGAGACTGGTTTAGGTGGAAACCCATCCGTTGCAAGAAAGAACATAGTAGGTGTGGCTCTCCATGATGGCTCTCTAAGTCAGGCAGAGATGACAGTATCCCTCATACAGAACAGCCACACTTCCTTATCAACTTTTATGAGGCACAGACCAAAGCAGACAAGGGCACCGTTCTGTCTAATGGCAAAGATTCTGCCACATCAAATAAATGTAACAGCAGATGTAATTCAGGTCTTCAGGGGACTTGTTCACTTTCCATTTCCCTAGTCTGATACTAGTGTCAAAGATGTCCTTCCCAAAACTTAATAGAATTTTTGTTCTCTTTCTGATATTCACAAAAGAGAAAGTGTATTGTTTTCAATGTTCTCTTGCATAAAGAGGAAAAATGGCTTTTATAAGCTAACAGAAATAAGAGCCTAATGATTTTCATAGAAAAATAATTTAGTTTCATAACTTCATCAGGTATAAAGAGTACCTGGGGATGCCTGGGTGGCTCAGTCAGTTGAGCGCCCAACTCTTGATTTTGGTTCTGGCCATGATCTCGCAGATTGTGGGGTCGAGCTCCACGTCAGGCTCTGCACTGATTGTGTGGAGCCTGCTTGGCAGTCTTCGCCCTCTCTCTACGCCTCCCCCACTTACACACTCTCTCTCCCAAAATAAACATTAAAAAAAAAGTGTATCTGGATCATTCCAATGTTGTACAGATTTCAATTAAATCTCACAGGGTAAGCTAAAACAACTTTTCCAAAATACTATTAAAAATGGTAATAAGAAGAATGCTGAGGTTATTTGTAATGTGTACTTTCTTCCTACTGCAAAGCTCTCCCTAACACTGAAATATGCCAGTGATCCCACTAGCAAGAATTGTCTTAATGTGGCCTAATTCAAAGAAAGACTGGGAAGGTGCAGGTCCTGCCACCTCGGCATAATACCTCAATTGGGGCATTTGTAGGTCTGGATGAGACGCCTGATGCCATTCTCTCCCCAAAGTGATAGATGGAACTAGAGAGACAAAAGAGATGCAGTTCTGTGACCCCACTGCAGAGACATTCTTTCAACAGTTTTCAGAGGTACGGTTTGAACTGATGCTGGGTCAGACTACATAAATCTGATATCCACATATAATTCTGAACATATAGAGAACAAAGACATTTAGTTTCTGGTCTGGCATGTAAAGAGCTTGAAAGTTAACACCTCCATCCTCTCAGGAAAAATGCTGAGCAAACAGAAAATCAACAACTCTTGTTCCATCTACCTGAGAGCTGAAGTGGTGGGGCCAGCTGCCACCCCTGAGTTAGAGAGCAACAGACAGATGGGTATAAATGATCACAGCCTACTGGAGCAGAAGCCACCACTGCTGGAGCTGGTACACTGGGGTAGGAAAACTTCAGCCGTCAATGACAAAATGCCAGAGATTCGGTGTGGACAGACTGCAGAATTAAATATCCTAGGGGGCCGAGTCTTGGGGGGAGTTTCCCTACTTTCATGGATTTTATCTTGAGGAGCTACCAGGTTCTCATTGTGAAGACCAGAGAAAAATCCAGTCATGCTTCCAGTACCAGAGAGGAGAAAAGTGGCCATTTAAAAATATATCCAGAGCATTTTGTTCTTCTTAACAAGGCCTGCTTTGGACTGAATTATGTCCCCTGCAAATTCATACGTTGAAGTCCCAACTCCCAATATCTCACAATGTGACCTTATTTGGAAACAGGACTTTGTAGATGTAATTAGTTAAGATGAGGTTATACTGGAGTAAGGTGGACTCATAATCCAACATAACCAGTGTCCTCAAAATAAGAGAAAATTCTGACATAAACATACATACAGGGAGAATGCATGTGAAAATGAAGGTTGAAATCAGGGTGATGCTTTCACAAGCTAAGGAATGACAAAGATTGCCAGCAAAGCACCAGAAAGTAGAGGAGGAACATGGAACTCTTTCTCACAACCCTCCCAACATTTATCTTGGACTTCCAGTCTCCACAACTGAGACAATAAGTTTCTGTTGTTTAGCCACACAGTTGTGGTACTTTGTGAAGGCGGGCCTTGCAAAGTAATACAACTGTCCTCAAGGGAAACTATTTTAGCAGAGACTAACCAAGCTGAGGGAAGAGAAATAACCACATCCAGCCCTCTCTAGCCTTCCTGTCTCACTTAAAGGGGTACAAGGGGGTTACTGAGAAGTACTTGGGAGGGTCATTGCCGGAGACACAACTCACCAAGAGTGAACACTAATCACAGGACTAAAGAATGCTTCTCCTCCACCACACCTCACCACTACATCAATAGGGCATGCCTATATAATAACAGGGGAAAAGAACCGAAAGAACTACACAGCTCAGACTTTACGAAAAGTCTCTAGGGAAATCTAAAGACAACCAGGGAGAGAAAAACATGGACACCGAAGTAACTTTCAGCATCAGACAACTACCGCTATGGCAAACAGTAAGCAAAGCCTCACGCTTAACCAGATAAACATAAAACTTCACACCAAAGGCCTATTTGCCATAGTTCCTTTTATGCAGTACATCACCTCCAGCTTTCAATAAAAAGTTACAAGACAACATAAAAAACAACAACAACAAATACAGTTTGAAGAGATTTAGCAAGCATCAGAACCAAACTCAAATATGCCGGAGATGTTGGATTTATTACATGGGATCTTAAAACTTATGATCAATATGCTGAGGGCTCTTACTGGAAAAAGTGACAACATGTAAGTACAGATGGGTAAAGTAAGCAGAGAAATGGAAACTCTAAGGAAGGATCAAAAGAAAATGCTAGAAATGAAAAAAACACGAAATAAAATTAAGAATGCCTTTGATGGCCTCATCAACAGCCTGGATACCGCTGAGGAAAGAATCAGTGAGTTTAAAGGTGTGTCAATAACATGTCAATAGAAATTCCCAAACTGAAGCACAAAGAGAAAAGAAACTTGAGGGCAGAAAGACCCAGAACAGAATATCCAAAGACTGTGGCACAAATATAAAAGGTAACGCCATAAGAAGAAAGAGAAAATGGGAAAGAAATATTTGCACAGCAATAATGACTGAGAATTTCCCCAAATTAATGATAGATATCAAACTACTGATTCAGGAACCTCAGAGAACACCAAAGAGGACAAACAGCAAAAATCTATACCTAGGCATATTATATTCAAACTGCAGAAAATCAAAGACAAAGAGAAAGTCTTAAAAGAAGTTGGAGGGAAGGAAAACACTACCTACAGAGAAGCAAGGCTAAGAATTACACTACACTTCTCTCCATAAGCCATGCAAGCAAAAGACAGCAGAATGAAATATTTAAAGTCTTGGAAGAAAAAACCCACCAACCTACAATTGTGTATCCAGGAAAATTATCTCTCAAAAGTGAAGGGGAAATACTTTCTGAGACAAACAAAAATTGTGAGAATATGTCATCAGTAGACTTGCCTTTCAAGAAATGTTAGTTCTTCAGAAGGAAGAAAAATGATATAGGTCATAAATCTGCATCAACATAAAGAGCATTAGAGAGGGAATAAATTAAGGTAAAATAAATGTTTTATTTTTCTTATTCTTAACTGATCTAACAGAAGACAATTTGTCCTGTGCTCGCTTCGGCGGCACATATACAGAAGACAATTTGTCCAAAAGAATAATAGTTACAATGTATTCAGTGATTATGGTTTATGGTTAAGTGAATGACAGCAAATATTATAAGGGATAAGAGGGAGGAATTAGGAATCCTTTATCATAAGGTACTGATACTACGCATGAAGCACTATAATGTTATCTGTTACTGGACTTGGATTAGTTATAAGTGTGCACTGCCAACTGAAGGGCAATCACTGAAAGAAGTAAAAAAAAGAAATATAATCGATATACTAAGAGAAGAGAAAAAATGGAATCATATAAAATGCTCAATTAAAACCAAAGGCAGAAAAGTAGAGTACCAAAAAAAAAAACCCACAAAAAAACAAACAAAAAAAAAGAAACAAAAAAACAAGGCAATGAAAGCAACAAATAAAAAATAGCAACATAAATAGAAAAGAAAGGGTAGGATTACAAAAATCACGCAGAACCTTAAAATGTGTCCTTTTCACTGTAAATAGAAAACAAAAACAGGTGTTTGGAAAGACTTCTTTAAATACACATGAAGCAATTAAAAAAAAAACTTTAATACGTGGCACTTATATCTTAGTTTTGTTTCAAAAAATTTAAAAGCAAAGAGCAGACCCTTCCAAACTACTTATAATTGCTCTCATATTTATTATTAACATAAGCAAATCTATGGGGGCAAAGAATATAGTGAACATTAAGCTACCAGTCTACAGATCGGTCTACATCTGTACATGTCCTCTTATCATTCAATCATATACACATACAGTACGTATGCAAACTATTTCTTGTTAACGTATTTTTCCAGTTTAGCATTATTTTTACATTCACATTGCCATGTTTGCCAATTTGGTATTCAATTTTGCTCATATACCTTAGTATTTACTTAGTCACCTCCCCATCCTCTTTTATAAATAGCTTTTTCACTATGTAAATGTGAATACAGTTAATTTAATATCAGCCACATTTTTTTCACAGTATTTCCTTAAAATACTTTCCAAAATTGAAACACTGGATCAAAGCACATATATAACTTTTAGAGCTCTTAATAGCTAATTATATATACATATATGTATACACACACACACACACACACACACACACACACATATATACACACACATACATAAAGTGCATACATTAAATTGCTCTCAAGAAAACAAAGTGGACTAAGGGAGAAACACATATGCAAAGGAAGGAATGACAGCACATAGTGCCTCCTCTAATCAAACAGGTCAGTACTGGGGAGGAATAAAGGGGCAAAGAGAAATGGGAGAAAGGAAGCAAATGAAGCCAGACAGAAAGACCATGAGGAGTTTGTATTTGGCCTTGGATAATGGGAATGGAAAGAACTTTGAGAAGGAGAGCTTTGAAGGGTGGTTAGGAGGCCAGCAGGAGGGATCAGGAGAGAGATACTGTGTGCCTGAACCAGGGAAGTGGGCAACAGAACAGAGGAGGACTCCCGTATGTACGGAGCTATCCAAGAGTTTGATGTCATGACTGGTTCTGTGTGGTATGGCTAAGGTAGAATGGAGTAGGTAAAGCAAAGTGAAGAATCCATCATCACTCTCAAAATTTTATTGAAGACACTTAAACGTAATTGCCTGCTTGCTTGTCTATTTCCTCCATCAGAATGTAAATTCTGTCAAGGCAGGGCATCTTATTCACTATTTTACTTTCCATGCCTGTCAGTGTGCTTAGCATGCTGTAGTTACTCAGTCAATTGTTAAGTGAAATAAATGGGTGGAGAATACCATTTGCTAGGAGAGAAAATAAAAAAGAAGAAACAGGTCTGGATTGAGAACATGTGAGTATAATTTTGAGCCATTTCAACCTCTAGCACAGTACTTAGCAGACAGCAATTTCATTACAAAGAAGTACTGATTATAGGAATAAAGAAATAAATGCAGCAGGCTATTTTCTTTCTTCTCCTTCCTTCCTTCCTTCCTTCCTTCCTTCCTTCCTTCCTTCCTTCCTTCCTCTCTCCCTCCCTCCCTCCCTTCTCTGTTTCCTTCTCCTTTCTTTCCTCCCTACCTCCCTCTATATCTATCTAGCTAGCTAGCTGAAAAGATTTGGAGATTAGGAAATGATATGTCAGGATTTAAAAGGTTTAATCTGAGCTTCTGGCAAAGTACTAACCAAAGACACTAAAGGGTTCGAAACAAGTCTCCTCAAAATGTGCCATTTTGGCATATGGACTGTTCTGAGCTGACGGCAATCAAGACCCTGTGAGTTCAAGAGAAACCTTTGCCCCTCCATTAACTGATGTGAAAATGTTGGGGTTTGGAGCAAACGGTCAAGAAAGAATTCTTGAGGTGTCTTCAGTGCAGAAAGGAGGGTTTTATTAAAGCATGGGACAGGACCTATGGGCAGAAAGAGCTGCAGTGGGTTGTGAGGGATGGCTGATTATATACTTTCAAATTGGGAGGGAGTCAGAGATAGCATAAATCTCCAAGGAACTTGGAAGCAAGGCTTCCAGGACCTTGAGGGGCTAGCTGTTGTTAGGAAAGGTCATTTACCAGTGTCTAGTAAAACCCTAGTCATGAGATCCTTAGAATGTATCTCAGTGGGCTATATGCTTGGAGGATGATTGCTGGCATCTCTCTGTGGGGGAGGAGGGACAGGTAGAGATAAAGGAAGTTTCCAAAGGAATTTTTACCTGTTAAAGGTGACTTACAGGATCCTGGAGGTTGGGTTAATATTAAGATAAGGTTGTCTTTTGCCCTCAGCAAAATATGAACACTGAGGCACGTCTCAAGGACTGGTCAATGGGCTGTAAGTTGTAAGGAAATTTGATTTTTTTCTTTTGCCTTTATTGTCCACATCATAAACTATCTAAAAGAATCTAAATTTGGAGGTTTTCCCAGAATAAGAGTTATTATTAGAGATCAATTTTTTCTGAAGTGACCCATCTGTATGGCAGGGCAAATACCTAAATACCCAACATCTGCTCTTCTTCTTGCCCTGTGAAGTGCCCTCCTCCCCGCTGAAGCCCCAGGCCCCTATCCCACTCCTTAGTTCAGGATGGCATACAGATCTCACTTTACCTTTCTGTCTTTGAACCTCTCATGTATGTAGGGGTTCTATACATATGAAATTAAATCTGACTTTCTCATGTTCATCTGTCTCATCTCAATTTGATTCTGAATCCAGCCAGAAGAACCTTTGAAGGGTAGAGAAAAATTCACCTTAACAATATGATATCTGGTGGTATGCCCAGCCAAGCTGATAGGCACTCAATGAAATAGAAATGGATTTTCCTACGTCAAAATTCATGAACATAATGTTCTAATTTTTTATTCTCATTTTGAAATATGCTATTTCAACACTGAGGGTCAACATCTTTTTTTTTTTAATGTTTATTTTTGAGAGAGGGACAGAGTGTGAGCGGGGGAGGGAGGGAGAGGGAGGGAGAGAGAGAGAGAAGGAGGGAGGAGGGGGGGAGGGAGGGAGAGAGGGAGAGAGAGAGAGAGAGAGAGAGAGGGAGGGAGGGAGGGAGGGAGGGAGAGAGAGAGAGAGGGAGGGAGGGAGGGAGGGAGGGAGAGAACTAACGAATCTGAAGCAGGCTCCAGGCTCTGAGCTGTCAGCACAGAGCCCGACACAGGGATCGAACTCATGAACCGTGAGATCATGACCTGAGCTGAACACTTAGCCGAATGAGCTACCCAGGCGCCAAGAGAGTCAACATCTTAAAATGTCCCCTCAAAATTATCCATAGAAACACTGACAGGTTCAACTTAAATCCAATGTATAACCATTTCCATTATCTATGTTTTGCTCCTTGGTAAAGCTACTCATTTTCTTAGCAATGCTCAATTTTTACTTTACTTTGATTAAATATTAGAAATACAATGTGACTTTTATGTGTTTTTTATTTCCTACAAGAAAGTCATACCATATATTTCAGAGGTCTCCAGGAGATGGTTAACAAAGGCTAAATTGACATTACCAAGAGAAGTGTACTGAGGAAAATATTGTGAATATAAATATACTTGCACATTTTCTTTACTCCTTATGTAAGCTCATAGCCCCACAAAAACCATCAGTGTCCTTTGTATTATCCTTCAAGCATTCCCACTGCACAAAAGGCCTACATCTGGATGTAAATATATCAGGAGAACTCCCATGAGAATTCTCAGCAAGCAGGAGTGCACACAGTGAGTGGGGGTGGGGTGGGCTTTATGTAGCAGCTGTCCCAAAGAAGGGAATTGGAAGAGAATGCAAATCCTTTCTCTCCCAAGCTGTTGGCCTCAATTCAGGCAAGTAATTTGTTTCAGTAGGATTAACTCCCCCACCAAAAATTATCTAATCTTTCTATGTACAGATGCCACCAATATCTTTATAGGTCAATTAATTCTACTGAGGACATTATTTACATAGTAAAGATAACATAAAGAAATTGAATAAAGACAATTTATAAAGAGAAATATACCTAAGAATTCAAATAGATGATTTGTCCCTTTAAAAATGTTACTGACGAAATAAAAATCTACCCCCTCCAGAACAATTCAATGAATACTCAAAAATGTTAAATCAAATATGCATAAACTATATATATATTTCTATACACACACACACACATACATACACACACGTCAATGAGGATTCTACTAACTCAGGTTTTGGGGGCAAAAGTAAAAACAAGCAATATTCTGACATGACACACACATATAGCGTCTCCATCTGAAAATGACTGTTTTCTTTCATTTTCCTTACTTGCCAGAATGCTGCTAAAAGAGCTTCCTGAGTGATAGAAGGAGAACCTGGTTGTTAAAAAAAAGTCTGTTGCTTAAGAACAAAAAGGGAAGAATCAAAGGCAAAAACAGTCTCCATTGTGGGCCAGTGAAAACTGCCAGTCAGGGCCAGTCTACTTATGTTTGATGCTCTTTTTCCTCTAAGTATCTTTTCCATACTCCCTTGTTTCCCAGAACGTGACAAGACCCTATTCCCCGCCTTTTGTTTTTCAGGTTAGTCAACAAGCATATTTATTTAAAAAGGCTAAAATGTGATGGACAATCATTCAGAGTAATGACTATATTGATATTCATATTAGCTAACACTGGCATTTTTTTATTTAAAAATAGTAAGATTTGGTAAATATCATCTTCTATATTTTATTACATGTGAGAAAAGGCCAAGCTCAAAGCTGAACTTCCTCTGTCCTCCTAGCTTGAGTCTCCTCAGGTAGGATGGTCGGGGGAAAAAGGACTTGATCAAATAAATTGTCCTACGGGAAGAGGCTCCAGGTGCTAGGAGAACAGATCAGACACAAGAGAGGAACAGAAGGAACTGTGTCATGGGAAAAGGGATGCATAGGCCCCAAAGAAAGGGCTGGGACTGGATGCCTCCTTCCTCAGCCTGCCCAGAACTCCCACCTCTCTCTCACATCTCTGTTCCCAGCTCCTCCCATCCTTTTTTCCACCAACCCCCAACTCTCATATAAGATGTTTTCATCAGTTAATTCCAGAAGTAGACTTGGGCCCATACTGGCTCTGAGGGAGGGCCAAATGATTAATATAAATTAAAAAAAAAAAAAAGGTATCTAGCTTCAGTGATATTCTGAGAACAGGGAATTAATACATAAGTAACTTGACGTCCATCGACTGATGAATGGATAAAGAAGATGTATATATGAAAAATAGAATATTACTAGGCAACCAAAAAGAATGAAATCTTGCCATTTGTAACAACATGGATGGAATTAGAGTGTATTTTGCTAAGCGAAGTAAGTCAGTCAGAGAAAGACAAATACCGTATGATTTCACTCATAAGTCTCATATGTAAAATTTAAGAAACAACAGATAAACATAGGGGAAGGGAAGGAAAAGTAAGATAAAAATAGGGAGGGGGGCAAACCATAAGAGACTCTTATTTTTTTTTAATTTTTTTAATGTTTATTTATTTTTGACAGAGAGACAGAGCATGAGTGGGGGAGGGGCAGAGAGAGAGGGAGACATATCATCTGAAGCAGACTCCAGGCTCTGATCTGTCAGCACAGAGCCTGACGCGGGGCTCAAACTCACACTGTGAGATCATGACCTGAGCCGAAGTCGGAAGCTTAACCAACTGAGCCACCCAGGTGCCCAGGAGACTCTTAAATACAGAGAACAAACTGAGGGTTGCTGGAGGGGAGGTGAGTGGGGGGATGGGCTAGATGGGTGATGAGCATTAAGGAGGGCATTGTTGGGATGAACGCCGGGTGCTATATGGAAGTGACGAATCACTGGGTTCTACTGCTGAAACCAATACCACACTGTATGTTAACTAACTTGTATTTAAATTAAAAAACACCACCACCACCACCACCAAAACATAGATAATTTGAAACTGTCTTGAACAGGGGTGCTGGGGTACACAGTCAGACTGATTTTCTAAACGTGCATATGCACATTTGGATGACTGAATTTAAATGCAGCATAGTGTGCTCCAGATTTAAATGACTGAGATTTCAAAAATTAGTACACAATCAACAAAACTACTGGCATTTTGGGTATGTAAAAATAGCACAGAATACTGGAATAACCCAAACTGACATGAAGACTACAGCAAATGTCTGTTTTCAATGACTAGTGTACATTCTAATGCAACATAAAAGTTTGTATGTCTCATGTGAAAACTATGTCATACTGGAATATTATACTTATGCCACTGAGGCTTAACTCTGGGTGTACATCAAAAATAGCCCCACCCACAATGATTCTGTGAGTTTGGGCCCAGATGTCTGTATTTTTACAAGTTTCTTAGGTGATTCTGACACATACTTCCATTTAAGACACAGTGACTGTCTTAGAGGATGTTAAATATTATTCCACTCAACTCCCAATGTACTCTGCTTAGTCACAGCAAAATGTTAAGATCTCACACATAAAGCTGCTTTGCTTACAAATCCATTACTAATCTCATCATCTCCCTGGGTTAGTTTTTATTTGATGAATACCACAGCAGCACTTAAAAAAAAAAATTAAACTTTGCTTCTCATACCACCACATGAAGTTATTAAAAACTAACACTTGAAATAAGTATTTAAGAGGTAATAAATTCAGAGGTGAGCTGGGAACTAGGTGTTTACTTTCAAAGTAAAACTATCAATCCACAGCAGTATGGAATAAAGAACAGGAAGGAGTGAAGTCAGGAATAGAAAGGGGAAGCTAGATGGTCATCAGATTCCTCCTGAAACATGTTTTCATGATTTTTTTTTACACTGATAACAACTCACCATGTATGCTCGTGTTTGAACAGAAAAAAGTATTCCCTCAAGATATAATCGATATTCATCATATATTTTGTATAATCTATGAAACTGTTAATCAAAAACTAACACTAAGAATCAAAAGCTGATTATACTATTTGGATGCCATGGGCCAGTTTATTCACCTCAATTTATTTCTTTTGATTTTTCATCTACATAAAAAAAAAACAAATTTATGAACATACCTTGGGTCAAGAAGACTCCTCAAAAACTTGAAAAGCAAAACCTGGTTCTGAATAAAAAAAAAACAATTAAAAATACGATTAAATATTAAAGAACATATTTTCAAACTATGCCATGGTAAAGAATGACTCTAAAAAATCTCTAATGTGCACACAATTCCATTAAGTCTTCTGTACAGATCTAAGAAATTCTAAAGACTCATTTGGAGGTCATTTCCTCTCAGTAATTCAAATCATTGTCACACATTCCATTTTGAGTGCAGAAGAAACACAAATGCCTTGTTATTGCAAAAAAAAAAAAAAAAAAAAAAAAGCCTTCAATTAAGGCATATATATATCCCCTTGCAGTTCTCAGCACAAGGACCCTGAGACCTGCAGATGCTCTGAACTACTCTGCAGATAGTGGGCTCTAGCTACAAGGACGGGTTCAGATTGCTTCACCTGGGCCTCCTTGTGATAATGGCCTATTGCAAGGCAATTAATCTAAGTAGGGTAGGAGCTTGAGGCCCAAATAACAACCATCACCAAAAAAAATCCAACTCCCCAATGTAATCAACTACAGAAGAGATGGCACACTGCAACATTTTAGCAATTAATATGCTATAAAATCTGGGTGCTGTTTCTTCCACTTATTAGCTGTGTGACTTTGTGTAAGTCACTGACTCTCTCAGCAATTCAGTTTACATATGTGAAAAAAGAGAACGACAGTATCTTTTCTTTCCTCTGCACAGGGTGTAGAGAATTAAATGAGATACACCTTAAAATACACTAAGGAGGCACCTGAGTGGCTCATTCATTTGAGCATCTGACTCTTGATTTCGGTTCAGGTCATGATCCCATGGTCGTGAGATCAAGTGGTCATGATCCCAGGATCATGGGATCGAGCCCCTCGTTGGGCTCTGTACTGAGCATAGAGCCTGCTTGAGATTCTCTCTTCCTCTCCCTCTTCCCCTCTTCCTTGCTCACATGCTCTCTCTCTCTCTCTCTCTAAAAGATAATAATAAAATAAAATAAAATAAAATAAATGAATTAATATAAATAATGTTTTAAGTTCTTAGGAAAGCTAAGCAAAATTATTATAACTTAGTTTTTCTTTTTGATACATTCAAACTTCATGTATATAAAGCAGGGGAGTCTCCAAACTAGAAAGGATCAATGTAATTTAGAATATGAGATTTTAAATACATTTATCAGTCTTTGATTTTCTATCTTTTCCCTAGTCTACAATTTTGTTTCATTTTATATGACTTTCCTTCTGGTTATAACCTAATATTCTGGCTTTTTTTTTTTTTTTTTTTCATCTCAAGAATTCTAAAAACGAGTGGTCAGAAGCATTATCTCTTGCCACCAAAAGTAAAGGTGCTTTATAAAATTTGTGTAGGATTCTCTCATATTCAGTAAAGCATTGCAATAAAATACCTCATTTCTTTAAAAGAAATGTGTGAAGACTCCACAAACAGTCCACAATCAAATAGCCACCCTTTTTAAAATCTATGACACTTCAGCTTTTATAGGTTTGCCTGATGAGTGACATTATATTTATTTACTTGGTCTCTCTGCCTCTAAGTATCGTTAGAGACTAAGAGAACTAGAAAATCCGGCACTGGATAACCTTACATTTTAAATGACAGTAACAACACTAAAGGTCAAGAAATACATTAGAAACTGATGACTTTTAAAGGGGGGGTGGCTCTGTGATTTGAGAAGAGTTTTATCAGAAGTGTCCTCCTGTCCCCACCACTAGAATGGACAGGATGACTCTCTATGTACTTCCTCAGTATCTTGGGCAATGCTCTATTTCATTCAAGTCCAACTATTCTGCAACTGTCTTTTGGCTTCTCTTCTTCCTTCAGCACAGGAATACATGTTTATGTTTTTTCCTCAGCACTAACAGTGTTTTTGGTCCACAGCAGGTACATAATATTTATTGAATTCATGGACGTGTCTTTATCTTGAGTTAATGAACCTAATCATGCTGGGCAGCCAAGCCTGATGTCTGGGAGTCACCTTTAAACTCTCCCATCACTTTCAATTCATTCTAAGTCCCACATGTTTTACTTCACAAACACATCCTGAACCCACCCACACCACTGTCACTGACTTAGTACCCCTCCTCACCATCTTCTGCCTGGAACTTTCACCTTCTAACTGGTCTACATGGTCTCTGTCCTCCATCCTCTCTTTGCTAGTCTGTTCCATACACTACAAAGTTAACTTTCTGTAAAATCAATCTAGCGATGGCCTTCTTTTGCTGAAAAACTTGAGTAATTCTCTAGGACACAGAAGACACAGTACCATTTCTTAGCACTACACATAAAATTGTTCAGTATCAGAGCCCAAACTCTATTTTCTGGCCTCAATACTTTTAACTCCTCCCTCCAACAGACCTTTTCTGGCTTAACCTAATGCTCCTCCAGGCATCATCTCCGGCATGTCATACTTCACAAAGACCTGGCCGTTATCTGGATATACATATTGCCTTGTGCCTTCAAGTCTTAACATACCCAAGGCCTTCTATCTAGAAAGTGCTTCTCAATTCTCTGCCTAGAAAACTGATGCCAATCACTCAAGACCCAGCCCAGGCATTTCTGGGAGCTCTTGTCTGACCTCACAGTTGGCGGTCTCTTCTTACTCCTCTTGTTCCTACAGTATTTTGCCCCTGTGTCTGGGGTAGCACTTATAACCTTGCATTTTGGTTATATAAGTGCTTCTTTCCTCCACAAGAAAAATTAAAAGCCTGCATTTTTATTTGTCACCCAAGGCCTACCATACTGTGGTACATCGTGGGGCCATAAGTGTTTAAGTTAATAAATTCCATCTTTGTCTCTCATGCCAGCTGCCCCCACCTCACTGCTTTGGTTTTCATCTTGTATAGTTATCCCCTCCTACAATCACTGCCACTTGGGGACTCTGGGTCATGTTTATGTTGCTGTCATTGTCCTATTGTCTACCTCTATCACTTGAGGCCATAATGACAATGTACAAAACTCACTACTAGCACTGCAATGATAGTGACAAGTGGAATAGTAAGTCCACTAAATAGTATTTCAAACTGAGCATCTCAATATTCGACATTAATATAACTGTATTGTAGTTAAGATTTTCCAAGAAGAATTCTAAATAGTCAGCATTAACCCACTTTGAGAATTACACATCTGAATGAATAATAAATAACATAAGCCTCAAAGAGAATACAGCTATAGTTCCTATAGCCAAAAAAAAAAAAAAAGGGGGGGGGGGAGGGGGATCTTCTGTGGATTACAAATTCTAGAATAAGTATAGGGTACAGTTCTGTTTCTGTGATGTTACTATTTAATATGCAGAAAGATGAACTCCCTTGTTTCTAGATGTAGAGATTATCACACAGATGTAGAGATTATCACACAACTGCTCCCAAATATACACATACACAGTGCAGAAACTGCTTAAATGGCAACTATCTATTGAAGAAATTACCACAATCAAAAGCTCATAGGTGGATAGTCAATAATTGTCTACTACATGTTTCTTCCCCATATATTTTTGCAATATTTACCTGAAGTTTTTTAATGACTATTTCAATCTGTTCAGAAAAGTGAGTAGCAACCAGCTCTGCAGCTTTACAGGGCTTCAGGGACACAAGTTCCTAAAGTGAAAGAGAAAGAGAAAATGATCTTTAATGTTAAGTTTAAATAGAATTTCCATAGATGTGAAGCATGATTACGTACTTCAGCATTTTCAAGAGCTTCTACACTGCACTTCAGAAGACCTCATTATAAGGTCTCAATTTAAAGGCACATTGCAAATAAACAAAATTAGAAATATGCCATGTAAAAAATTAGATTTTGATATAAAAGGTAATTCAGAATGTTTAGTAAATGAAAGCACGAAAACTCTGGATTTAAGCCTTGATATCTACAGGATGAACAGAGGGAACAAAAGCTTTCCCAAATTTCCTGCCGGTGAATTTCACCCTGGAGCTTAAAGTAATAATTTGAAACAAGAAAAAGAAGAAGAGTATAGTTGCAAATTTTCTAGCTACGAATTTGAAAACTTTACTTCTGATGCCAGTGGATTTTGAAACAAGGAGTATCTTAAAACAATGTAAGATCACAAGTCTTAAATGAGACTAAGAGGTTGACCACTATTTATTAACTGCTGTTAATAAGATCCATTTCTGTCAAATTTAAGACTTCCAATCTGCCCCCTCCTTGAGCCTTCCTAGACATTACTGGCTACTTACGTTCCTGAAACTCTCTTCTAACTTGTTTTCTGTAACCTACTCATCTACCATTCCAATTGCATGTTCACATTGATAAAATGCAAACACCGACTAGAGATCAACATGGTAAATTGTCAAATAAAAATTAGACAAGTTATGGTGACTGCAGTAACAGTCAATTAACAGTTAGCAATGAGAAAAAAACCTACATTGATTTTTAGCTACTAAAGAAACTGAATGAATACTCAAAATTTTTCCATATGGAAAACTCCAGGCCCAAACAGCTTCCCTGGTGAGTTTGAGCAACTATTTAAGGAAGAGACAATTTCCAACATTAATTAGCCTCTTACAGAGAACAGGAAAAACAACAACTTCAGTACATTTTATAACACTAGCAAAATTTTTGATACCTAAACCCAATAGGACAATATAAGAAAGGAGAACTACAGATCAGTCTTAATCATGAACATTGATATAAGCATCCTAAAACAAAACAAAATCCAATAATATTTAAAAGGATAAGATCAGGATCAAGTTGCATTTATCCACAGAACTCAAGTATGATTTAATATCAGTAAGATTTACCATAAATATAGAATAAGAAAGAAAAGGTGAAAAATTCCTTCATGAAAAAACTGTTAGCATACCAGAAAGAGAAGACTTCCATAAAATAAATAAAAGGATACAGAGTCTGACACAATATACTTACAACCTGGGAGGGAAGGGACTAAAGAATGGGCTCAAACTTAAGTGACCATCAACCTAACATAGACTGCTATGTGCATAAGATGTTACATATGAGCCTAAGGTAACCACAAATCAAAAACCAGTAATAGGTATGCAAAAAATAAAGTACAAGGAATCCAAGTATATCACTAAACAGAGTCGACAAACCATGAAAGAAAAGAGCATTAGAACAAAGGAACAGAGAAAAACTACAAAAACAACCATAAGATGCATAACAAACAACAGTATGTAAATACCTATCAATAATTACTGTGAATGCAATGGGTTGGATGCTCCAATCAAAAGACACAGGGTGACAGAATGGATAAAAAACAAGATCCATTTATATGCTGCCTATAAGAGATTCATTTCAGACCTAAAGACACATGCAGATTGAAAGTGAAGGGATAGAAAGGAATTTATTATGCAAATAAAAGTAAAAAGAAAGCTGAGGTAGCTTTCTTTAATTTATTTTGGACAAACTAGACTTTAAACAAAGAGTGAAAAAAAGAAACCAAAAAAAAAAAAAAAGACTATATAATTATAAAGGGAACAATCCAATAAGATACAACAATTGTAAATATTTATGCAAGCAACATGAAAGCACCCAAATACATAAAGCAGTTAGTAACAAACAGAAAGTAACTGATAGTAACACAGTAATAGGGAAATTTCACACCCCACTTACATTAGTGGACAAGATGGTCTAAACAGAAAATCAACAAGGAAATAGTGGTTTTGAATGACAGGTTGAACCAGATAGATTTAACAGATATATTCAGAACATTGTACCCTATAACAGCAGAATACACATTTTTTTCAAATGGCGCATGAAACATTCTCCAGAGTAGATCATATGTTAGGCTGCAAGTCTAAACAAATTCAAAAAGATTGAAATGCATCTTTTCCAACCACGATGTTATGCAACTAGAAATTGACCAAAAGAAAGAGTGTGGAAAGACCACAAATACATGGAGTTAAATAACATGTTACTAAACAATGAATGGGTCGACCAAGAAACAAGAGTAAATAAAAAAACATGGAAAATGAAAATGAGAACACAAGGTCCAAAAGCTTTGAGATGCAGCAAAAGCTGTTGCATATAACAATACAAGCCAACCTCAAGAACCAAGAAAAATCTCAAATAAACAACGTAATCTTATATCTAAGGAGCTAGAAAAAGAACAACAAAGAAAACCCGAAACAGTAGAAGGAAGGAAATAAAGATCAGAGCAGAAATAAATGATATAGAAACTAAAATAAACAGAGCAAAACAATGAAACCAGGAGCTGGTTGTTTGACACAAATCAACAAATTGATAAACTTTAAGTCAAACTCATCCAAAAAACAAAACAGAAAAAAAAATGGAGAGGGCTCAAATAAACAAAATCAAAAATGAAAGAGGAGAAATAACAACAGACACCACAGAAAAACAAACTGTAAGAGAATATTATGAAAAATTATATGACAACAAATTGGACAACCTAGAAGAAATGGATAAATTCCTAGAAACATATAATCTCCAAAAACTGAATTAGGTAGGAACAGAAAATTTGGACAGATCAATAACCAGCAATGAAATTGAATCAGTAATCAAAAAACTCCCTACAAACAAAAGTCCAGGACCAGATGGCCTCACAGGTGAATTCTACCTAACATTTAAAGAAAAGTTAATACCTATTCTTCTCAAACTATTTCAAAAATCAGAAGGGAAAGGGGCACCCAGGTGTCTCAGTCGGTTGAGCATCCAACTTCAGGTCACGATCTCACGGTTTGTGAGTTTAGGCCCCACGTCAGGCTCTATGCTGACAGCTAGGAGCCTGGAGTCTGCTTCGGATTCTGTGTCTCCCTCTCTCTCTGCCACTTCCCTGATCCTGCTGTGTCTCTCTCTCACTCTCTCAAAAATAAATAAACATTAAAAAAAAATTAGAAGGGCAAGGAAAGCTTCCAAATTCATTCCAGCATTCTCTGATACCAAAACCAGATAGAGACCCAATGAAAAACAGAACTACAGTTCAATATCTCTGACAAACACACATGGAAAATTCTCAACAAAATATTGGCAAACTGAATCTACCAATATATTAAAAACATCATTCACCACGATCAAATGCGGTATATTATATTCCCAGTATGCAAGGGTGGTTCAACATTCACAAAACAATCAACATGATACATCACATCAACTAGAAAAAGGATAAAAACCATATGACCATTTCAATAACTATAGAAAAAGCACTTTAAAGTACATTCGTTCATAATAAAAACCCTCAACAAAGTACGTTTACAGGGAACGTATCTCATCATAATAAAGGCCATAGATGAAAAATCCACAGCTGACATCATACTCAATGGTGAAACAGGGAGCTTTTCCCCTAAAATCAAGAACAAGAGAAGGATGTCCACTCTCACCACTTTAATCAACATAGTACTACAAGTTCTAGCCACAACAATCAGACAAGGAAAAGAAATAAAAGGCATCCAAACTGGTAAGGAAAAAGTAGAACTTTCACTATTTGCAGATGACATGATACTATATATTATAGAAAACGCTAATGACTCTACCAAAAAACTACTAGAATGGGTAAATGGATTCAGTAAGGTCACAGGATACAAAATCTATATATAGAAATTTATTGCCTTTCTATACACTAGTAGTGAAGTAGCAGAAAGAGAAATTAAGAAAACAATCTCATTTATAACTGCACCCAAGATAATTCAATACCTAGGAATAAACTTAACCAAGGAGGTAAAAGACCTATACTCTGAAAACTATAAAACACTGATGAGAGAAATTGAAGATGACAAAAACAACAAATGGATACTCCATGCTCATAGATTTGAAGAATAAATACTATTAAAATGTCCAAACTACTCAAAGCAATCTATAGATTTAGTGCAATCCCTACCAAAATACCAAAAGCATTTTTCACAGAACTAGAACAAACAATCCTTAAATTTGTATGAAAGCACAAAAGACTCCAAAGAAGAACAAAACTGGTGGTATCACAATCCCAGATTTCAAGACACACTACAAAACTGTAGTAGTCAAGACAGTATGGTACTGACACAAAAACAGACACATAAAAACAGACCAAAGAAACAGAATAGAGAACCTAGAAACAAACCCACCAATATATGGTCAATTAATCTTCGACAAAGGAGGCAAGAATACGCAATAGAAAAAAGACAGCTTGGGGCGCCTGGGTGGCTCAGTCGGTTGAGCGGCCTACTTCGGCTCAGGTCACGATCTCGCGGTCCGTGAGTTCGAGCCCTGCGCCGGGCTCTGGGCTGATGGCTCAGAGCCTGGAGCCTGCTTCCAATTCTATGTCTCCCTTTCTCTCTGCCCCTCCCCCGTTCATGCTCTGTCTCTCTCTGTCTCAAAAATAAATAAAATGTTAAAAAAAAAATTAAAAAAAAAAAGAAAAAGAAAAAAGACAGCTTCTTCAACAAATGGTGCTGGGAAAACTGGACAGCTACACACAAAAGAATGAAATGGGACCACTTTCTTACACCATACACAAAAATGAACTCAAAATAGATTAAGGACCTAAATGTCAGACCTGAAACCATAAAAATCCTACAAGAGAACCCAGGCAGTAATTTCTGTGACATTGGCCATAACAACATTTTCCTAGATATGTCTCCTGAGGCAAGAGAAAAACAAAAACAAAAATAAGCTATTGGGACTACATCAAAATAAAAAGCTTCTGGACAGCAAAGGAAATCGTCAACAAAACAAAAAGACAACCTACTGAATGGGAGAAGATATTTACAAGTGACTTTTCCGATAAAGGGTTAGTACCCAAAATACATAAAGAAATTTGTATAACTCAACACCAAAAAAACAAATAATACAATTAAAAATGGCCACAAGACATCAACAGACATTTCTGCAAAGATGACATACAAATGGCAAACAGACATATGAAAAGATGCTCAACATCACTTATCATCAGGGAAATGCAAATCAAAACCACAATGAGGTATCCCCTCATACCTGTCAGAATGGCTAAAATCAAAAACACAAGACACAGCAAGCATTGGTGAGGATGTGAAGAAATAGGCACCCTAGTGCACTGTTGGTAGGAATGCACACTGATGTGGAAAATAGTGTGGAAGTTCCTCAAAAAATTAAAAATAGCACTACTGTATGATACAGTAATTCCACTACTGGTTGTTTATCCAAAGAAGATGAAAACACTAATTTGAAAAGATATATGAACCCCTATATCTACTGCAGCCTCATTTACAATAGCCAAATTATGGAAAAGGTCCAAGTGTCTTTTGACAGATGAATGGATAAAGAAAAGATGGTATACACTGGAATATTATTCAGCCATAAAAAAGAATGTAATCTTGCCATTTGCAACAACATGGAGAGAGTATAATGCTAAGTGAAATAAATCAGTCAGAGAAGGACAAATACCATATAATTTCACTCGTATGGAATTTAAGAAACAAAACAAAGGAAAAAGGAGACAAACCAAAAAACTAAAAAAGCTATAGAGAACTGAAGGTTACCAGAACAGAGATGGGTGGGGGATGGGTGGAATAGATGGAGATTAAAGAGTACACTTACCACGATGAGCATGGAGTAATGTACAGAACTGATGAATCACTATATTGTACACATGATATAATATAATATAGTGTTAACTATATTGGAATTAAAATTTAGAAATTAAGAAATAAAAGTATAAAAGGTCAAGAACAGCCAAAACTCTTGGGGCACCTAGGTGGCTCAGGGGGTTAAATGTCCAACTCTTGATTTTGGCTCAGGTCATGATCTCACTGTTTGTGGGTTCAAGCCCCACATTCAGCTCAGCAGTGACAGAGCCTGCTTGGGATTCTCTTGTTCCCTGCCCCTCCCCCACTCACACGCATATGCTCACTTGCTCTTTTTCTCAAAATAAATAAATAAATTTTTAAAAATAGCCAACACTCCCTTAAAGATGTCAAGATTTATTATAAAGCAGTAATATTTAATAGTGCTGTACCAATGCAGAGACAAATAGAGCAGTGAAGCAGAATAGAGTGCTGGAAAACAAACATACATCCTTGATATACTCCTGACAAAGTAACACTGTTGAACAATGGAGAAAGGTAACCTTTTAAAATAGCTTACTGTTGCTGGGAAAACTGGACATCCATATTTTAAAAACTAATTGGACACCCCTCTTACATCTGTACAAAAACTGCTTTCAAGTGCACCTAAGATTCAAAAACAAAACCAAAATAAACAAGAAAGCTCTTAGACAATAATATAGGAGAATTTCTCCTTCAGTCTAGAAGGAAAAAACTGATTTGATTACTTAAAAAAAAAAAAAGCTTTTCTTAAAAAGAACTACATAAAAAAGCCACAGAGTGAAAGATAACTATAACACGTATCACTGAAAAAAGACTAATATCCAGGATGCGTGAAATTCTCCTATAAGTACAAGAGACATTCTAATAGAAAAATGGGCCAAAGACTTGAACTGACACATCACAGAAAGAGAATTTAAATGGCTATTAAACAATGAAAGGCTATCAATCTCATTAGTAATTAAGGGTATGCAAGTTTTAAACATAATAAAATATCCTTATACATGCACTAGATTGGCAAAATCGTATTTTTAAAAAATTTTTTTAACTTATTTTGAGAGAGACAGACAGACAGACAAAGAGAGAGCAGGGGAGGGACAGGGGAAACAGAGAGACAGAATCCCAAGCAGGCTCTGCACTGTCAGCACAGAGCCCGATGCAGGGCTCAAACTCATGAACCAGGAGATCATGACCTGAGCCAAAATCAAGAGTTGGACACTTAACCAACTGAGCCACCCAGGTGCCCCTAGATTGGCAACATTTTAAAGTCTAACGAGGATAAAGAGCTAATGGAAAATCTCATACAATGCCAGCATCTGGTGAAGTTGAATATACTTATCCCAATTAACTGGCAATTATAGGCCCAAGAGTAGAGATTGTCAAATGTTATTAGCATGCATCAAAATCACCTGGAGGGCTTATTGAACCATAATGCTGGGCCCGAACTCCAGAGTTTCTGATTCACTAGGTGTGAGAAAAGACTGAAACTACCTTTCTATCAAGTTCTCAGCTGATGCTATAATGCTAGGCTGCTCTCAAGAAATGCTGTGCTTAAGATGCATGTATAATGATCACAGAATGACTATTTTTATTTTATTTTTTTTTTAATTTTTTAACTTTTTTAATTTATTTTTGAGACAGGGAGAGACAGAGCATGAACAGGGGAGGGTCAGAGAAAGGGAGACACAGAATCCGAAACAGGCTCCAGGCTCTGAGCTGTCAGCACAGAGCCCGACGCGGGGCTTGAACTCACGGACCGTGAGATCATGACCTGAGCCGAAGTCGGCCGCCCAACCGACTGAGCCACCCAGGTGCCCCCAGAATGACTATTTTTAATAGAAACTAGAAAGAATAGAAATGTTCACTAACAGTAGAAATGAATAAATTGTAATATACTTGTAAAATGGAATACTACACAAGAATTAAAATGAACCACAGCTACCTACAACAGAATATACAAACTTCATAGAGTAGAACTTCATTTACTGAAGTTCAGAAAAAGGCAAAACAAACATATGTCTTTTTAGGGATGCAGGCGTGTACAGTAGCAATATATAGAAAGGCAGGAGATTATCAGGATCCTGGGCATATTAGGGGAAGCAAGAGACTCTGATCAGGAAAGGATACACAAAAAGGGTCTGGTGTATTGGAAGTAACTCAATTTCTTGACCTGGGCCTGGGCCGTTTCCTTTTTAAATGTATTAAGTTGTACATTTGTTTTATGGACTTTTTGGGGATGCTTACATATTTTAAAATGAAAAATATTTTTAAAAATCTAACGAAACATGTTTTGTCCATATTGGAAAAAGCATCGAAACTAGCAATTCTTTACCTGGAATCCACAGGCCCAATCTAAGAATGCCTTTTAGGGAGTCTATGGACCCCTGCAATAATAAACAAAATTATGTATCTGTGCACATGCACACTATTATGTGACACAGGTCCAAATCTTTCATTAGATTCTCACAAGAGGTCTATAACTCCAGAGTATTAAGAAATCTATACACTGTGTATACTGTCAGAAAATTTTATGATGAGGATGTTTCCCCCTACACATTGAATATTGACTTTATTCACATTACTGCAGCCACAGAAGTCCTTCAACAAAAAAATCTGTATGTTTGTAATTGTGGCCTTAAGAGATATTAAAAAGTTCAAGGTGAAAAAATGTGCAGATGTGGAGAAAACAGTCAGCAGAAATAATTGTTGTGCAACAAAAACCCTTCTAGTTTCTCCAATATGAGTTTTCTGCTGAGTAATTTGTTTGCTCATTGATTAATTCATCACGTTTCACATTATGCAGAGACATAGCTCCATTTTCCGTTGTCTGGAGTCCATGTGCTCAAACCACTGCATAATGCAGATGAAGTGAAACGAAGAATGAGCCATAATGTAACTATGGGGACAAAGGGGATGATGAAAGGAAAAAGAATACAAAATGATTAAAGGAAAAAAGATACAACTGAAAATAGGGAAAGGTTTTCTTGAGTTCTTTCCACCAAGATATATTCATTCATCTTGTTAGCAGGAATATGGTAACATTAAATAACATCTATGTTCTCAATCCTACAGATAAAAAAGTGTGGCAATTACTTCAGACCACATATCTGGTGATTGACTGAGCCACCTTGCACACCACATGTTTCCCATAAGATGCTGTTCACATTTCTGATCTCTCTAAACTTTATAACCATTGGGAACTAGAACAAAGAATTCACATCACAAGCAATGTTTCAGAGCTCATCCTTTCTTATCATTTTCCATATGGATGACATTTTTTTTAAAAGATACTGAATAATCAAAAAAAAAAAAAAAAAAAAGATACTGAATAATCATATCTTTCACTACATCTCTAAACCCATCACCAGAAGTTCCCCCATCAGCTGACCCTTGCTACAGGAAGAAAAACAACAATCTCTTATCTCCAAAACTAGGATTATCTCAGCATCTTTTGTCATAGTTTTTTTTTTTTTCAATTACCAGTAATCCATAAAACAGAATAGATTCAAAAAACCTATAGATCTGTTGGTTTCTGAGGTGTTGTGTACATGATGAACCTAAGGAAATGAACGTGAGAACTGATTCCGGGACCTCTCTTCAGATTCATCGTGATCACATGTATTAGTCTCTCCACTTAAGCATCTATAAGCTTGTTTTTTAAAAAGAAGTTCTTGCTCTAAAGTCAACTCCTGTATTCTTGTAAAACAGCATGCATAAAGAAAATCAGAAACATTGTTCTGTTACATATGGAGAGGGAAATACATCAGAGAGAATAATGTACTGCAGTAATGTTTCTAAAAGTCCACTGGGTGACTGGGGGGAATGGCTCCCTATCACATATCAGGTGCAAAGACCAGTACTACTCTCAGAATCATTCTAAGAAGGCTGTAAGAACCCACTAATATTCCAGTTTGTCAACCAGCTGATTGAACTTAGGTTATTTTCAGAAGTTATGATATAATACATTGTATATGACATGGACTTTATGAATACGAGGTAAAATAAATTATGTGAAAAAAGTTAATTTTCAATTAGATCAACTTAATAATATGACACCTGCTATTGCTTAGTTAGCATACACTTAATTTGGGAGATATCCATCCAAATGGGGAAGTTTAAGAAACTTTGTTGGCTCAGCACCTCAATATGATCCATTGCTTTCTGCCATACAGACTGCTTTTCCTCTGCACTGTGTCCAGGAATGGATAAGATGTTGTGAATGTAGTTAAAGACTTCTTCCTGAAAAACACAAGGCAATATATTCATTCATTCACTGAAGCAATATTGAGTCACTATCTACTATCTGTACCTGTCTTGGTAAGTATCTATTATTTGGAGATGGAAAACCACTTGCAGATAAACTGCTGGGAAACTGACACTAAAGACAATGAGTCATTGTTTAAAGTTTAGGATAGACTCCTGGCAGGAGCAAATCCATTCCAATTAATTTTGGTCCCCATTTCATTAAGCTAATGAAAGAATATCATACTTTTGTCTTTAGTGGTCTCTATCCACATTCCCAATTCAATCTCACACCATTCCTGCCCTTTTGTGTTACTCTTGTCCCTATCTTGGAATACTTTTTCCACTGGCTCTTTGCTTGACTGGCTTCATCTCAAATTCCAAAACTCAGTCTGTGTGTCACCTCCTCCGAGATTCCGTCCCTGGCTGCTCTGTGTAAGTCAGTTCCCCCAACATCTTCTCAAGTTGCACCCATTTTCTCCTCCCTAGCACTCATCACAATCTGTGATTACATATATGGTTTCCTTATGGTCAGTCTCCATCACTAAACTCTGAGTTCTAAAATTATAGAAAATATATGTTTTAATGATCAATGTATACTTGGCTAACAGTAGGCACTTGATAAAAAAAAAATCTGTTGAATAAATGAAAAAAAACCTTGAATCAGCAAACATGTCCCAATAGGTGTGCTGAATAGTTATACCTACTTACTAGTTATTTCTATTCAATAAGGGGAGGGGAAGACTGAGCAAGACAAAAGGGTAAAGTAGTCTCATAACTCACCTCCCTCAGTGGATCACGTAAGTAACAATCAATAATTTTGTCGTACTGGTGTTCTCGTTCATACATAAACTCACAAATTTGATAGCTAGAACATAAAAGGAAAAAGTTCAGAGTACCAAACAGGCAGGTGGTTATTAGCTTATTGTTTCAAGAAGTTTGCTCATAGAAGTTGGTATTAAGAAAAATGAATATAGATTTGATTTCTACTGTGAAATGAAGTTACAGTAGCTAAGGGAGAGTAGTATCTGCCATTCCTCTAAACACAGGTTTAAGATGCTGCTGAATGCTCAGTTTATAAGAAATTTCAAAGCTGGGTACAAAATAAATGTTAAAACAATAATGTGTCACATAAAAAATAGTTAAAATATTAGTTATCAATTAACTATATGAATTTTCTCTGTTGACAATTAAATATGTCAAATGAAATATTCAACAAATCAGATAAATAGTAGTGTTAACACATCATATCTCATTTGCTATGTTAAATTCTGCATTGTTTAGAATATGTATGAATAAGGCAACTCAAAAATCTATAAAATGATGGAAATTTTAAGTAAATAAAACTAAAATTATAAATCATAAGACTGTTGTTTCTTTTTCACACTAAAACAAATGTACAAACACTTCAAATTTACTCGTTGTTAATTTTTGCAAATGTTACTTACTCATTTCTAGACTTGAAAGACAAAAACTTTGCACTTAGGTTTTTTGTTGTTATTTGCATAGCTTTTCTTAATTAAAAATTGGTAATTTATCAATAAACCAGGCTTCCAGTTACAGAAGTTTCACTTAGTAATTCTATGGGGACTAATGTATGCCTTAAAAACAACTTACAACTCTGCTTTTTCTGCCATACGGATGAGCCGACTCTCTTCAAACTGAACTATGCCTCCAGCTTGCAGCAATTCTAAAAGGACCTGAATATTTAAAATAAATGAGTAAAACACTTTGGAATCTACTTTTATTTACTAACTCTCTAAGAGTCCATTCAGCCACACAAAATGTAACTTTTCCTTTTTTTTTTTTTTTTTGGTCTTATTAGTTGATGTTTTGACTTGGCTTTCCCATATACGAAGTACCAGGAGGTACCCTTATGTTGATCACATTGTAATGAAGTCTTACAAAAAGATAAATGGCTCTATTTTTCAAACATGGAAGAAATGCCACAGTGTTTGTAAATAAATCCTTATTAGAATATCTAATATTCTAATATCTGACCCTCCACTAAGCCAAAAATGTCCATACATATTCTTTCAAGAAGTGAATTTTTGTCTGGTGCTTTCATGTCTCACGGTTCTTTAAAATCTACTGTCCATAGGTAGTATCCATGCTTGCATGTTTAATTTTTCTACTTAAACATTAGGGTTTTTCAAAATAGCATTATTCATAAGAGCCAAAAGGTAGAAATAACCCAAATGTCCATTAATGGATGAATGGATGTACAAATTATGGTATATGCATATAATGGAATATTATTCAGCCTTAAAACAGAATGGAATTCTGTCACATGAAATAACATGGATGAACCTTAAAAACATTATGCTAAGTGAAACAAGCCAGTCACAAAAGGATAAATATTATATGATTCTATTTATATGAGGTACCCAAAGTAGTCAAATTCATAGAGACAGAAGGTAGAATGGTGGCTGGCAGGGGCTGGGGAAGGTGGTAATGGGGAGTTAATGCTTACTGCTTAATGGGGAGGCTCAGTTCAGGAATTCATGATAAAGTTCTAAAGATGGATGGTGATGATCACCGCACAACAATCATATATACTTAAAGCCACTGAAATGTACACTGAACGTGGTTAAAATCAATTTTATGGCATGCACACACACACACACACACACAAATAAAACACTGGGGTTCATATAATTAAGCTTTAACCACACCAGGTAGCTGAATAAAAAAGTGAATAGGATGTTGAGGTTGATTCATCAATATTTTAAAATAAAACTCAAAATACAACAGAAACATTATATAGTCATAGAACAATATGAGAAAGCTCTCTCTTATATTTAAGTTTGAGACCCAGAGTAACATGACCCTTCCCATAACTTCAGGAAACCATTTAACAAATATTTTTCTAACATGGAAAACTGATAATTTTTTTAAGATTTTTTTAATGCTTATTTTTGAGAGAGAGAGAGAGAGAGCGAGCAAGTGAGCAGGGGAGGGGAGGAGCAGAGAGAGACAGAGACACAGAATCCAAAGCAGGCTCCAGGCTCTGAGCTATCAGCCCAGAGCCTGACATGGGGCTCAAACTCACAAGCTGTGAGATCATGACCTGAGCCGAAGTTGGGACACTTAACCGCCTGAGCCACCCAGGCACTCCCAGGAAATTGATTACTTTCAAGTTAAGAAAAGACAAAAAAGCAGAAAAGAAATAAAACCTATCTAAAACTTACTGTTCAGAGCCTTAATTGAGTCCATTTTGAGCATTATAATATACTGTAGTATAGAACTATGGAGGGGCGCCTGGGTGGCTCAGTCGGTTAAGCGTCCAACTTCGCTCAGGTCATGATCTCACGGTCCGTGGGTTCGAGCCCCGCGTCAGGCTCTGGGCTGACAGCTCAGAGCCTGGAGCCTGTTTCGGATTCTGTGTCTCCCTCTTTCTCTGACCCTCCCCTATTCATGCTCTCTCTCTCTCTGTCTCAAAAATAAATAAATGTTAAAAAAAAAAAATTTAAAAAAAAAGAACTATGGAGTGAACTCATCTACTGGGAGCCTCAATTTGGAATAATATAATAGAAATGCCATTGCTGGAGCCAGTCTTAACAATTCAGCAGAATTAAGTTTTCAGGAACTGTATAAGCCAGTTGTTAAACATAGTGATTGTTAAAAATTAAATTATACAAATTTACAATTAATTAAATTAAAAAAGGTAATTAATACAATTCACTACTTCCTAATTATTTTACTACATTTTACTGTGTATGCTCTTGAGGTTTGTTACTTCATCTATGTGGTGGAAATATTATACCAGGGTGTGGCACTGTGCATCTCTTCCCAATTCCATGTTCAGTGACATCATGTTGGTAGGCTGGAATCAGCCATGGTGGGAGTACTTACACTATGGAAATCGACACATGTTATAAAAATCAGGGGTTACTATATTTTACTTATTTTAAAGGGATGTAAAATAAACAAAAAGACACATGTGTGACATGGAACCTATCTGTCCCACAAAGCCTAAAATATTTACTCTTTGGTCCTTTACAGAACAAAAACAAAAAAAGCAAAAACCTGCCAATCCCTGGCTAAGAGAGTGATGGAAACAAGGTTAATAAGGCCATCAAATTTAAAAGTGTGCTTGTCACAATCATCACATTGCACACAGCACAGAAAATTAAGGCCTTGCCTTATATGTTTCCAGTATTTAAGAACTGATTCAGCAAAGACATCACTGATGAATGTACGAAGTCCTGCCATGCTTTCACTCCTGTACTTTCATCTTACTCACTTAAATATTGAAAATATCAACTAACATTCATGTCAGAATTACACCTGGGGAACCAGCTGTTAAAATTTTATCAGTATACCACCAGAAAACAATAAAAAATACTGCATGCAAAAATTTTTATATAGAGTACAAGAGTGCTGGACTAGAACGGAAGGAATTGAGTTCTAATCTTAGTTTTGAACTTGAGCAATTTACTTCATCAGTTTTCTGTATTTCTCAAATGAATCGAGAAAAAACCCTAATAGTCTCAAAGGAGACTCCCAATAATAGAACATTACTATACAAGGATTACTTTTCAAGGTTTGACTTGTACATTTAGATTTGGTTTTTATTTCTATTTCTATTTATTTTAGTTATTTATATTAAAATTCTTTATCATTGTACATAGCAACACCAAGATCCACTTTTCCTGCCAATAGAGAGATAGGGGCAAAGTGAGGGGTCCACATTATTATTTATATTCAATATAATTTGAGATAATCAAAATTCTAGCAGCTGTCTTATCTTCCTAAAATAGTCAGTCTGCAGCAGTCACTGGGCCACAGCTGTGAGGAGAAAAGGGTCACTGCTGCTATCCTAAGTTCTTTAGCCAAGTCTCAAGAGTCTCAACCTCCCAGCTGTGCACTATTACCATAAAAAAGACCAGCGTAGCTTTCACAGTACTTATATTTTGTAGCTTGCTTGTCTGACAAAGTCTAGCCATAACTTTTAAATAGGATGACTCTCTTAGTGCCCACACTTATAGTGGGTAAGCTTTGAAAGAATCCTACTCCTAGAAGAGACTCTCGAGAAAGTGGCCTAAGTAGAAAAAAGCGGTAATCCAACAGTTACTATCTCACAGTGATTAGTGGAAGGACAGATGGATTCTAGTCTCCAGAAATGTTTAGCCCTAATGCAGTGGGGCTATAGAGTACTCCCAAAGTTCAATGTCCCAATACTCAAGATCTGGCAGCCTTTCTGGTTCAGAACCATAGCAGCTACGAGTGGTTATCAGATAAATGGCCCTAGTGGAAAGCAGGATACAACAGGTGCCAAATGTTGCTACTTAATGGAGAAGGATGAAGTATTCCCTGTGAGTCATGCTGAATGCAAGACAGGTCCAGTCTTCCTAGGAATTTAGTTTGATATGAATTCTTTATAAATGTACTCCTAACAACCATCTGCACTATTTTCTAGTTGCCACTACCTAGCTTAGTATTAGGGTTTGGCACAATTTTTCCCCCTTATGTTTCATGAGGTCTAGCACAGAAGGGTTCTTTCCAGTTTATTCTGTCCTCTTTCCCATACTTGAGCAATAAGAGTCCCAGGGGTTCATACCTGCTGTCTTTCAGAGTGTCGGGAGTCATCATCAGGACTACAGAGGAATTCAAGGACCTGGTCAAAGGAAAGGTATTTTTTTTTATTGGAGACTAGCATGCATGCCGTAACATTGTATAATGAAAACAACAATAACTACCCCTTCTACATCATCAATTCATCCATACTCAGTCATAACAAATATCACAGATATATGGTGTCTTCCCAACTGACTGGCCTATTACATGGCACCACAGGCTCAAGTATGCTATCAATTTAATATGTATCTTATCTTTACTGTTCAGAAACATGGCTGGAAGGCAGTGCTACCAGCACACCTTAACCTTAAGATCCCTGATACCATGGACCAAGAAAAGCATGGACTTCAGAGTCAGGCCACTTGGATTTCAGTCTCAACTTTATTAACATGTAATAATAGTATTTATTGCTAAGAATCACACTTACTAAGTATGATCCTGGATGAGTGACATAACCTCTCCAGGCTTTAGTTTCCTCATCTGCAGAATGGGGGTGCTCGGGGAGCAGTGAGTTAACATACACATATAAAACTCTAGAAGAGAGCCTGGTGTTATAAAGTGCTCAATAAATGCTTGTCATTATTGGCAACTTTCTCCAGAGATAAAGTGTTTTGTTTTGTTTTGTTTTTTTTGCCACCCATGTGTTGATATGCAGGAGCTATTTAACTGGGATTAAGAGAGATCTTCAAAGTCAAAGTCATTTGTACGGACATTGAGACTTTCTAAAAGAAATCTCTCTTACAGATGATCAACATCAGAGACTTGCTACCGATGAGATGGGTGACTTCTAAAATTGAAAAATTCTTGAGCAAAGAATTCTAGGCAATTCAGAGAACACAATTAAAAGAACAAAATCTCTATAAACCAATCTCCACAAGCCATACCCCCCATGATACCAAGTTACTAAGAAAAGTCATACTACACAGGCACAACATTAAAAGAAACAACCAATTTAATCCAAATTAAAACCTCAACAGGTTTCTACCTGATAAGACATTTATCTAGTTTCTTATTTATATTAAGAAACTATATACTCCAGTGAACTTTTCTGTGAACAGCAAACAGCATAAAAACAATTCTAGCTCTCATCATTAAAAGACACTCACCTGATCAAAAAGGGTTCTGTTTACAAACAAGGTATTGTCAGGCTTTGCAAGCTGCCGGGCAAGGAACGTAAAGAGACACCCTACTTGTGAAGGAGTAAAATCTGAATTCTCCACCATAACCTAATGAGCAAAAGAGACCATTTATTCAATACATCATCTGGTTTGACACAAAATTATACCATTAGAAGGGGAAGAGGGAGCCTCATTACTGGAGACTCATGAAAAGATTCTTTTATAGGCTGTGCAACAATTGAGTTCAATGTCATTTAGAGAAGGAGCAAAAACTATTCATATTCTGAAAACATTTTCATGATTTTTGGCATATTTCTAGGCACAATTTGGATAAGAACTGAATTGCAAGAGAGGTGATTTCAAAGAAATAATAATCATGTTTCCCTCTGGAATTCTTAAAAGAGAATCCTACTGAAGTTAAATTTAAATTAAAGTAAACCTACCAAAAAGCTGCCTACCAACACAGAGAGAGCAAAGTCATTCTGGGGTTTAAAACTAAGGTAACTTGAAGGCACAGGAAAAGATGTCCAACATCACTCATCATCAGGAAAATACAAATCAAAACCACCATGAGGTATCACCTCACACCTGTCAGAATGGCACGTATCAAAAAGATAAATAATCCAAGTGTAAGCAAGGATGTGGAGAAAAGGGAAGACTCATGCAGTGTTGGTGGTAATGTAAATCAGTGCAGCCACTATAGAAAACAGTATGGAGGTCCCTCAAAAAACTGAAAATAGTATTGATCCAGAAATTCCACTTCTAAGTATTTATCTAAAGAAAACAAAAACACTAATTCAAAAAGATATATGCATCCCTGTTTACTGCAACATTACTCATAACAGCCAAGATATGGAAGCAACTTAAATTCCATCGATAGATAAATGGATAAAGATGTGGTATTTACGGGGCACCTGAGTGGCTCAGTTGGTTAAGTATCCGACTCTGGCCCAGGTCACAATCTCAGAGTTCGTGAGTTCAAACCCCACATCGGGCTCTGTGCTGACAGGGTGAAGCTGCTAGGATCCTCTGTCTCGCTCCCTCTCTGCCCCTCCCTTGCTTGCCTGCACATGTGTGCGCTCTCTCTCAAAAATAAACATTAAAAATTTTTTTAAAAAAAGATGTGGTATTTATATACAATAGAATATTACTCAGCCACAAAAAAGAATGAAATCTTAACCATGTGTTACAACATGGATGGACACTATGCTAAGTGAAATAAGTCAGAGAAAGACAAATACCATATGATTTCACTTATTAAGTGAAATCTAAAGAACAAAACAAAACAGAAACAGATGCAGAACTGAGGGTTGCTGGGGGGTGGAGTGGGGAAGGGGGTTGAATAAAACAGGTAAAGAGGATTAAGAGGTACAAACTTCCAGTTATAAAACAAATAAGATACAGACAGGAAATGTACAGCATAGGGAATATAGTCAATACTACTGTAACAGCTTTGTATGGTAACAGATGGTAACTAGATTTACTGTGGTGACCATTTCATAATGTATGTAAATACTGAAATCACTATGTTATACATCTGAAACTAGTACAGTATTGTATGTCAATTATTCTTAAATAAAAACACTTTTTTTTAAATTTTTTTTTAATGTTTATTTATTTTTGAGACAGAGAGAGACAGAGCATGAATGGGGGAGGGGCAGAGAGAGAGGGAGACACAGAATCCGAAACAGGCTCCAGGCTCTGAGCCATCAGCCCAGAGCCCGACGCGGGGCTCGAACTCACGGACCGTGAGATCATGACCCGGGCTGAAGTCAGACGCTTAACCAACTGAGCCACCCAGGCATCCCTAAAAACACTTTTTTAAGTAAGATAACTAGAGAGTGAAGGCATCCCAAAAAAGACGTCAGCTAGCCCAGCAGTCCGTGAAGTGAATGGCTTCTGCCCTGTCTATAAGCAGTTCCTTAAACAGATGGTTTCATATAACAGGCTGTTTATGATCACACACAGTTATCAAACCATAATCGTTCCTCTGCTTTAGGTGAGCTCTCATCTCCTGAGTACCTCCTATGAGTGAGATGGTATAGCAAATACCTTCAAGGAAATTATGAGCAAGAACGCAAGGTGAAACAGGTAACAAATCTTAAATAAAAGGTACAATGCAACTAACATTGTCATAAAGGAACAAAAGGCTACAAAAGCACAGTAGGGAAAATGAGAGAAGGAATTTGAAAAGAAATGAGGAAAGTAGGGGAATGTGAGAAGAGAGAGTAACCCACGCCAGAGAGAAGACTGTGAGCAAAAGCATGGACACTGGAAAATACAAGTGCGTGCAAAGAAACTGGACTTCTTTAGAGTGCAGCCACATGCAAGAGGAGGAGGGAGATATTAGATTGAAAAGATGAGGCCTTGAATACATTCTAAGGAATCTAGAGTTTATTCCATAAAAAAACTGGGGCTCTATTGACCATGTTCAACCATGAGAGCTTATCATCATCAGGATTGGGCTTAGGAAAATTATCCAGTTGGAGAACAGAGTGAAATAACACAAGGAAGAATTAAAAGGCAGGGAGCCCAAGCAAGATGCATATGACTGCAATGGAGTCTCTCCTCCAATGGATAATTGGGGTCCGAACTAGGGCAGTGATCATGAAAACAGAAGCAGGAACAGGTGCAAAAGACGCCACCGGAAAGAGGCAACAGGACAAGGATTTATCTGTGTGGAAATGTGTGGCTTTTAAAGAGGAGGAATAAACAATGACAGACCTTGAGCCTGACAGGCAGGTAGGACGATGATGGCATTAGCAAAGAAAGAGAATACAGAAGACAGAGAAGGAAGATCAGGCATTGTTTTGAATTAGCTAAACAACAAACTGTCTCATCTATCGGAAGTCCTAAGTCCCCTCTCCCACTCTCATTCAAAGATAAAATGTAAGATTCCTCCTGTTATAAAACATTCCCTTGGGGCCCAGCTTTTGGCCTACCTCCTTTTACTTTGGTAGCAGTGTATCCCTTTCTTTAACTCTCCTTGCTTTAGTCCAGCAAACACAGCTTGTTCAAGTGCATAATTCAGCATTACCAGAGTATGAGAATATTTCAAGTTATAATCTGTGTATGTGTATATCTAAATTCTAATTGGTAATAGATAATTCAAAGAGCTTTCTCCAGCTTTAAAATACTCAATCATCACTCCCTTTCAGTGTACAGGTGCTTTCCTGGGACTCAACTCTTGGGCCCAGCCAGTGCTCCTCTCTGCTTATTTAGCCCTTTCTTCTGGTTTCTGGGTGTGAACTCCTTAATTATATGATCCTGGAAATAACTCCTGAGAAAAGAGTTCTAACTCTCAGCCAATTCCCTTGCCACCTCAGCAAGCGTCTAACTGGTTATCTTCCTCGAAATTCTGGCCCCTCTGTGTTTCCTTTCTTACCTATTCCAGGGGCCATGCTTACAAAAATTCTGAGTAATCTTATACAAAGTCACAAATTAACAGCTTTTTACTTCTACGTCTGTAGTCATTCAGCACACATCATATCACCTTACATGCAATGTTCATCCAGTGTTCCCTGGTCACTGCCTACATTCCTATTTTCACTGGCTCCATCAGTACTACAGTTGTCAGTGCAACTCTTTCATCAAAAATGAGAAAAAAACTCTCAAAAGTTCATTCTTCATTGACTCAAGATAAATACTACCAAAACAATATACAAGGATAGCAATTCACCAACTCTAATAGTTTAAGTACTTTATGGAGCTTCAGGCTCTTCATTTGGATCATTCCTCTAACTTAGTATAGTTTTAAGTTCAAATTCCAATTCAATAAACTTGCAAACATGCCTTGAACATCTCTAGCTTCCATTGCGCTGGACACGTTAAAACAAGGATACACATAAAAAAAAAAAATCTTCACAGTCTCTATCTATAGGAAACTCAGTCCCAGGCAGGAAAACATAGATGTAAACAATTACCATACAGTGTGCCGCGTATAGTATAAAGTGTTGTATGAACACAGAGAAGGGGCAACTAATCCAACTGGAAATACGGAAGAGGATTCTAGATTCTAAAAGAGTTTCTCATGGATGATATTTGAGTTATGCCTTGGACAATGGTTAGGAATCTGCCAGACAGAGAAAGGGAAGGAAAGGCATGATGGGATAAAAGAAAACTACACAAAGAACTTAAGACATAAAGATGACACAGAAAGCTCATGAATTGCAATAACTTAATATAGTTGAGAAGTCTGTAATATAGAGAGTGTGTTGCAGGCGGTGTGGTGGAGATAGGAGAGAAAAGTTACAGAGAAGTAGTCAAGGACCAGAAAATATAGAAGGATCTTGGATGTCATGTTAAACAGCTTTAGATGAGTATGGCAGAAACTAGTACTTGTGCTCCAACATCTGTTCTTCCTTCCTAACTTAGAAACAGAACTCCTCATTTTAGGCTAAACACATGGTAACCCACAATACAGAGTACATTTCTCAGTCTCTCTTAGCAGCTGAGAAGCAATATATCTAAGTTCTGATCAACATGTTATAAGCAGAATTGTAGTACACAACTTCTAAAAAGTTTTCTTAAAGAAAGGGAACTCCTTTCTTCATCTCTTTCTGCATTCAGGCTGGTTAGAATGTAGAGGTGATGGCTGGAACCCAGGCAGATATTTTGGACCAAAAGACAGAAACCATGTACTAAGAATAGTAACAGTGAAAGCAGAAGGCATCTGCATCCCTAATGAGTTTGTGAAGCCACTCTACCAGATCAGGTTGCCTACCTGCAGACTCCCACGGAGAAAAATAAATTCCCATCACAATTAAACTATCGTTATTTTGTATTTTCTCTCACAGCCGAACTCAATTCCAACTGATCCAACAGGGAGTCAGAGAAGAATAAAGGAAAGGCAAGATCACAAATTAAAGGAAGACAAGATTAGGTATTGAGAGACCATTTAGGAACTCCAGGTAAAAACTCTCCATACCACCTACCTGGATCAAACTGGCATTCTTTGGGGGCTTAGCAAGCTTATTCTCATATTCATCACTGCCTATCTTACAAGGTTAATAAATAGCTCAATTAAGATAATGTATATAAACGTGCTTTGAAAATTATAAAGAACTATTATAAATGTAATGCATTAATGTCATACACAATTAGAGAACATTTCATTTTGGTATCTTGTCCAAAATAATTGAAAACTCCCTAAGAGGAAGAAATCTCCATTCTACAGCCAAATGAACAGGATGAAAATTCTAAGCTTTCAACTACAAGAAACTGGCCTGGTTCAAACTGTGCAGATGGAAAGGAAAAGCATCTGTCTCTGCATTCATTCATTAGCAACAGCATGGATCTCAAAATAGCTTTGGACTGAATTTAGTTAGATTTAAACTGAGATGATCTTCTCTGTGCCTCTAATCATTCTGAAGTGTTACCACCATCTCAGTGCCACGGTCAAACTACAGCAACACAGCGATGCTGGTCTGAGTGAGACAGAAGAAGATTCTTCACATTAATTGTTTTCTTAAAGCATTCTGAAGTCAGTCACCATTATTTCACAAAATCATATTAATATAGTAATTACCACAAAATGCATCTCTCAAGGGCAGTACCCTGTATCCTAGTAGCAAGTCTACAGCTGAGATACAGTAACAATTTTTTTTGAATTAATGATTAGTTTTTCACTCAGGTTTGGAAGACAAAGACATCACAACAAAATTTCTTTGGACATACTGCTTTATTAAATAAGATTATGAAATAAGATTATTTTTGCTATAAAACAATTCAACTTTCTTAAACATCAATACAAAGACATCTATTCTCTGAGTACTCACTTTCAACAAAATGTCCACAATTCGTTGTTGATATTCTACAGCTTGCTTGTCATTTTTAAAATCTTCAAAGGTCTAACAGGAAGAAATTTTTAAAAATAATTATTATTTGTAAAATTTGAAGGAAACAAGATATTAATTTCTTACTAATAGGCAGGTAAAATCCCAAATAAGATAACCATTCCTCATCAGGTTTTTCCTTCTATACCTTTAAATAGTAAGTTGTTTTTAGTAAGTTAGCCAGAGAGCTATAGCATTTAATACTGCATGGTATTCTAGGACTTTAAAACCAGATAACAAGTATAAAAATATAGTAACTATCATACAACCAAAGAGTGACTTCAGAAAGGAGGGCAAAGTTTACAGGCAATGAAAAAGAAGAAACACTAAGGGTAAGAGGCAAATTTATGAACAAGGGCTTGAGAAAATACATGTTACATGCTCAGCCATCATTCCATTTATGCTATTTAGAAATAATAACTGAAGTACAGTTTATTAACTTGCATGAAAAATAACTTTCATGATTTTCATTGAAACTAAAAAAAATGATGTTCAATGACAGATTTTTTTTTAAATTATGGTAAAACTGTCACAATGTTAAAATCCTCAAGCCTACATATAAGGACTAAGTATCCCATTTTCAAAACACACCAAGTACAGCACTCTTATGTCCTTGCACAAGTAGAGCCAGATATATTTAGAACAAAACATATACCAAAGTAAATGACAGCATCGGATTCTGAAAATACCTAGTACCTATAAAATGCATATATGAAGGAATTAAAATTGTTTTCACTACCAAAAAAATTAAAACAAAAGTATTTATTGAATAATAAAAGTGATGAAAGACTTGAAGATCTTTCCTGTGGTTTTCACTTAGCACATGTGGGTCTTAGAAATACAGCAGTAATTTAGTGCTTATTTTCCTGAAACAATAAAATAGACCACATAGTGTCCCAAGAGATTTAAAAAAAGGAATTTTAAAGCCATGAACTTTCAAGACTACATTATGGTTACATTCAAACCAAAATACTGCTGTTCTTTAAGTAGGCCCTAAATTTCCCCAACTTCTGCAATAATACTTTGGATGAGTATGCCCTTCCTGCTCCTCTCTTGACACACACTAAGTGCTTTAAACAAATGATGCTCATCTGTCTACTTAATGACAGAAAAATAAAATCTTTTCTTTTTTTAAAGCTCTTTCTTCAACGAGACTGCTTTGCTGCCAGTTAGTTGAGAAAAGTTGAGATGAGTTACCAAGGAGACTGCAGGAACTCTCAGTCTGTAAACTCAAACAGAACATATTTTAACGTTTAAGTGGTTAAATTTTACCCTGCCTGAAGACAGAAAGATGAACTACAAAGTCTCTCAGTTCTATCTTCAGGTTTATGAACACACTGATACACACTAATACAAACACATACCTCCACCCCCACCTCAGCCTGCCAAAATGAGATGTCACTCTGCAGGTACAAATAAAAGGTACTATCTGCTACAAGTGCTATTTAACTAAAAATCATGGAGAAATTAACATATTAAAAACAACAGCAGTGGCAGCTAGTAAGAAAAGAATTTCTTATCCATTTTCCTTTTGGCAGCATGTATTCACTGCTTTGAAACATATTGAGAGTTTACTTGTATAAACATAATTAAGTGGTGATATACTCTAGTATGAATATTATGATATATATAATGACATATTTTGGTTGTAGTTTACAGCTGCCACTAAAATGGCATGTCATTGTCATTATCACTCCATTGAAGATGCTTCCAATTATACAATGCTTGTTGGAGGAATAACATGTCCTAATGGAGAATGACAGTTTGTGAAGCACAAAGACCTACAAGCCACCCAAAAGCACAGACATGACCACGAGTAAAGTAAGAGAAATCGAATGCATATATGAAGAGAACTAATAAAATTTAAATAAAAAAGTAAAAGAGATCAGAGAAAAGATGACAAATAGAGAAGATAAAGAAAATACAATATACAAATAATTGTAGTTTAAGATGAAACAAAATAATGAAGTAGAAAAAGCATTTAAATCTGTAATTCAAGAAGACTTTCTTGAAATAAAAGGACTTGAATTCACACATTGAACAGGCCTATAGCATACATGGTATGACCCAGAAAAGTCAATTCTGAGTGATATCTTAGAGTAAAACTATCAGTCTTTAAAGACAAACTAGACTGGGAGAAAACATTTGCTAAGCTTATGTAATCTGACAAAGAACTTGTATTTCAAATTGGTAAAGAACTTTCAAACCTAGCAAGAAAATACACAATTTTTAAAAATATGAACAGATATTTCACCAAAGAGAATATATACAGATGACAAACATGTCTTCTCTGCTAATATATTTTAATGAAAAGATGCTTACTGACATTAGGTAAAAGGAAAATATAATTAAAACCATAATGAGATACCACTACACACCTTTTAGAACGGTCAATTTAAAAAAATAAACTATAGCAAGTGTTGGTGAGATGAAGGAACAGACTGATACCTATACTACTAGCAGGAATGTAAAATGGTAGAACCACTTTAGAAAACAGCCTGTCAGTTTCTTACAAAGTAAAACACTTAACAAATGACCCAGCAATTCTAGTCTTTGGTATTTACTCAAGAAATTTATGTCCACACAAAGACCCATATGTAAATGTTCATAATAGTGGTGTTCAAAACAAGAACCAAGAACCATCTACTGGTGAACAGATCAACAAACTGTACACACATAAAATGGAAACTTACACAGCCTTAAAAAGGAACAACCTGGTTCAGGAGAATATGACAGCAGAGTAGAAGGATCCTAGACTCACCTAGTCCCATAAATACAACTAGATACCTATCAAATCATCCTACATACCTCAGAAATTGACCTGAAGATTGACTGAACAAACTCCACTAAAGGGAGAAAAGAGGCCACACTGAAGATGGTGGAAAGTGTGGAGACATGGTTTAGAAGAGAAACAGCAGCTCCTTGGGAGGGGAGGGAGCCGTAGTCTTGGAGAAGAATGAGAGAGAAAGGAGCACACAGAGGAAAGCACAAGGAGAACGTTTCTCCAAAGCCATTAGCTTGGAAAACAAGAGGGGCTGAATTTCACGAATTCTTGCAATCAGCAGGGCTTAGAGCCTGGAATTTTATTTTTATTTTATTTTTATTTATTTATTCTAATATGAAATTTATTGTCAAATTGGTTTCCATACAACACCCAGTGCTCATCCCAAAAGGTGCCCTCCTCAATACACATCACCCACCCTCCCCAGACTCTTAAAGACTGAAAACAAACTGAAGGTTGATGGGGGTGGGAAGCCTGGAATTTTAAAGGTCACAGGCTTAGCTGTGATAGAGCTGGAGGGCACTGAGGGGCTCCTGGAGAGAAGGTAAGCAAGCAACTTGGGGGCAGACAGTGCAATCTCAAGAGTGGGTGAGGCACATGGCGGTGGGTGAGGGGGTGGGGGGGGAGGGGATGTACATTATTTGCTCTTCTCAGAACTCTTCCTGGAGAGGCAGCAGTCATGGACACACCACACCTCTTTGGGAAACAAAGGAGCTAGCTAGTGCTATTTTCTTCTCTTGCCCCTCAGCAGAAACACAGAGCCACCTGTGGGAAGCAGTGCAGTTCTGACACCAGGCTGCCTAACTTGCTTACAACAAGCCCCACCCCCTCTGTACTCTGGTGGAACTGCCCTTCTCAGTCACGCCTGCATCAGTTCCAGCACAGTGGGCCCCCCCTTAGAAAACCAACACAAACCCCCTGCCCATACCACATCTCCCGACCAGAAACTTTTGCAGGGCCTCAGTTCCAGTGGAGGTGGTGACAGGTCTCACTCCACAAGCAGATCAGAGCACACTCAGTTAAAACTCCCCACATGCAGGCCAGGACCAAACATTGTCTATGGCAGGCAAGGAGAGCTTCTGAGACCACTGGCCTGAAGGACAGAGCAACCAGAAAACAACAGCAGAGCAAACAAGCACACACTAGAGACATTCCCTGAAGCACTAGGTAGGTCCTGGGCACTACATGACCTTAAGGCCATTACTTTCAGGAGCAGGACACATAACTAGCATTTCTAATACACATAAGGCAGAGATTTAGACAAAATGCAAAGACAGAGAAATTTATCCTAAGTAAAAGAATACGATAAGGCCGCAGCCAGAGATTGAAGTGAAAGTGACATAAGTAACATAACTTACAGAGAATTTAAAGCAACAATCACAAGGATACTCACTGGGTTTGAGAAAAGAAGACATCAGTGAGACCCTTACCACAAAGATAAGAGTTAGAGAAGAATCAATCAGAGACAAAGAGGGCAACAAACAAGATTAGAAACATTCTTGATGCAATGAAAAGCAGGCTAGAAAAGCAGAAGAATCAATTAATGACCCAGAGAAAAAGTAAAAGAAAGTAATGAAGCTGAACAAGAGAGAAAGAATTATGTTAAGACCAGACATAGGGAACTCAGGGACTCTATCAAATATAACAACATTCATGTTACAGGAGCCCTAGAGGAAGAGAGAGAAAAGAGGTCAGAAAATTTATTTAAAGAAATAATAGCTGAAAACTTTGCTAATCCAGGGAAGGAAACAGACATCTAGACCCAGGAGGCACACACAACACCCATCAAAATCAACAAAATCAGGCCAACACCAAGACATATTGTAATTAAACTTTTAAAATATAGCAATGAAGAAAAGAATCTTAAAAGCAACAAAAGAAGTCATTACCTTACAAGGGAAAATCCATAAGGCTATCTGGAGATTTTTCAACAAAACTTGGCAAGCCAGAAGGCAGTGGTTTGATATATTCAAAGTGCTGAATGGGAAAAATCTGCAGCCAAAAATACTCTATCCAGCAAGGCTACCATTTGGAATAGAAGGAGAGATAAAAGCTTCACAGACAAACAAAAACTAAAGGAGTTCGTGACCACTACACCAGCCCTGCAAGAAATAGTAAAGAGGACTCTTTGAGCGGAAAGGAGAGGACAAAAGTGACAGTATAAAAGCACAAAACACAAAGCAGTAAAAATGAGTATTTCTGTAATATTCAGCCAAACAACTCACACAAGAAAAAGGATATAAAATATAATAACATATACCCAAAATGTGCACAAAAGGGAAGAGAATGGATACAAAGTTGAACAACCATCAACTTAATAAGAACTATTATTTGCAGAAGAGGTTATATACAAACCTAATAGTAACCATATATCAAAACCCACTAATAAACATGCAACAAACAAAGAGAAATCCAAATATATCACTAAAGAAAATCAGCAAAACTCAAGAGAAAGACAAGACAGGATCAGAGAAAATCTCCAAAAACAACCACAAAGTAAGTGATAAGATGGAAATAAATACATATCTATCAGGAATAACTTTGAATGTAAGGGGCTAAATACTTCAGTCAAAAGACATAGGGTGTCAGAATGGATAAGGAAACAAGACCCATCTACATGTTGCCTACAAGAGACTCGTTTTAGATAAAAAGACACCTTCAGACTGAAAGTGAGGAGATGGGAGAAATATTTATCATGCAAATGGATGCCAAAAGAAAGAGTAGCAATACTTAACACTGGACAAACTGGACTTTAAAACAAAGACTGTAACAAGAGACAAAGAAGGGCATTATATATAATAATAAAGGGAACAATCCAGCAAGAAGACGACATAACAATTGTAAATATTTATTCAGCAAACAAGTAGCACCCAAATATATCAAACAATTAGTAACAAACAAAAAGGAACTACTTGATAATAATACAATTATAGTAGGGGACTTTACCACCCACTTAGATCAATGCACAGATCATCTAAACAGAAAAGTAACAAGGAAAGAATGGGTTTAAATGATATACTGGATTAGATAGACTTAAATATATATTCAGAACATTCCAACCTAAAACAGCAGAATGCACATTGTTTTCAAGTGCACATGGAACATTCTCTAGAATAGGTCACATATTAGGTCACACAACAGGCCTCAACAAATGCAAAAAGATTAAAATCATACCATGCACCTTTTCTGACCACAACACTATAAAACTAGAAGTCAACCATAAGAAAACATTTGGAAAGACCACAAATACAGGAGGGTTAAACAACATGCTACTAAACAATGAATGTTCAACCAGAAAATCAAAGAAGAAATGAAAAAAATATATGGACACAAATGAAAATGAAAACACAATGGTCCAAAACCTTTGGGATACAGCAAAAGGAGTCCAAAACTTTATAGCAATTCAGGCCTACCTCAGGAAGCAAGAAATATCTCAAATAAACAACCTAGCCTTACAACTAAAGGAGCTAGGAAAAGAACAAACAAAATCCAAAAACAGTAAAAGGAAGGAAATAATAAAGATAAGACCAGAAATAAATGAAACAGAAACTAAAAAATGGAACAGGGGCTGAATGAAACCAGGGGCTGGTTTTTTGAAAAAATTAATAAAATTGATAAACTCCTAGGCAGTCTTCTCAAAAAGGACCCAAATAAATAAATCACAATGAGAGTAGAGAAATAACAACCAACACCACAGAAATACAAACAATTATGAGAGATTATGAAAAACTATATGCCAACAAATTGGACAACCTAGAAGAAATGGATAAATTCCCAGAAACATATAAACTACCAAAACTGAAATGGGAAGCAGTAAACTTGAACAGATGAATAACTAGCAAAGAAATTGAAACAGTAATCAAAAAACTCCCAAACAAGAAAAGTCCGGGACCAGATGGCTTCACAGGTAAGTTCTACCAAACACTTAAATAAGAGTTAATATCTATTCTTCTCAAACTATTACAAAAAACAGAAAAGAGAGAAAAACTTCCAAATTTATTCTATGAGGCCAGCATTACCCTTATACCAAAACCAGATAAATACACCACTAAAAAAGATAACTAGAATAAATAAACTTAAAAAAAAAAAAGACGGGTGCCTGGGTGGCTTAGATGGTGTCCTCTGACTGTGGCTCAGGTCATGATCTCGTGGTTTATGAGCTCAAGCCCCACATTGGGCTTCACACTGACAGTACAGAGCCTGCATGAGAGTCTCTCTCCCTCTCTCTGGCCCTCCCCTATCTGCTTGCTCTCTCTCTCTCTTTCAAAATAATAAATTAACTTAAAAAACATAAAGAGAGGGGCGCCTGGGTGGCTCAGTCGGTTAAGCGTCCGACTTCGGCTCAGGTCATGATCTCACGGTCCGTGAGTTCGAGCCCCGCGTCGGGATCTGTGCTGACAGCTCAGAGCCTGGAGCCTGCTTCAGATTCCGTGCCTCCCTCTCCCTCTGCCCCTCCCCTGCTCACGCTCTGTCTCTCTCTGTCTCAAAAATAAATAAACGTTAAAAAAATAAAAAATAGGGGCGCCTGGGTGGCTCAGTCGGTTAAGCGTCCGACTTCAACTCAGGTCACGATCTCGCTGTCCGTGAGTTCAAGCCCCGCGTTGGGCTCTGGGCTGATGGCTCAGAGCCTGGAGCCTGTTTCCGATTCTGTGTCTCCCTCTCTCTCTGCCCCTCCCCCGTTCATGCTCTGTCTCTCTGTCTCAAAAATAAATAAACGTTAAAAAAAAAAAAATAAAAAAAAAAAAAATAAAATAAAAAATAAAAAAAAAAAAATAAAGAGAACTAGAGGCCAATATTCCTCAGGAACACAGATGCAAAAATCCTCAATGAAATATTAACAAACCAAATCCAACATTAAAAAAAAAAAAAAAGCATTCACCATAGTGAAGTGGGATTTATTCCTGGGTTGCAAGGGTAGTTCAATATTCCCAATCAACGTGATACATCACATTAACAAAAGAAAGGATAAGAACCATATGATCCTTTCAATAGATGAAGAAAAAACATTTGACAAAGTATACCATTTTTCATGATAAAACCCTCAACAAAGTAGGTTTAGAGGGAACACACCTCAACGTAACACAGGCCATATATGAAAAACCCATAGCTAAAATCCTCCTAAATGGGGAAAAACTAAGAGCTTTTCCTCTAGTGTAAGGAACAAGATAGGGATGTCCACTCTCACCACTTTTATTCAACATAGTAATGGAAATCCTAGCCACAGCAATCAAACAAAAAGAAATAAAAGGCATTGAAATCATCGAAGAAGTAAAACTTTCACTATATGCAGATGACATGATGCTATATATAGAAAACCTTAAAGATTCAACCAAAAAACTGCTAGAACTGATAAACAAGTTCAGTAAAGTTGCAGGATATAAATCAACATACAGAAATCTAGTGCATTTCTATATACCAATAACGAAGCAGCAAAAAGAGAAATCAAGGAATCAACCCCACTTACAACTGCACCAAAAACAATAAGATAGCTAGGAATAAATCTAAGCAAAGAGGTGAAAGAGCTGTACTCTAAAAACTATAAAGCACTGATGAAAAAAAATGGAAGATGACACAAAGAAATGTAAAGACATTCCAAGGGCACCTGGGTGGCTGAGTCTGTTAAGTGTCCAAATTCACATCAGGTCATGATCTCACAGTTCCTGAGTTCTGGCCCTGCATAGGGCTCCATGCTGACAGTGCTGAGTCTGCTTAGGATTCTCTCTCTCCCTCACCCTCTGCCCCTCCCCTGCTCGTGCTTTCTCTTTGTCAAAATAAATAAACTTTAAAAAAAACAAAAAGAAAGAAAGACATTCCATGTCATGCACTAGAAGAACAAATACTGTAAAATATCTACACTACCCAAAGCAATCTATAGATTTAATGTAATCCTTATCAAAATACCAACAGCATTTTTCACAGAGCTACAACAAATGATCCTAAAATTTGTATGGAACCACAAAAGATTCCAAATAGTTAAAGCACTTTTTTTTTTTTTTTTGATGTTTATTTATTTTTGAGAGACAGAGTGACAGAGCAGAAGGGGACATAGAATCTAAAGTAGGCTCCAGGCTCTGAGCTGTCAGCACAGAGCTCAACATGGGGCTCGAACTCATGAGCCACGAGATCATGACCTGAGCTGAAGTCGGCCCCTTAACCAACTAAGTCACCCAGGCACCCCCAAAGCAATCTTGACAAAAGAAAAGCAAAGTTGGGAGCATCACAATTCTGGATTTCAAGTTTTATTACAAAGCTGTAATAATCAAAGCAGTATGGTACTGGCACAAAAACAGAAACAAAGATCCATACAACAGAATAGAAAACCCAGAAATGAACTCACAATTATATGGTCAATTAATCTTTGACAAAGCAGGCAAGAATATGCAATGGGAAAAAGTGTCTTCAACAAATGCTGCTGGGAAAAATGAACAGCTACATGCGAAAGAATGAAACTGGACTATTTTCTTACATCAAACACAAAAATAAATTCAAAATGGATTAGGAACCTAAATGTGAGAACTGAAACCCTAAAAATCTTAGAGAAGAACATAGGCAGTGACATAAGCCATAGCAACTTATTTCAAGATATATCTCCTGAGGCAAGCAAAAATAAACTACTAGAACTATATTAAAATAAAAACAGCAAAGGAAGCAATCAACAAAACTAAAAAGGTAACCTATGGAATGGGAGAAGATATTTACAAATGACATATTTGATAAAGGGTTATTATCCAAAATATATAAAGAACTTATAAGACTCAACAGCTTAAAAATGAGTAATTCAATTAAAAAATGGACAGAAGACTTGATCATTCTTCCAAAAGATGGCATACAGATGGCCAACAGACACATGGAAAAGATGCTCAACATCACTGATTATCAGGGAAATGCAAATCAAAACTACAATGAGATTTCACTTCACACCTGTCACAATGGCTAAAATCAACAATACAGAAACAACAGGCGTTGGTGATGATATGAAGAAAGAGGAACCTTCTTCTTGCACTGTTGGTAGGAATGAAAGCTGATGTAGCCACTGTGGAAAACAATATAGAGGTTCCTCAAAAAGTTAAAAATAGAACTACCCCATGATTCATCAGTCATACTACTGGGTATTTACCCAAGGAATACAAAAATAAATTGAAGAGATACACGAACTCTGATGTTTATAACCACATTATCTATAATAGCCAAATTATGGAAAAAGCTCAAGTGTCCACTGATTGATGAATGGATAAAGAAGATATGGTGGGGGTGCCTGGGTAGCTAGTCAGTTAAGCGTCTGGCTTTGGCTCACGTCATGATCTCAAGGTTTATGGGTTCGGGCCTTGCATCGGGCTCTGTGTTGACAGTTGAGAACCTAAAGACTGCTTTGGATTCTGTGTCTCCCTTTCTCTCTCTGCCCCTCTCCACTTATACCTCCTCCTCTCTCCATCTCTCAAAAATTAATAAACTTGAAAAAAATTAGAGAAAAAAGAAGATACGGCACGCGCGTGCGCGCGCACACACACACACACACAATGGAATATTACTCAGCCATAAAAAAGAATGAAATCTTGCCATTTGCAATGGCACAGATGGAGTTAGTACTACGGTAAGTGAACTAAGTCGGTCAGAGAAACACAAATACCATATGATTTCACTCATATGTGGAATTTAAGAAACAAAACAAATGAGCAAAGGGGAAAACAAAAGAGAGAGGCAAACCAAGAAACAGACTCTTAACTACAGAGAACAAACTGATGGTTACCAGAGGGGAGGTGGGGGGGATGGGTTAAATAGGTAATGGGGATTAAGGAGTACACATGTGATGAGCACGGAATATTGTATGGAAATGTTAAGTCATGATACTGTACAACTGAAACTAATATTATATTGTATGTTAACTAACTGGAATTTAAATAAAAACTTATTAAAAAAAGGCCCAATCTATTAATACAAGCAACAGCACTGATAAATCTCAAAAGCATTATTTTAAGTGAAAGAAGCCCGAAAAAACTACAAAGCATATGATACTATTTATATGACATCCTGGCAAGGGCAGAATTTCAGTATTAGAAAGCAAATTGGCAATTGCCAGGGGCTGGCATTTAGGATGTGATGGAAATGTTCCATATTAGTTGTAAGAGTGGTCACAAGACCGTATGCATTTGTAAAACTCTTCTCTTGAAATGGATGAACCATACTATATTTTATATAAATTATACCTCAAGGAAGCTAAATTTAAAAACCTTACTTTAAAAAATATTCCAAAGTGAAAAAAAAGTGGTAAAATGGGATTTAAAAATCTGTCACATAAATTACAAGCCCCTGAAAATGTTTTTTATTAAGATATATTAACTGAATTAGGAACGTTGGATGATGAATCAATCGTGGCAAAATAGGTAGTGAGTCCAGGATTTCAGATCCTAGGTCTTGTCAATTTCTCCAGCTCTGGTACTTGGGCATGCAGCCAACACATGATACAAGCATGTAAGAAAACCTCCACATGCCTTTCAAGCATTTCAAATTCATTAAGTCCAAAAGAGAATTAATATCTATGTTTCCCCATCGCTCACCACAACCTCGTCCTACCCCTCATCTTCTGAGAAACCAGTTTCTCTTCTGATTCCCTAGTGAATAAATAAACCACCATATATCCAATTAACCAAGTCAGAAATCTAGGAATCTTTGACACTTCCCATTTGTCTTATCCTTCACACCCAGTGGCACAATAAGCCCTATGTTTTAGGCCAATTTGCTTCCTAAAATATCTTTCAAATCCCTTCACATCTTATTATCCCTGGTATCACAGCCTTAATTCAAGCCACCTCTATACTATACTTAGATTACTACAAAAATTTGCTAACAGATCTTCTTGCCTCCAAAGTTGTCTTTTTACAACCCATTTTCATACAACAGTTAGGGGGAGTTTTTCTAAACTACAAATCATGATATTCCTCTACTTAAAAGGTTTCGGTGGCTACCTACTACTCTAGTGTAGAAGTCTAAACTTCTCACCATGGATTAAAAAACTCAGTCTCTTCCTACCTTTTTGATTTGTTTCTCACTATAGGCTTCCTTACACTTCAAGATGTGGTCATACTGATTTTTTTTTTTTTTTCCAATTCCTTAGTATACATTGTTCTGTCTTGTTTCCAGGCCTTTTTATATATTCTGTCCTTCTACCTAGAATACTTTTCCCTAATCCTAACCTAATTTCTATCCATCCTTTGAGACTCAACATGAACATCATTTCATACAAGAAACCTTCCTTAACCTTCCATTAGATTCCTCTCTTAGGTGTGTATATGGCATCCTGCACTTCACCAATGGCACACACTACACTTTGCTATAATTACTTATCTAAAAGTCTAGAAGCTCTCCTCCACAAAGGCAGGCTTTATATCTTGTCAGCCAAGGGTACACTCCCAGTTAGTACAGTACATGTGACATACTAGGTGCTCATATTTGCTATGCAAATGAGATTGTACTGCAACCTTACTATCAATCAAGCCTCAATTCAGATATCAGCACAATTCCAAATGCTACCAGAGCCCTTAAAAAAAAAAAAAAAAGGAAAATTAGTTAAAATTCTTTGTTGCTCTCTACTACTTTTTCTGTACCCCCTGCCTCATCACTTTGTTTCTTTTTTCCTACATGCCAGAGACCAAGTATTCTTATGTTCTCTAAGGTTGTTGAAGGTTTCTTTGTTGTTGTTCTTTTTTAAATTTTTTTAATGTTTATGTATTCTCGAGACAGAGAGAGACACAGCATGAGCAAGGAAGGGGCAGAGAGAGAGGGAGACACAGAATGTGAAGCAGGCTTCAGGCTCTGAGCTGTCAGCACAGAGCCCGACGTGGGGCTCGGACCCACGAACTGTGAGATCATGACCTGAGCCGAAGTCGGACGCTCAAACTGAGCCACCCAGGCGCCCCAAGGTTTCTTAAACCAATCAGATCTGACTTCCAGTTCTAAGTTTCTTTTCCTTTCTTCCTATGCAATTAAAATTACTACTTCTGAAGCCAAATATTCAAATAAACTAATTAAAAGAATAATATAACTGGGAATCTTAACTTTCTCATAGGCTTTCTTCTTATTTAACAGTTTATTATGTTATTCAATTCATAAATGTACTGTATGCTCATTAGAGAAATTTACCCCATCTCACAATCACTAATAATATTTAAGTCTTATTTCCTTCTGGTCTTTTTTCTCTAAATATTGTGCACATGCAACATTTGTGTGTTTTATACATTAGTGGGTCTATTGTTTCACTACCCACTGTAATATAAACACTATCCATACCATCAAAAGCTTTTTAAAAAACAACTACAACACTATTTAATTGGAATGATATATTATGTGTTATATAATTATTCCCCTGGGGGCATTTTCATAGACAACCTGGCTCACCCAAATCCATCTTTAATTTAACATGTATAAGGATTTTTTTTCAGCACGAAGCTCCCAGATTCCTTTTAAATTCCAGTTATTTCCACTATCATCACCACTACATGTCCTTCAACCTTCTTCCATATTCAGTATATGAAATAATATAATTTATGAAACCAAAAATGTACCACACATCTAATTCTGCTTTAGCTTTTTGATAAGGATGTGTTAGAAAGAGACAGAGAGACACAGGGGAGTGAGGGGAGAAGCAGGGACAAAAGGACGAGGGGGAAAGGAAGGGAGATAAAGAATTATAAAATATGGGTGGCACAACAAAATTAAACATTTTGAAATGTTTACTGCTCGCTGTCGGGGTATCAAAACTGTATCTGCATACACATCTTTCTTTCCATTAAAAAAAATTTATTACCCTGGTTCCTCTAAAAACATCTTAAAATCATATTATCTCTTACCAGTGCCAATACATTTAGAAATTCTCTTGTGTCAAAATGTAGCAAAGTCCGAACATAGGGGTAGATTTCTTCCTCAGGGGAGGCTTCTGCTGAATGCAGGCGAATCAGAAATTCAAAAACCTTCAAGTTTAAAAAAAAAAAAAAGTTGACGATCTTCTCTCCTTACAAAGTATCTTGCTGAAGCAACAACTGCCAGTTGGACAAAATAAAGGCAGGTGGAATTTAGTTTAAAATGCCACCATGTTGTAACTTCTCTAACCTGATTCCGCTATCATTACTGGCTGTAGTGATGGTGGGTAGGTTCTCTCCTACCATAGCAGATAGCTCCTGACTCACGTGTAACCTTCAATTACAGTTCATCTATAGTACATATTAACAAGAGGTGTGGATCATAAAACAAGAGGTGTGGATCATAATATAGTACATATTAACAAGAGGTGTGGAAATAGCACCAACCTGGTTTTTAACCAAGGGAACAAGATCTTCAGGGATGTCACCAAGGGGATAGGCTCGGCCTGCTAGACAACAGCTAGAAGAAAAGGACAACAGACTTGGTGACTTGTAATGGGCTAACTTCCAGGTAACACATTGTTTCTCAAACCCAAGATACTCATTTAGTGTTTAAGCACACTCAGCTTTTGTCACGTCAAGTTCAAACTTGATCAAGATGAGAGCCAGTTCAGAAAATGTGAGCCAACAGTGATGGTGGTGAAATAAACACATCCCGTGACAGAGTAAGCACTTTCATTTCTTCTTATTTTTCCTAAAAGAAACCTACGCCACGCTAAGTGGACAGGAAGGAATGAGAACAGACTATCTGAAAGTCTCATACTCAGCACCAGAAAAATACCTAATGGCACCATTACGCTATGTTTTACCAGTGAAAAGCCTAATGTTCTCACAAACTTCAAACCAGTGGCTCTAAGAACAGTGATTAAAGACAGGGAACAAGCTAGTCTAACAAAGGTCTGGAAAATGTCTGCAACAGAACAAGTCTTCAGGGAGAGGAGAAACTGATGAGAAATTAACTATACAGTTCTACCTCCAAATCAGACCTTCCTTATGGCTAATGCTTTATGGTTTATGCCTTGCGGGTTCAACTATAAAGATGTCTTCTGAATATGTCCTCATTCTGGGGGGAAAGGCACAAATTTTAAACTTCTTTGAACTAGCCATCAATTTTGAATGTTGGATTAGAGACAGCATATTCTAAGAAATTTAAAGTACAGACAATAAAGTACTGGGGAGATGCTGCATATGTTCTTCTAAAGAATCGATGTAACAAGTGTGAAACAGGTCTCAAAGTTAACTCTGGCACTAGATAGGAGCTAAAATGATGCTTTGGCAGGTTCTGCCACCTTCCGCCCTGCCAGCCTGATAGCCAGCTATCTGTCCAAAAGTTCTATTGGGACATAATTCTGAGCCTCCATAGTTTGTGGAAAGAATTCTGTTTGAGGAGTAAGGAGAGGAGATAAACATTTCACAGCTTAACCTCTGTCACTAACTTTTTCATGACCTAAACACATCTCTTGCCCTTTTATAAAAAAGAGAGAGAACACATATTCCACAGAGTTTCCAGTGCTAAAAATAAAATACTCTACCACCAGGCTTTCTCAACCTCAGCCTTATTGATACTTTGACAGAGATAATTCTTCGTTGTATGGACTACCCTATGCACTCGGCAACATCGCTGGCCACCACCCATTAGATGCCAGCAGCATATCTCTCCCAGCCCCAAATGTGACAAGCAAAAATGTCTCTAGACATTGCCAAAGATCGGGGCGGGGGGGGAGCAGGGAGGGTGTACCAATGGGGGACAAAATCACCCATGGTTGAAAACCACTACTGTACAAGCAATGAAACATGAAAAGCACTATACACATAGGACATGACAGTACCTCTAAGAATACGGGGCGGGGGGGGGGGGGGGATTATAGAAAAAGTACACGTAGATAAATTAAAAAAAAATCTCTTACCTAATATATACAAGCAGCTTGTTGCCCATAACAACTTGCTCATCTAAAACAGAAAAAGTATCTTCAGCAATTCTCTCAAAACCTTTTCAGAAATAAAATCTTTATGTGGAAACAAAAAATAAAACTTGGCATTTGAGTTAAGTATCTTCCTAAAGAATACATAGAGAAAAAACCACCTTAATTCTTGTTTTTAGAATTTCCATTAGATTCTTTTCACAGACAAAAAAAACCAATGAGTCAATGAAGCATACAGAAGAAGGAATACATCTGAGGGTAGAGAACCATATATTGTTGGCTTAACCAATAGTTTGGGACCAGGGTAAAGTGTAGAGCAGGCAGTTAGTTGATGAGTTAAAGATCATGAACAATTAAGTAATATTAAGGACTAATAATGTCTTCTCATCTGCAATATGGACTCTTACCACCCACTGTGCTCTAGGGTTGTGAAGGCCACTGTTCACAAATGTTTAAAATAAGAGACTTAGATTAAATGATCTTTAGGACCCTTTTTATTCTAAGTTACATCTAAAAAGTAAGATTCTGTCACATGATAATATAAGTCTATCTCTTGGTTAAAAGAAATCAGAAATATAATTATATCAGGTGTAGGCAAAGGGGTCAAGGGCAAAAAGACAATAAAGTAAGAGCCTCAAGAGTGGGTGAAGTGACCAGTAATTCTTGGTGTGCAGATTATAGGAATTTGCGATTGGTTATAATAAACTGAAATTTCTACTTTTGGTATATGAATAGTGAGCATAATGTAAGCAAGTGTACATCTCTTAATCAGTAATCCTTTCTAAATACAATAATGCCTTGCATTGTGAGTAACTTGTTCTGTGAGTGTTCCATGAGACAAGCAAACATTTCTAATAAATTTTAACTTGATAAACGAGTGATGTCTTGCAATATGAGTAGTACAAGATGCTGAATGTCACATGATCACAACTGACCCAGTGGTTCTTCTCTCTTTCACTTGCAGGATTGTGGGTGATCATCTCCCATTGCTCAGATGCTCGGTCTCAGGCCACGGTGTTTGGCAGTAATCTGTGATTTTTCAGAACGGTGGAAGGTGCCCACAACTGGCACTAGTGTATTTTTTTGTCACTTCAGAGCACCTATGGACAGTTCCTTGTTTTTCCATACAATAGCTTAGCAATGCTTTGCTTTATTCTAGATTAGGCTGCCTCCAGATATAGACCCTTTCTTCTGCTGCCAGCTACATTAAATATAGTATATGCCAAGAGTTTATTAATACTGTACTGTAGCCAACATCCATGCGAGCATATACAATGGCCTGCATGCAGAAAAAGGCTGAAAAGAAAGGCAGTAAGAAGGAGATGATTACAATGGAAGTTAAGAAGGAAATCATCGAGCAAGTATGAATGAGGTATGCAAGTGGCCGATATTGCAAGATTTTATAAGTCTGTGTCTGCATCTCACCTGCAGAGAAGGAGGAGAAAAAGGCAGAGAAATCCCTCACTTCAAATGAGATTAGGGAGATGTATAAAATGTGGGAAAAGTGCAAAATTTTGTAGAAAAGCACTACCCAAATAAGGCTGTAGCAGTGAGACCAATGAATCTATTTAACAACAATGCAATGTCACATTTCCACAAAATTCTCAAAAGGAGGCAAAAGAAAGCGTCACTGGATAGGCTCCTTGTTAAAGTTGCACAAAACAAAAAAGATTCCATTGAGGCAATAAACAGCAGTGATTCCATCAGTGATAGTGAAAGTCATCCTGCACAATAACCCTCCTCTCTCATCTCCCTCACAGCAGCCATGAAGGTTTTCAAAGGGAAGTGCAGTTTAAATTATTTTCCTTTCTATATTGTATTTTCTTTATTATTTTGTATTATATTACAGTATTATAATCATTTTTATATGAGTATTTTTGGGTTGTGGTACGAATCATCTGGTTTTCCATTATTTCTTCTGAGGAAATTCACTTTGGTATACAAGTATGTTTCCAGAACAAATTATGCTCGCAAACCAAGGTTTTACTGTACTCCAGATCTGTGTTGTCATAAGTGCAAATAAACTTGAATTGCTTGAAATTATGAGTAACTATAATATGCTTCAATCCCAATTTTTTTAATTAATAAATTTCATTTTTTAGAGACGTTTCACTAGGTTCACAGCAAAAATGAGAGAAAGGTATAGATATTCCCCATATATCCCCTATCCCCACACCACACAATCTCCCCCACTATCAACATCTGCTCCAGAGTAATATATTTCTTATAATCAATGAATCTACAGTGACACATCATCACATGAAGTCCATAGTTTACATTAGGGTTCACTCTTAATGTTGTGTATACTATGTTTGGGTTTTGGCAAATTTATGCTGACATATGAACACCATTACACTATTGTCAGTTGTACAGAATAGTTTCACTTTTGTAAATCCTCTGTGCTCAGCCTATTCATCTCTCCCTTTTCATCAACCCCTATCTCACAGTTTGTGAGTTCAAACACCATGTCGGGCTCTGAGCCAACAGCACGGAGCCTGCTTGGTATTTTTCTCTCCCTCTCTCTCTGCCCCTCTGAGGCTTGCTATCTCTTTCAAATAAATAAATAAATAAATAGATAGATAGATAGATAGATAAATAAATAATTAAAAAAAGGGACATCACACTAATGAATGAATGGGTTAACCAGGGAATTGAAGAAGAAATAAAAAAATACATGGAGGCAAATGAAAATGAAAACAAAACAGTCCAAAACTTTTGGGATGCAGCAAAGACAGTCCTAAGAGGGAAGTATACTGCAATTCAGACCTATCTCAAGAAGCAAGAAAGGACCCAAATATACAACCTAACCTTACACCTAAGGGAGCTAGAAAAGGAACAGCAAATAGAGTCCTAAAACCAGCAGAAGAAGGGAAATAATAAAGAGCAGAACAGAAATAAATGATAAAAAAAAAAAACCCATAGAATAGATCAATGAAACTAAGAGCTAGTTCTTTGAAAGAATTAACAAAATTGATAAACCCCTAGTCAGACTTATCAGAAAGAAAAAAGACCCAAATACATAAAATCACAAATGAAAAAGGAGTGATCACAACCAACACCACAGAAACACAATTATAAAAGAATACTATGAAAAAAATTATATGCCAATGAACTGGGCAATCTGGAAGAAATGGACAAATTCCCAGAAACTCACATACCACAAAAACTGAAAGAGGAAGAAATAGAAAATTTGAACAGACCCATAACAGCAAACAAATTGTATGAATAATCAAAAATCTCCCAGGGCACCTGGGTGGCTCAGTTGGTTGAGCGTCCAACTTTGGCTCAGGTTATGATCTCATGGTTTGTGAGTTCGAGCCCTGCGTCAGGCTCTGTGCTGCCAGCTCAGGGCCTGGAGCCTGCTTCAAATTCTGTGTCTCCTTCTCTCTTTGCTCCTCCCCTGCTCGCACTCTGTGAGTGAATAAAGATTTAATAAGAAAAAAAAAATCTCCCAATAAACAAGAGTCCTGGGCCAGATGCCTTCCCAGGGGAATTCTACCAGACATTTAAAGAAGAGTTAATACCTATTCTTCTCAATCTGTTCCCAAAAAATGGAAATGGAAGGAAAACTTCCAAAGTCATTCTATGAAGCCAGCATTACCTTGATTCTAAAACCAAAGACCCCACTAAAAAGGACAACCACAAGGCCAATATCCCTGATGAACATGAATGCAAAAATTCTCAATAAAATACTAGCAAATTGAACTCAACAGTACATTAGAAGAACTACTCACCATGATCAAGTGGGATTTATTCCTGGGCTGTGGGGCTGGTTCAATATTTGCAAATCAACGTGATACACCACATTAATAAAAGAAAGGATAAGAACCATATGATCTTGTCAATAGATGCAGAAAAGCATTTGACAAAATACAGCATCCTTTCTTGATAAAAACCCTCAACAAAGTAAGAAGAGATGGAATATACCTCACATCACAAAAGCCATATACCAAATACCCACGGCTAGTATCTTCCTCAATGGGGAAAAACTGAGAGCTTTCCGCCTGAGATCAGGAACATGACAGGGATGTCCACTCTCACTTCTGTTGTTTAACATAGTATTGGAAGTCTTAGCCTCAGCACTCAGACAACACAAAGGAATAAAGGCATCCAAATCAGCAAGGAGGAAGTCAAACTTTCACTCTTCGCAGGTGACATGATACTCTACATGAAAAACCCAAAAGATTCCACCAAAAAACTTCTAGAACTGATCCATGAATTCAACAAAATTACAGGATATAAAATCAATGCACAGAAATCAGTTGCATTCCTGTACACCAATAATGAAGCAACAGAAAGAGAAATCAAGGAATCGATCCCATTTGCAAGTGCACCAAAAACAATAAGATACTTAGCAATAAACCTACTAAAGAGGTAAAAGATCTATACTCTGAAAACTATAGAACACTTCTGAAAGAAATTGAAGAGGACACAAAGAAATGGAAAAGCATTCCATGCTTATGGATTGGAAGAACAAACATTGTTAAAAGCCTATACTACCCAAAGTAATCTATAAATGTAATGTAATCCCTATCAAAACACCACCAGCATTTTTTGCAGAGCTAGAATGAACAATCATTGAGTTTGTACGGAATCACAAAAGACCCCAAATAGCCAAAGCAATCCAGAAAAAGAAAAAACTGGAGGTACCACAATTCCAGATTTCAAGCTGTATTACAAAGCTGTAGTCATCAAGACAGTATAGTACTGGCACAAAAACAGACACATAGGTCACAGGAAAAGAATAGAGAACCCAGAAATGGATGCACAACTGTATGGTCAACAAAACCTTGACAAAGCAGGAAAGAATATCCAATGTAAAAAAGACAGTCTCTTCAACAAATGGTGCTGGGAAAACTGGACGGTGACATGCAGAAGAATGAAACTGGACCACTCTCTTACACCATACACAAAAATAAATTCAAAATGGATGAAAGATCTAAATATGAGACAGGAAACCATCAAAAACCTAGAGGAGAAAATAGACAGCAACCTCTCTGACCTCAGCCAGAGCAATTTACTAGACACATCACCGAAGGCAAGAGAAACAAAAGTAAACATGAACCACTGGAACCTCATCAAGATAAAAAGCTTCTGCACTGCAAGGCAGCTTATGGAATGGGAGAAGATATCTGCAAATGATGTATCTGATAAAGGGTTAGCATCCAAAATATATACAGAACTTAGCAAACTCAACACCCAAAAAACAAATAACCCAGTGAAGAAATGGGCAAAAGACATGAACATACACTTTTCCGAAGAAGACATCCAGATGACCAACCAACACATGAAAAGATGAGATACCACCTCACACCTGCCAGAATGGCTAAAATTAATAACACAAGAAACAACAGGTGTTGGTAAGGATATGGACAAAGCAGAACCCTCTTGCACTGCTGATGGGAATGCAAACTGGTGCAGCCACTCTGGAGAAGAGTATGGAGGTTCCTGAAAAAACTAAAAATAGAACTACCCTACGGTTCAGCAATTGCCCTACTAGGTATTCACCCAAAGGATAAAAAAAATACAGATTCACAGGGGACAAGCACCCCGATTTTTATAGCAGCATTATCAACAATAGTCTATGGAAAAGAGCCCCAGAGTCCATCAACTGATGAATGGATAAAGATGATGTGGGGTGTGTGTGTGTGTGCATGTATTCATGCGTGTGTGATGGAATATTATTCAGCCATCAAAAAGAATGAAATCTTGCCATTTGCAATGACGTGGATGGAACCAGAATGTATTATGCTAAGTGAAATAAGTCAATAAGAGAAACAAATATGATTTCACTCACATCTGGAATTTAAGAAACAAAAACAGATGAACATATGGGAAGAGGGGGGAACAACATATGGGGGGAGAGGAAACAAAATGAGACAAGCCACAAGAGACTCTTAATGATAGAGAACAAACAGGGTTTATGGAGGGAGGTGGGTGGAAGATGGGCTAGATGGGTCATGGGTATTGAGGAGGGCACCTGTGATGAGCACTGGGTATTGTATATAAGTGATGATTCACTGAATTCTACTCCTCAAACCAATATTGTACTGTATGTTAACTAAAATTTAACTTAAAAATAAAATAAAATGTTTCTTATACACAGCTTTTAGTTGAGTCTTATTTTTTGATCCATTCTAATAATCCCTTTCTTTTAATTGGTGTATTTAGACTATCGACATTTTAAATGATTATTGGATCAATGCCTACCATATTTTACCGTTTTCTATTTCTTGTCCTTACTCTTTATTCCTGTTTTGTCTTCAACACTTTTTCTGCCTTTTGAAGTTTTAACTGAGCATTTTATATAATTCTGTTTTTTCATTTTCCTAGTATATCAATTATACATCCTTTTTTAAGTTGTTGCTCTCAAGTTTGCAACATAAATCTACTAATGATTTACAATCCAAATCTACTTCCACGTAACACTATACCGCTTCACAGGTACTAGAAGTATCTTACACTAACAAAATACTCTTAATTCTTCTCTCCTGTTCCTGTGTCCTTGCTCCCATTCATTTCATTTATACATAAACATAAAACACACAAGCATCCGTACACACATAATCAAATACATTGTTATTATTATCTTGAACTATTACCTGACAGGTCAATTAAGAATAAGAAAAACAGAGTTCTTCTTGAGCCAAGCTGTTTGAATCTTGTTGCTTGGTGGTGTGGTCTATATATGCTGTGTTTGGAAGGAAGCAGGGGAGTGGGTTCCTGACCTCAGCTGGCCTCGGGGTAGAGGACACCACTCCAATTACACCTCAGGACTGCAGTCCAGGCCTCAACATTGCAACATCCCTAGACTCCATGACCAGAAGACGCCATTTGCAGAGGCTCATAGCAGAGCAGCTTGTAAAAGTCGGGGTACATCCTGAGAAAACTGGGCAGTATGTTTCTGGAAACTACTGTTGGAGCTAAGCTCTTGGTTTCTCTGCTGGACCACATATTTCTGGGGGGTACACTCAGTCCCCTAGATGTTGGCTGACATGCCACTGTCTTTGAAAAGACTGTGCATCACTGAGGCAGCCCCCTTTTCCCAGTAAAAAGTCTGGAGTCCTCAGCAGTGGCTGGTTAGAGGGGAATCAGGTTGCACTTTCTCTACTTCTCATAGTTTCCCTGCTTGTCAACTGAGTTTCCTTCTGAGGAAGATCATTTCCCTCACAAAGCCCAGGTCTCTGCAGACCAATTAGCAAGGGGCACTAACAGCCATGCATGTCTGTCCTGGCAAAGGCCAATGTTTTTTGAAGAGAGCTCAAACTCCCTCCCCAGCCCATGTCTAGTGAACACCAGAGCAGGGAAAGAATCAAGTCCATTCCCTGTCCTCTTGTCCTCTGTGAACTGAATTTCAGAAATTTTTTTCAACACGCAACACAAAGCGTCCAGATCGATAAAACAATAAGGAGGGGAAATGTGTTTTGTTTTGTTTTATTTTTTCCTGGAAATTGTGCTTCAAATTTTGCTGTACCATAGAGCCCAGAAAGACATGTGTTCTCATTTGCCTGCCTGACTCAATGGTGGCGTCACTTTTATGTTCCATTCGTGGCATTCGAGTTGCTCTCCTTTACAGCCCTGTTTCTCAAGTTCTGTTCAAGTTAAACTCGTGTAAAACTCTCCATGGTGCCGGGAGCAGCATGTGTGTTGCTGCTGCATAAGAATCTGTACTTGGATGCCGATCTAGAGACCTGATGGAATTGACAGTTGTGTACCCGTAATCATTAGTGGCAATGATGGCATTCTGGAAAGCAATTCTTATACAGTAAGTTCTACAATTCTTTGGAAAAAAGAATAAGAAAAATAAAAGTTTTTGTTTTACCTTCACTTATTCTGATGTTCTTTCTTGAATCTGAGTTTCTTATCTATATTATTTTCTTTCTCTCTAAAGATTTTCTATTAATATTTCTTGTAAGACAGGTCTATTGGCAACAAATTCCCTCTATTTTTGTTTGTCTAAGAAAGTCTATTTCCCCTTCACTTTTGAAGGATAATTTTACAAAGGATACAAAATTCTATGTTGACGGGCTTTTCTCTCAACATTTTAAGTATTTGTTCCCAACACTTTAAATATTTACTCTACTCTCTTCTTTCCTGCATGGTTTCTAAGAAGTTGGATGTCATTCTCATTTTTGCTCCTTGTAAGTAAGGTTCTTTTTCCCTGTGGCCTCTTTCAGAATCTCTAGATTTAATTTCTGCAATTTAAATATAATAGCCTAGGTTTGGGGTTTTTTGTTGTTTGTCCTGCTTGGTGTTCTCCTAGCTTCCTGGATCTGTGGTTTGATGTCTGACATACATTTGGGGAAATCCTCAGTAATTACTGCTTCAGATGCTGCTTCTGTTCCTTTCTTTCTTCTCCCTCTGACAGTCCCATTATGTGTAAGTTACACCTTTTGTACTTGTCCCACAGGCCTTAGATGTTCTCTTCTGCTTTTTTCAGTCTTTTTTCCCTTGGCTTTTCAGTTTTTTTTTTTTTTTTTTTTTTTTAACTTTTCTGTTATGTCCCCAACCTCAGAGATTCTTTCCTCAGCTATGTCCAGTCTATTAATGAGCCCATCAAAGGCATTCTTCATTTCTGTGAGCTTTGTGGCATTTTAACTTTACCTAGTCCCATCTCCCTTTCCCCAGCTTTACCAGAGCTCTGAAAACCAAAAGCCTTGTACAAATCAGCAACCTAATGGCCACTTGAGGGGACAAAATAGGTTGGGAGCTTGCCCACACAAAAACTTATTCATATCTAAGGGTGATGGGGGGAAAAGGCAAAATAAGGGATACCTGTGGTTAATAAAACTGTATCTCTACTTTATCAGTGTGAATATCCAGTTTTGACATTGTGCTTTTGTTCTGCAAGGTGTTATCACTGGGGGAAATTGGGTAAAGAGAATACATGATCTCTTGTGTTATTTCTTTCAACTGCACGTGACTCTATAATTTCCTCATAAAAAAAGTTTAATTAGAAACAAAACTTGTTCACTAATGTAGCAGCATTACTTAGAACAGCTCCAAATTGGAAGCAACTCAAATGTCCATCATCTGGTGAATAAACAAATGACAGTACATCCAACCCATGAAATACTACTCAGAAGTATAAGTGAACAAAATACTAACACATGCAACAAGATGGATGTGTCTCTACAAACAAGTGAAGTAAAAGTGAAGAAATAAAGCTAAGTGAAAGAAATAAAACACCAAAGATCACCTACTGTATGACTCCACTTACAAGAAATGTAGTGACAGAAAGTACATCAGTGATTGCATGGAGGTCAGCCTGGAGGAAAAGCTTGAGTACCACGGGTAGGAGGAAACTTTTTAGTGTGAAGGAACTCTAGCTCCTTCTACCGTTTGATTATGGTGGTGATCATATGATTATATACGAGTATCAAAATTCATACTGCACACATAAACTTGAATTTTATGAAATTTAAATATCTTAAAATAGAAAAAGGAGAAAAAAATTAAGACTTAGAAAAGTAATACCTGTTAGTGTTCTTCCTGCATTCAGAGGAGGAGAAATGACTCTGAAAAGTTTCTGCATTAAAATTAAAAATAAAACAATCGTCATTTTTTAAAAAATTATATTTTCAAAAAACAATCAAGAATCATACTATTAATCACCTTTCTCTGAATAAATCAGTTATTTGCTATTGGGATTAAATACAAAACTTTTAAGGTGGACACAAATTATTATTGAAGAATCACTAGGAAACAACTGTTATCATATTCCTCACTGAAAGAAACCATTTAGTAAATACCAGTTAGGTGAAGGTGTTTGTTGAGTTGTAATTTCTGATATAAATATCCTTAGGTTCCTCAAAATGATTAAAAAAAAAAAAAGTGAAGGGATTAATAGCCCACCAAAATGGCAATGAAGATTATTTTAAACTGAAAACATCTGAACAGCAGACACAAAAGGAAACATTATCTAAATTTAAACACAGCCTCTGAAAACACAGTAAGATTAATGATAAAACTACACTGGCCTTCCTCAGAGGGAGTTTCCTGTTTGGGAGAGGACAGGCCCTTAGAACTGGGAACTGCAAATCAAACTGTTCATTAGCCAAAAAAACCAATCCTTATTTTCCTAGGAAGGCCCTAAATCCCTCCCTCCCCGCTAACCAACATTTTGTTAAACAGGTGTATAAACCTTTAGCTCCGGCCAGTCAGTAAAGTCCTCATTACTAAGTGCTCCCAGTACTTGTGTGAATAAACCTTTCCTTTTCTCCCGTTAATCTGTCTTTTGTCAGCTAATCTGCAGCCGTCCTCCCCCCACTGAGACCTAAATTCCTAGAGGAAGTGCTTTCCCTCCCAACACAAGGCACTACTTTTACCTCAGAAGCAGCCACAGCTAGAACTAAGGAAAGATTTCAGAGACCCTGGTAGTCATCTCAAATATGATGACACTGTCATTCCAGAAAATCTAGAAATTCTCAAGAGGCAGGAGACCTTTTAATTTAGACCTCTTTAAGTACTAAAATAATTAAACTCTAAATAATGACAAGTGATTTCCTTGTGAGCAGAAAGTTACAAATACAGAATCACAGAACACACCTACCTAACCTCCCATTGCTAAACTCTCCAAATGACTCTTTAATAACAAATACCAAGCTCTTTCTGAAAACCATTAAACTTGAAAACGTCTCTTAACACAAAACAAGGCAACCTTAATAGCCCACAGCCCATCTGAGATGTGTAGATATAAATGCAAACCAGATTTTGAGGATTAAAACACACACATACAAAACTAAAATTTAAAAAGCAACAATAACAAAAACCCAGCAATCATTTTTATCACCATAGAATATATCAAATTAGAATCTGTTTCTAAGGATTATTTTGAGAGAAGGCAGAAATTGTAGAGGCCGCTTTTAGAGAACAGGGTTGGGCAATGGAAACCTGATCAAGGTAAAAGGGCCCACGGCAACCAAGACCAAGGAGCTGAAAGCAAACAGGCAATTCAAATAGGTTCATTGAGCGACCCACCTCAAAATAGCCACAGTCCCTAACTGACCAATTATAACCACGCACAGTTCCTAAGATCACCAAAGAAGAGAAAATTCCATTTTTCCCATATTCCCTGACTTCACCCTGTAACTGTGGCCGCTCACCACTGCCTTTGCTGTCTCTCCTTTGCTGTCCTGCCTGCCTTCCACACCTTTGCGGTGTATTCAGTAAACTTTTATCTCTCTTTCTGCCTTGGGTGAATTCTTTCACCACATGTGATCAGAGCGCCCCACATTTGCAACTGGGATGTCCAACATTTGGTGGCCCAAATGAGACCCTCTGATGGCCTGGAGCTCTCCCCGGATTCTCTGGGAATTTCTCGGGGCTTTCCCTCCGCGGACCATCCAATTGCAGCATCCCACAGAAACCGCATTAATTCTTCCTAACTGTGGTTTAAGAGTGAGACAAAACATTTTTTGCATGTAGGGAGGTCCTGGATCTCACTGAGGAGCCAACTGACAGTTCTTTCCAGGGAAGTACTGGACTTCGAAGGAAAGCAGCTGAGAGATGTTCAAGTGTAAAAAATCCTTACTAGACACACAGACAATCAGGGTCAAAACCAGGGGAAGAGGGCTGTGGCACATTTTGGAAACTGACCAAGAGAAGAGAGGGACAACCAAAACTGGAGGAGTTTTGAATTAGAGTAATATTCACCTACCTACGAAGCTAAGGGTGTTTTAAGAAAGCATGAAATATCACAAGACAACTGCTGAATTAGCAATACCGAAGACAGTTTTGGATAGCCATTAAATATGCAAAAAAAAAAAAAAAAAAAAAAAAGGTTGACTGGATGCCTTCCACAGATGCCTGGCTCTTCTAAGCCAGGTAATTAGTCATTGTAATAAAACAATGGGCTGGCAGGGTGCTACCTATATCCACAATCCATTATCTACAATTCTGTCCTCAATTTAAGGCAAATAACAAAGTGGATACGGCATTTGGTTCTTTTTAAAATAAGACCAAATGCTTTTTAGTGATTAGGAGAATAAATTATAATGCATGCTGTAAGTGCTAAACTGGAAAAAGCAACAAATTAGCAATTAACAAATAAAGATCTTCCACCATTATCAGGACCTTCCCCCAGCACAATATATCTACAAATAATATTTCTTAATAGTACATTTACTACACACAGTAAGTATATGAATATTTTATACCTTTTGGAAAACTTACTATAATATCAAAAATTCTTAAACAAACCAACTTAGTCTAACAGGCAGGCATTACTTTTATCTATTGCTCCCTGGGATTTAAATACCTATTTATGCAGACAAAGAAGAAAGCAATGGCACAAGGTATGAAATTCAAGGTCACCTAACGCCCCAAGCTAAAATGGGTGCAAGTCTAAAAATATATCTACAAGAAATTAAACAATGATTGGATGAAAACAGAATCTATTCAAAGTAAATGAATAGGAAAAAAGCCATTCATAGGCAAATGTGTGTCCAAGTTAGGAAATATCTTACCTCCATTGGACTAATAAATTCATTCATGCCTCTGTTATAAACATAGATCATAGCATCATACAGACGATTTTCCCAACACATGAGAACTACCTGTAAAAAGAAGAGTTGTCTCACCAATTATTTTCCTTAAAGCTTTAACAATGGAGAAGATCTTAAATACTCTTCCCTAATCTTTCTTAGTCCTTCTCTGAAAAAAACTGAAGTACAGTTGACCTTTGAACAATGTGGAGGTTAGGGGCGCTAACCCCTCCTCACCCCCACACAAAAACCCATATATAACTTTTGACTCCTCCACAACTCAACTACGAATAGCCTACAGTTGACCAGAAGCCTTATTGATAACATAGTCAAGTAACACCTATTTCATATGTTATGTGTGTTATATTCTGTATTCTTACAATAAAGATAGAGAAAATATGTTATTAATAAAATTATAAAGAGAAGGAGATACATTTACAGTACTGTGCTTGTATTTATTGAAAAAATTCCACATATAAATATACCTGTGTAGTTCAAAATCCTGTTGTTCAAGGATCAACAGTACTCAAACACAATGTCAGGGTAACAGCTGTTGTAGGTTCAATACTACTTTTAATTGTACAATGGCTGCTTTCAAACATCCCCAATGTCTATTTTTCTCTCCATCCTCCCCCTTTCCATACTCATTTTGCCCTTGGTCAATAGCTCTACAAATTATTTACTGAACACTTATATTCATTCAGGCCCACTCCTAGGCATCAGAGATAAAGTGATAGATCAGACAAATCTCAACTTAGTCTTACAGAACTACTGTTCATCTTGGACACTTAACAAAAGAAGGGAGGGGCAGAAAATGATATGTGAGTTACACCTGGGGAAGTTACTCAATTACACAAATAATTCATTTACAAATGTGATGGGTTACAAAGCAACCTGACGTGCTCTAGAGTATTCAGAAGGTCATCCCTGAGGAAGCAATATTTAACTTAGGACCTAAAGGATGCATATAATGAGAGGCAAAAGCAGAGATGAACTCTAGGGACTATGTGGGCTGAAGCAGTAAGGATGAAGGTCTACGGAAGAAAGAAGCTTGAAGTGTTTAAGGTGGAGAGAACTGATTGTGAAAATATTCAGAAGAGGAACAGTGGTGACCTGCAGTGTACAGTACTTTATATTCTGTTTCTATGAGAGTTACACTCCCAACGGACAAGGGAAGAGGGCTGTTAGAAGAGCAGAGGTTGGCAAAGGAGAATGATAAGGACCAACCAGAGAATTAAAAGGAAAAACAGAGGTGAGGTGTCATGGGAGAGTCTTGAGACTGAGGCAGGTTCTGGGACCTCTTCTCTTCTCTCACTAACCACCCTATGAGCCAGTGCTGTGATCATACATCTCTGTACTGATGATTAACACATTTACGGCTTTAGCCCTACCTCCCCTCTGATCCATATATCCAACCAGTTACTTGGTATCTTCACCTGAATATCTAATAGCAATCTCAAAATAAAAACAGAACTCCTGATTTTGTCTCTTAAACTTTGACCTATCCAGTCTTCCAATCTTCTTAGAGGCATCATTACCTGCATTTATCTCAAGCCAAAAAAACTGTCATCCTTAAATTCTCTTTCCCACACTTCCACACTCTTGCATCCGATTCATTAGCAAATCAATTCTACTGCCGTAACATATCCAAAATCAGGCCATCTCTCTCCATCTCATTGCAACCATCTCTGGTCAAGACCACCTCCTGAACCAGTGTCTAATTAATCTTACTTCTTCTGATCTTGACTCCCACCTTCATTCTGTTATACCTAAGTAAACCAGAGTCATCTTGCTTAAAACCGTTTAATGATTTCCCAGAGCACTCAGAATAAAATGGAAAAATCTGGACCTTGCCCTGAAAGGACTACCTCTCTGTTTCAACCAAGCTCCAAGTCTATTTGCCTTTTATCTGTAACTTCAACATCGAGGCTTTTTTTTTTTTTTTTTTTTTTTTTTTTTTTTTTGCATTAGCTGTTGCTTTTGCCTGGAACAATCTTCTCCAAGATCTCTGCATTGCTGATTCCTTCTTATCAGATTCCAGACTCAATGTTACTTCCTTAGGGAGATTTTCTACAGTTAACCAATCTATAAGGTAGCCTCACATCCTCTACCATATTGACTGACTTTTAACATAACACTTATTTTTTTATACTTCTGGTTTATCTGTTTGTTGTCAAACTTTTTGGCTAAAATGTAAGCCTCTAAGAGGATAAGCATTGTCCACTAGGGTCACTGAAGCATCCTCGGAGCCTTACACTGAATGCCCCTCGAATTAATAACAAATGAGTAAGTAAAATGTGAAAAATATGACTTGATATAGTGAACATGGAGGGCATAGCTGATCCACTAAAAGCAAGGTTGAAGAGTTATTAGGATGTGGGAAAAATGGAAGTACAACCTAGATGATGCTTTCAAGACATTCGGCCATGACTAGGAAGAGTGACATGGGGCAGTAACCTATGGGGAAGAAGGAAAGAAGGCTTGATATGAAGAGAAGGGAAACTGAAGAGATGTTTTTAAATTGTTATTTTAACATAAAAAACAATAGAGCATATTTATATTTACATAGTGCTGGAGAAAAGCTAAAAATATTGGGAAGACAAGAAATGAGAAATTTCTCTTACACTAGTATGGGTAAATCAAACTAGATTGATAACATGCTCTCAAATCACTTTATTATCTGACATGAAAACTCTGCCAAATTACCCACACAACAGAAAGGCACACATAAAAGTATCTGGCTTTACTTAGCAAACTCACAGCCATTCATAAAGAGCTTCCAGGAAGAAAACAATAACTATTTCTCCAAGCCCTTCATTTCTGTGTGACTTTGCACCTTTTAAAAAAGTACTTTTGGTCAAAGATCTTTAAGTCATCATATTTTAGCTCAACAGGGCTTGCTTACTTATTAGGACCTTGTACCTTTGCAGAAGTGGCATGCTCATTACTAGGGCTAATATGGAACTGAACAGTTAAGAGTGAAATGTCTAGGGGTGCCTGGGTGGCTCAGTCAGTTGAGCAGACGACTTCGGCTCAGGTCATGATCTCGTGGTTTGTGAGTTCGAGCCCCATGTAGGGCTGGGTCCTCACAGCTCAGCGCCTGGAGCCTGCTTCCATTCTGTGTCTCCCTCTCTCTCTGCCCCTCCTCTGCTTGCACTCTGTCTCTCTCAAATATAAATAAACATTAAAAAAAAAAAAATAGACTGGGGCGCCTGGGTGGCTCAATCGGTTAGGCGTCCGACTTCGGCTCAGGTCATGATCTCTCAGTTCGTGGGTTCGAGCCCCGCATCGGGCTCTGTGCTGACGGCTCAGAGCCGGGAGCCTGCCTCGGATTCTGTGTCTCCCTCTCTCTCTGACCCTCCCCTGCTCATGCTTTGTCTGTCTCAAAAAAAAAAAAAAAAAAAAAAAAAAATAGAGTGAAATGTCTAAGGCCAAAATATATAATGCTCCTCAATTTAGGACTGAAAACTTACTGTAGAGACCTCAGATACACTCGGAGGTAGATTATCAAACAATGGGCTGGCTGGTCAAGCTAAGACATCCTGTAATTTGCTTCTTATACTGTGTTCTGCATTTCAAAACTCAATGTATGAAAGTTATGAACACTGGACATATAAAGTACCTTTCTGAAAAATGGCATCATATTCTTAAAAGTAAAAATATTCTATTATTTGAGTGGAAGTACTCATAGTTGAAATTCACTTGTAGGATGAAAAATGTACTAGTGAATAAGCAAATGGATGAAGAAGGATTAGTCAATAAGCATTTATTGAGCAACTACCAAATGTAAACTTTATGCTCAGTGCTTTGGTGGATTTCAAAGAAACAGAAGACTCTTGGCTTGCAGGAGCTCATAACCTAGCTTTCACTAAAGACCAGTCCTAAGAAATATTGACAAAGACAAGTTTAAGAGACATCTTACCAAAAGCGCTCCGTAAACAACTGGGGTTGTTAGAAGGCACAGGGAGGCCCAATCAGTCAGGTAAGTATAATCAATAAAGGAATGTTGTTTATTCCATATATTAGTAAATTTTGTATAAACTCACCTGCTGAATATCTAGGCTGGTGATATCCATATGTACAATGAGGGCTTCCACATTTTCCATTAACTTTTTATCTTGGAAATGAACAATCAAGTCTTTCATTACCTGGGGCGTCATCCCCACCAATTTATCACTTAAAATATATGGTTCAAGGCACTCCAAAAACACTCCTTTAGCCACTGAATTCTCACTTAATTTGTCATACATCTGGCTAAATAAAAGATCCCTGTAACAGAGAAAAAAAAAAAAAAACTTTCAGAAGTATTCTGAACATCCATTAAATTCAGTCTGCTAATTATATGTCCTCGTTTTCCTATTTCAACAAAGCTTAACAAAACAAGCTTAACAAAAACAGTAACAACAAGAGTCTCAATCAATTCTCCCAAAACTTTTACAACCAAGAAAAGCAGAATAAGTTAAATTATTTGCTATAAGTCACATAGCCAACATGTGATGGAGTCAGAATTCGAACTCAGCCTGCTGACCTAAATCCTGTGTTGAGTCTATTATGGCACACTGCTTCTTAAAGCAATGGTGATATGGCAGTGGGTAATAAAGTAAACATGATAGAGTAGAAAAAATATGAAAAAGGACTATTCCTAGGCGTGCCTGGTTGGCTCGGCAGAGCATGCAGCACTTGATCCTGGGGTCATGAGTTTGAGACCCATGTTGGGTGCAGAAATTACTCAAAACAGGACTATTCCTAATTTATCCTTTCCCCTTTCCTGGTATCTAAATATTCCCAGCTCATATACAAAGCCAATATGTTTCTTGATCTAGCTCTTACCCCTTGATTCCCAAAGGGTTTAGGCAGGGATTACTGATAAGAAAGGAAGAAGAAAATATTCACTATTTTAAAAATATATCTGGAATTTATTTTATTGCAGAAACAAAATTTTTTCATTAATCTAAATGCCACCACACTCAATAATTATACTTTATCTCTTTCATATTTCTTCTGCAAGTAGTCCATGAATAGTTTTAGAATCATACTCATTGTAGATATAATTCCAAATTCTTTCATGCAACATTATATAATACACATCATTCTATGATGCTACCTACCCTTAAATTTACCATTTTGTCTCACAATGTTTCAACGTGCTGAAATATTAGAATTTACTTAAGTATTCCTGTACTTACTTCCAGTATTTTACTATCATGAATGATGACACAAGGAACATCTACATATACACTCTTTCCCATCTGGAGGATTTAATTCCTTAGTCATTCTTCTTTTAGAAATTTATCTTAAATCAAAAGATATGAAAAATCTTGTGGTGGGGCACCTGGGTGGCTCAGTTGGTTAAGCATCTGACTTCGGCTCACGTCACGATCTCACGATTCGTGAGTTCGAGCCCACGGTGGGCTCTGGGCTGACGGCTCAGAGCCTGGAGCCTGCTTCTGATTCTGTGTCTCCCTCCCTCTCTGCTCCTCCCCCACTCACGTTCTGTCTCTCTCTCCTTCAAAAATAAATAAACACTTAAAAAAATTAAACAAACAAGAAAAATCTTGTGGTATTTGAAATTACTAAATCATCTTCAAAAAGTATCATAGCACCAATTTATACTGCCACCAGCAATGTAGAATTATACACTTTCACCAGACAATTGTGTTTGATTCTACTACCAGATAATTTAATAAGTGTAAATTAAATAATATTGCTGTCTTTAATTCTTTGACGGCTGGCAAATTAAATGTTTTCCATGTTCCCATTCATACATTGTATTGCTTTGTTTTCGTTCACCTGGTTCATTCATTTCCTTTTTTTGTTTAATACAAGAACTGTGCTAGTTCTATTTATCTCTTAAGACTATTTTTTACTAAATGTGAAAATAAATGTTTTTAGAAATGTTATTTCTTTACATGTGTGTCATGTCGCTCGTGAAAAGTGGTAGCTGATTCATCTACAAGTGTGGTCTTTCATGACAGTTCCACAAAAAGGCCAAGGAAGATTCTGGAGGCAGTAGGATGGGGCCCTTGCCTCATCTGAAGTCTTGGAAGAGCTGGGCAGATGATAAGAGAACTGGCTACAAATGCACCAGAACGACATACCACTCTTCAGTAAACAGTTCCTGCAATGTCCTGGGAGGGAAATCCATATCCATTTATTGTTTTTTCTCATATCCACAAATGTAATTTTTATAACAGTTTTCCCCTTGCTGCATATTCTTCATGTTGGTTTCATTTTAATCAATAGTCCATCACATTTTTGTGATTACCAATTATTAACCAAGTAAAAGTCACGGAGATTAATAAAACTTTACTGCTACAAAGAGTTACCACGTAACTCTAATGAATATAAAGAAAATGCCATATTTGCTAGCCCTTCCACTCTGTAATGTGTTGTTAAAAACAACATGCTAGGGAAGACAATTATATAGTTTAGTTCAACACCAAAAGCCCTGGAGAGGAAAATTAAACAGTGAAAAATTCAGTAAACAGAGCATAAAAGGTGACAAACAGCAGCATGAATTGCTGGTAAGATTAATGGCAAAACCATATATTTCTTTCTTAACCAGTCAGAGGCTATAAATAAAGAAGCAAGAAAAATAAAACTCAGCAACTCTTATTGCTATCTCTACATTTAAAATAAAAATAAAACAAAATACAAAGACATGTTCTCATCATTTTGGAAGAATATTTATTAGAGCATCAGGGAAGAAGGAAGAAAGAAAAGCACATACCCCAAAAAAAAAAAAAAAAAAAAGTGTTTAGCTCCTGTGTTTCTTTCTATATTTAGGAATGATACTCCAGCATGCTGACTCTGTTACCTGGAAGTCCTAACTTTAAAACTGTTTTTTATCACTTCAAACTTAGCCACCCTGTAGCCAGTAGAACACAAAATCCATTCTGAATAATAGAGGACCAAAGAGGTTGTCTTTCTAGGTAGCTTCACTTTACATTAATACTCATATTAAAGACATTATTGGGGGTTTACCATTCATAGCTTCAAACTGATTAAGAAAATGGCCAAATTCACTTCATGCATTATCAATTTTGCAATTTAAAAAATGAGAAGAACTCAGCTTTGATTATAAGTACAAACTCGGACTGTCAGAAACAGAGCAAGAACGTCAACCCTTAACACTTGCCAGTCTTTACTACACATCTAGCCAGAGCTAAATAAACAAATCCCCACTACATTTAAGTAGGACTTGAATCCAAAGTTGGTTTGGGCTGCTCTTTTTATTTATAAAAGTAATGACAAAGTTCAAATGAACTTTAAGAAATTATGTTCAAAATGTTCTATTTTCTGATACAAGGATCACGGTCTGTAAAGATTTCCTTTAAAAAGGCATGGCTTGGGGCGCCTGGGTGGCTCAGTCGGTTGAGCGGCCGACTTCGGCTCAGGTCATGATCTCGCGGTCCGTGGGTTCGAGCCCCGCGTCGGGCTCTGTGCGGATAGCTCAGAGCCTGGAGTCTGTTTCGGATTCTGTGTCTCCCTCTCTCTGACCCTCCCCGTTCATGCTCTGTCTCTCTCTGTCTCAAAAATAAATAAACGTTAAAAAAAAAATTTTTTTTTAAATAAATAAATAAATAAATAAAAAGGCATGGCTTACTTCTGGTGATGGTTGTACAACTCTGTGAATATACTAAAACCTACTGAATTGTACACTTTAAAAAGGGCGAATTTTGTGGTATGAATTATATAGTTCAATGTAGCTGTTATAAAATAGAAAAG